>NW_019743175.1:122919-292695 GCF_002891405.2 Cryptotermes secundus | reverse complement strand
CTTTAGTTTTGTTCCAGTCTGAAGTACTATGATCCTACAAAAAAACACCTTTCTCTCCAGACGCCTTCTCCTCAAAATAATGGGTGTGGTGCTTTTCACTTGAAATTCTGCCAATCCTATGAACTGGTGAAGTCCTATTTCTTAACCATCACCCTTAACTATAAGCATTATTTGTCACACCTGCTAGCAACAGCATAATAATTTCCGCACTTAATCTTACCAGCAGTCCTTGAACTTCAAAATTATTTTAGGAGTAAATGTAGGTAACACAGACACAAATGCTATTTGTGAAATTTACAAATCGTAAGTAAATATGTCCTTCAGAAACATACAATCACATCTCATTCAAATAACTGGCAGCACATTCACTGTCAGTTATATATATAGTGATAAACTGGACATGTGTTATCATAATGCATTAACTTTATGCCCTTTCACAGGAAAGTTTGACACACACAGTAATTTTACACATGCATAAGTGTCATGGGCAAGATGGAGGCCACAGAGTCTGATATTGGTCATGTTTCTAGATGATGGCAGCTTGCAGACATGGGTAGCATTGCCATTTTTCAGACATCCTTACTGTCCCCACCTTCAGAGCAAATCACCACGAAACCCTAAAATAAACTGTCATATATTTCAACGTCTATAAACAGGACTAGTCATCAACTTCCCAGCATACCATATACATCAGAATCTGCAGATCCATCCATTGACTGAACCAGGAGGTCAGTCAGAGCATCAACTTCTGCTTCCTTTCCCCCGCTCGGGGGTTGTGTATTTCCAGAGGATTTGTTCTGTGACCCACTGACATATGGTGCATAGAGGGAGTAGTTAGACCGGGACGACATCTGACTGGGTGGCCTTGGATTGATTGGCTCGTATATCGATTCATACATGGAACTCTGTGGAGCAGAAATAGATACAAAATACAATTTCCTTAACTCTTGTATTATTTGACATGCTCAGCACATCAGGCTTGTGAATCATACAATACTCTCACTGACAAAATTCTCTACCATAACAAACTACTTATTCTGGGTTCTTATTTATTCACATTTTACTTTCAAAGACAGATTTCCTTATACCGATTTTTGAGAACTAAGTCACTGACCACACCTACCTCCCTGCAACCAGCCAAACACTTTACATAAATGCATATTCAAATCTTCCTGGCAATTTGATTATCCCTCAATATCAGTAGTAGCATGAGTGTGACATCTTGGGAAACACTCTCCTCTGCTCTCCTAGCTGTCTTAATGCTTGTCTCACATTTATAGTGCTATTCACTGTACAGCTATGACTGTTCAAAAGTCTGATCTCATTTAGAGGTATACTGTATGAAGCCTAATGAGAATGAATGACTGACATGAAGATGTGGATGAAACACATGTCTACACATGGTATGAAACTTGTAATGTTAACTCTTTCTTTATTAAATGACCATCATCTGACATGTTGCAGAATACAATATTTGTTCTTGAAAATTATGGCATGACTCTTAAAGTACAGTACTAATAAAGAAGGGAAAGGTACTGTGTAAGAACAAAAACTCACTAAAACATGGAAACATGCTTCTCAGATAAAAAACAGCTGAACTAAAGTAATGGGCTGACAAATTACAGACAAGTCTGAGTGTGCTGACAAAAACGTTTGCTATAAAGTTTACCTGCGAAGAAGGTCCATATGTGCCATATTCTGGTTGGTAATTGGGTTGGTAGGTGGCTCGCCGAAGTTCTGAATAACTTGAGCTAACTGGCGAAGGTGGCGGAGGAAGATCATCTGGAGGTGGGGGAAAGTTTGGGGCTGGGCACTGGTTGCTGTAATCAGCAGGTTCTGGTGGGGGTGGGGGTAGATCCTCCAGAGCTCCTGTAATTGACATAATTGCATAACATATTTATAAAAAGCAAAATGTGGAAAAAGCATTTACATGAAAACACCTGAAATTTAATCAGTTTTATTTTGTACTTAACAACACTTCTTTCACTGCCAAAGTTCTACAGCATCAAATGGAGGAATGAGAGTGAATGATAAATTTAGGAGGATGTAAGAGTGGTAGTCACCTATTTCATTATCCCAGAATTCACCTCAAGGAAATCAGGCATCCAGTGTGAGAATGGTCTTACAAATATAAACCCGAACTGCTAACTACTCAACCAGCAATAAAAAAATTAATATTTTGAAAATATTTTTTTATTTTTCTAACTTTCATGTAGGTAGTATTCATTTGCGGAAAAATTAATCACGTCATGAAGCAAAACACGCATACTTTCAAATGATCAAAGTGCTGAATTCTGAGTACTATGTCAAGAATAGCAGAGTTTCATACATGCCAATTTTTAGAACAAGTCTACAGGCCATTCTTGAACAGAGTGTTATTTATTAAGGGAAAAGGCTCCAACATTTGGAAACAATGATTGAGCAAAGGGTGCCATGAGTTTAATGAAAAGTAACTCAAAAGGAAAATGAGATTCAGCAAGGTCACGTATGAGATCGTGTGAGGTCAGAACAACTCCTAGTACAAAGCTGAATAAACTTTAATATTTTTTGGAGAAATTTTCATTATATTATAGAAATTAAATGCCTTTATTTTCAGGGCAGAAGTTTTCCCAAATTAAAAACAGTACTACACTCTAAAATACTTAATGTGTCAACATCAATATGAAAAGTTAAAAACCAGAGAGTAGTAAAATTATTCCATAATATACATATTTTGCAAGAACTCACATCTTTCTAGTTAAATGTGCAAGCAATAAAATGACATTTTTGTTTCACTGGTGAAATATAGGCTCAATGTAAATGAACCTGCATATTTATTGAAAATCAATGTTCATTGGCAGCACACCATTCACTGACGATGTTAGGTCATTCTCTGTGCTGTCAGGACCACTCTACATGCTAATTTTATGACCTTTGAAGAAGATATTCAATGAAGAGCACCATCTTCTGGGTTATAATGCTTTGTAAATCAGTACAATACCACCATCATTTCAGATGAATGCACTGCCTCCATATACAGGGACAAAGAGTATGCCAAGCAAGACATCAGCAATAAGTAGGCAGCAAACAGAGTAAACCATGGGCAAATGGTCATGCCATAGCTCAGGCGGCTAGTCACAAACTTCCCACCGCGGCAGCCCAGGGGCAAGCCCAGATCAGGTCATGTGGGATTTGTGGTAAACAAAGTGGTACTGGGGCAGGTTTTCCCCAAGTACATCAGTTTCCCCTGTCAATTCTCATTCCACTGACTGCTCCACATTCATCATTATCTACATCAAGGACTGATAAAACAGGCCAATTAGTGGGGACCAAGTGGACTCCACTCCACCCCAAGAAAAAAAATATATATGTGCAAAAAATACAGCCTAATACTGGCAAGAAGGGTATCATGAGAGACAAAAACAACAGGACCACTGTTTGCAAGAGGGTGCAGAGAGAACCAACAAGAGCAAAGGAAAAGGAGGAGGGGGGAAAAAGCAACTCAGTTTGACCATTTGGAAGGCCATCAATTTAGCAAATGAAACTGACACAAGTAGCATGTATATCAAGGCAAGAGGCGAGGCAGGGGTACCAAGAGCAAGAGGCAGCAAAAAAGCCCAAGGAATGTGAAGGCAGAAGCCTCTGTGAAGCAGCAGCTAAGGAAAACCATGAGTAGAAGGAGAAGCCATCCAGTAAGCATACCATATCTCCCATCTTGTTGCACAGGGCCAAAGATCTGTGCAACCAGGTCAGTCTGCATGAGGAACTGAAGTTTCTCAAGGTCACATTAAGGCAGAATAACTGTATCAAGCGGTAGGTTCACAGAGCTCTCAATCCTCTTCTGAGAGATGCTCAACCCAACGATGATCCTAATGTGGTCACTTTCCTGCCCTAAGTGAGCACCCGCATTAGCAGGATGCTGTCCTGGCATAACATAAAGTCTGTTGGCCTCCCGCCAAGGAAAATCTCCAGATTCCTACAGCCAGTCAAGAATGACAGGACTGAAGAAACCCCCTATGAATGTGGTCAAGTCTACAAAGAGCAGGCAGCCCACTCAGTTGACACCAGGGTTAAGAAGCACAACCAACACATACATCTTGAGCATGTCACCAAATCAGTTATGGCAGGGCACAGCCAATATTCTAACACAAAAAAATGTACATGGACCATATCTTTAAGGAGATGACTCAGACTGAGATCCATCTCAACAGCAGTAGCAGAGAGCAAGGTTCCTCTTATGTAAGTCATGTAAACCTCACCTCCCTAAAAGAAGGCAGATCTGCTTCACAGGATTCTTTTCATGGGATTCTCCATGCTGCTATGCCAGTATGCACTTCCTTTTTCTGTGCATGGACTTTGCCTTTTCAGGGCACTCATCCTCCTAATTTACCTTGCAGTCTCTTTGCAGCAGCTCTTGCTCTTGCAATCCTCCTGCACAGCCCCTTGCCTGGACATAAGGATGACTTCTCTCACAACTGCTCATTTCACTTATTAAACTGAGGGCCAGACCAAGTTACTTTTTCCTTTATTTTTTCCATTCTTCCTATTAGTTCTTTTTGAGCCATTCTAACAGACAATGGTCACCCTGTCATTGGCTCTCCCACAGTTCCCTCTTTGACCTATACCAAGCTGAGTTTTCTATGCATGGTTTGCTCTACTTGTCACCTGCTCATTGATGGTTTACTGCCTAGCTTACTCATTGAGTCTGAAGATGAAGACAATATATTCCTCTAAACTGTCAGTGGGCCGGTCACGGTAGCCGAGCAGTCTAAGGCATGCACTGTCTTCGCTCGCTCAGAAGCCGGGATCGTCGGTTTGAATCTCACTCAGGGCGTGGATGTTTGTTTGGATTTTTATGTGTTTGTCTACAGGTAGAGGCCTTGTGACGAGCTGATCACTTGCCCAAGGAGTCCTACTGTATGTGTAAGATCTAGAAAAAAACCGAAGTGAACAGAGAAGCTCATGGAGGTAGGCCTAGGCCCACTGGGGCTGTAGTGCCAAGGAAAAAAAAAAACTGTCAGTGGACTTCCACCAAAATACATGACATTACAACCCAGAAGTTACTACTCTTCATACTTACTACTGCAAATACCTCAAATTAAACAAGATGGTCAATGACTACTTATTGCAGTCAAATGCTACAATGCAGCACACTTATATAATTGGTTTGGCAACCTGTAGAAAGGCATCTAGTGTTCAGTGACAGTGGAATTAGTACCTCAGTGCTTATAGAACTGTGGGACTGGAACATCTGGACCTCTGGTAATTGCCTAGGCAAGTTTCTGTTTGAACCTCATTAGTATAATGTTACAGCATACTCAAATACATCAGAGAATCAGAACTTACCAATGCTGCTGGCTGTACTGAATGCTCCTACATTGCTATAAGTATTGCCAAGTTCACTGTTAGCATGGTTTCCTATATTGCTATAGATGAGGCGAGATTCAGAGCCATCTGGTGGTTGAATGTTGCTATAGGTTGCAGTTGGTGACATGGCACTGACAGAATGATTCACAGCTCCTACAAGAGTAAAACATCACATGATAATTGCTAGTTCCACGAAATGAATTTTTGCTTTCAGATACTAATGGGATAGCTCTTTAAATAATGACAGTGTTTCTTCAAAACCTTATAAATGTTTGGCTACCCAAGAAATTCCAACCTTTGAATTTCCATTACCATATTACAAAAATCCTGCCACTGGACCCTACCCTGAACCATGCCAATTGGACACCTGAACACGTTACTTTTATATAATTTTTTTAATTTAATTTAATTTAATATTATATTCCCAAGGGTTGTCTTACCTTGAGGTTTTTAAACCAAATGTATGTGAACATTTCTCATTTATCCATGCATCCTAACTGTCCCACCCACTTCAGCCATCTTTATTTAATCACCATAAGATGATCAGGAGATCAGGTGATCAGAATACATCAGAAAGCTCCTAACTATGCAATTTTCTCTATGGTGCTCTCTTACTTTGCTTCATTAGATTCACATATCTTCCTTGCCACTTCGTTCTTGAACACCTTCAGACTGTATTTATTGGAGTAATTAAATCATGAATATAATTTTGATTTGCTACTGTCATTTCACAGTACCTGAACTCTGCCACATTTTCAAAGCATTTATCATTTGTCTTTATATTATGGTTTGGTCTGCATCTAACCACTGAAGCATGAAAATACACTTAGTTTCTTCTGTGTTTACTCTACAACTTACTAACATCCAATAGAACGTAACAGGGTAACTTAACATGAATAAGCTAATTCTTTTAACACAATTACTTTATGACAAGGTAAACATGAGTACTGTTGATTGTATTCATATTGTATGCATTCAATTTTAATCTTCATTATTTGACAACCAAGAAACTGGCTGTTGCAGGATATTTCCTGGACAATTAATAAAGATACAACTGTTAAAAGAAAGTATGTATTGCTACAGAACCCATATACATCCACCACTGAATCCTCATATCCTCACAACTCATTTCCTTTTATTCTGCCATATTATTTACATTCAGTGTATCCTGGTAGACCAGTTAACTTAAATGCCCTTTCCACAGCATATATTAATACATTAGGAGTAGCAGAGGACATTCACTTTGTAAAATTTGAGGCTTTCACGGCGGTGACTATGAAGAAAGCAGTCTTCTGGGATTTGGCACCGTGTATATGTGGTGTTAACCGACGTTCCTCCGAAACGTCAGTTAACACCACATATACACAGTGCCAAATCCCAGAAGACTGCTTTCGACAATCACTTTGTCCAGTTTATTTGTAGACTGACCAGGTACGAATCTGTTAACTCACCACTGTACGTTGCTGGCTGCTGAACCATTGTTTCAGCACCCAATGCTCGTGAGATTATCTCAACAGGGCTGATGTTTAGCATGGTCCCTCATCCTTGATATGTATACAAATACAGTTCACAGTGTTGTGAAATAGTGTTCAAAAATAAAATGTAGTGTTGAACAGAAATTATTCAGACACAGTAAACTTTGTACATTGTTCTTCATGGAGGAAATGCCATAGAATGTTTTGCAGGAAGAATCCTGATTGTACAATGATGATAAAGCAACAATTTTCAATACTATAATGAAATTACATTCTACACAGTGCTTGAGGTGGAATGAAAATAGAACTGGGATGCCATCCCGCCGCATCCCGCCCCACCTCAAGCCCTGGGTATTGTACATTGCATTTACTGCCAAAGAAGTAACGGGATGCTTTTAAGCCATTTAGAAAAGAACCGGGATGCCATCCCGCTGCATCCCGCCCCAACTCAAGCCCTGATTCTACACGATCAGTGCTAAACTAAAAGAAATCTTGAAAAAGACATGTACTGATTCAATGAAAACTTGATGAGACTGGTATTCAATTAGAAGCATACTGAAGAAGATGTTATATCTTTTAGCTCTTCACTGTGGGTTAGAAGAATGTACAGCTCATGTTGATACAAAACTGTTAAGTTACAGCTTTATAAAATCACATCAGTACATAGCCTTTTGCTTCCACATGGTGAAGCAAGAACCTAATACTGTAGATTGTTTCAGGAATCAGTATTAAACGTCTTGAATCAGAATTTATGCCTTATTCAGATATGGCATGGCTCACTTGAAGTGGTTGCATAAACAGCCAAAATACTGAATTATCAGAAATCCTTATGCTGTTCATTAAATGCCACTGCACAATTTAAAGTTGGGATTTCATGTTAAATTTGTATGTCAAGGATAACTGGGCACATGCTTTCGTATGAAACAAATTCTGAACATTATGCGAAAATGATTCTGCCATCCTTCTTCCATCAATTGACTGATGAAGTACTGTACGTTCATTTTGTGCAAGATGATACAATGCTACATACTACGAACAATTCTATGGATGCATTAGATGGAGTCTTTAGTACATGAGTCATAAGTCAAGAACTCTGGCCTCTGCAATCACCCAGTTTATGTGAGGGACACACTAACAGAAAAAGTGTATATGAACAATCTACACTTTTTGGAAGAGCTTCAAGAAAATTTCCAGTATTCTCATTCAGCAGCACTCTGTGTCTAGAAACACATTCTAATGCTGCACGGCATGCTTAGCAACAGAGAGTCATCACTTCAAGACTCTCCTATAAAATAAGGTTAAGTTAAGCTACAGCAGAAAAGCAGGTCATAAAATATAAGCTACCACAGCTGGTCTGTTTGAGTGCTGCATCAATTGTGGGAATCAGCCTAACACTAAACTCTAAACCCCGTCCATTCTACTGTGTTATGTGCAGCAAATGGCGAAAATTAACCTTAACACACTCATAACAACAATCAAAATAATAACATGAACAATTTTAATATTGCATAATTTTATGTATAGTGATGTAAGACTGTAAATTTAACACATTTTTTTTATCTATTATAATGATTATAAGCTGTACATATATATTTATAATTGTATTGTACTATATTAACTATGTGACTGGTTCTATATCTATGTATATGGATTTATGGAATATACAATAAATGAATGAATGAATGAATGAATGTCATTTGTTAACCTGCATCCAGCCTCCCTGTCATTATGTTTCAATGTTTAGTGTTTGACTCTTCATTAACACCTTACATCTGCCTCACATAACTGTCGTTATGACCCCTGCCATCATTTTATCCAATTGGATTCTAGGTAACTGGGAGCCCCACTTAATTACTGTAATCTGTCAAAAGATGACAAACAATACATGGAAAACAAAAACACAGAATAAGGTGTGCATACGTAAAATGAGACTTCAAAATTGGCTACACACATAACTTGGATGAGTGAAAACAAGTCACACAGAATTCTGTTGGAAGTCTCTTGGAAGATCAAGAAGGGAAGGAAGAAGTGTAATGAGAATAGGAGGAAAGGAAGGTTAGGTGTACCTGATGAATCTTAGAAAAACTGCTTATGGGGGTGTGAATGGGTGGCAAAACATTTTCAGTGGTGATTTAGTACCAGTTGTGTCAGAGCCTCTGGTTCTACTGCCAAAGTTACCAAGTTGTTATGTAGTAATGAGTCATCAATGGAAGAAACAAGTCACAAAGCCAATGAGTCAGTGAAAGATGACACAAGCCTCATAGTTAATGAGTCACTGAAAGACACAAGACAAAGCTTTGTGTATATCATACTAGCCTTCACCAATGATAAACTACTTATAATAATCTGTCCATACAATGTATAAAGAAATGTTATCCATATTCTAGTCCATCATTGCAGTGACATGTTTCAACAATTCATTGTCATCTTCAGGGAGCCCCAGTATGTTTGATAAGCATATTTCTACATTATTAATAACTGAGGATTATAATACTAAATATGATGATTTTTATAATATGAGGGTAGCTCAGAAAATGTTGCCCCACGTTTCTTTTCTCTGCAGTAAATTATCAAAAAGAGGTGAAATTCAATGCACAGTATTTCTGACCAATCCTGCCTTGGATAACAAAGTTCCAGAATTTTCTACCAGATGTCTATGGTGTAATCAAAATGTCATTTCATAGCAAAACTCACCGTAAACAAAGACATATCACAGAGTTCTTAACAGTTGAGGATGATTCAGCAAGAAACATTAAAAAACATCTGAGAAACACTGACAGAGATGGTACTGTCAACAGAAGAAGAAATGAATTCTTGCTGAAGTGTGTGACATGACTCAAACAACGGTACACCAGCCTTCATGATGAGCCATACAATTACCCACCTCCAACCCTGACACTGGATGACTCTGGCGGACAATATGGTGAAAGGAACCACCACCAATCTGATGCATATGTCACTGCTCTGCAGTCACATACACTGACAGCAAAATAGAAAATGTCCTTCTCCTACACAAGAACACACACCAGTCAGCAAACAACAGAAATCATCAAAAGGGGGTTGACGATGGTGCCCCAAACACCACACAACCCAGATCTGACCCTATCACACTACCACCTTTTTAGCCCACTGAAGAATGCTACTCATGGATGAAAATTTAGAGATGATGGTGAGATTATTTCAGAAGTGAAAACATGCCTCCAACAGATCCCAGAAAACTGCTACAGACAAGGAATATAAGCCCTTAATTTCAGGAGAAATAAAGCCATGGAAAAAGAATGGACATCATGTAGACAAAAAAAAAAGTCTGTAAATAAGGTATGTCTGTATCTGCACCTTTGCAGTCCAAGTGCAAATCCTGTATATGTTACCTCTGTGGCTCTGTGGATAAAGCTGACAGTATTTTTCAATAAAGTACATGGATAACCAAACTAACCAAACAATTAATCCCATCATACAGTCTCTGTTAAGCATATGATATGTTATTCAGATAATGATGAAATTTTCTGTTGCTTCTGAACCACAGATTCATCATCACTGTGCTCACAACGGCCCATCACGGAGCTGTTTCCTGAACCATTTCCATCAAGTTCACATCTTTACATCCTGTTTCACTTTCAGCATAACCCTCCCAACTATGCTCAGGCATCCCAAATGACCTTTCTACTTGAAGACCCAAGCATATGTAACAATGAGAAAACATTATTCTCCACAGATTATTAAAGTTTAAACTAGCTACATCTTAACCACAGTTATTAATATTTGTGTGGCTGTTCATAAATTAACCAGCTGCTTAAAATTTGTGACACAGCATGTCAAATACAGTTTGAGTAGGACAAGAAATTGTTTGCATTAGGACATTCACACCCAGGAAAATTGTTACTTGTCTACATGCCCCAGCCAACCACTTTGCAACAGTACACAGTGCAATGTGCATTCTCTAACCTAGCATAACATGCACTGTACTTAGCAGGATTAGTTAATATTATCTGTGCCCCTCTTATAACATGTCTAGTAATGCACGAGAGATACTCTATGTTCTGGAACACTATCCTCTGTGTAGAGAAACCTGTTCTCCTAAGTACTAAAATGCTACTTAATTTATTTATAATTCAGTTAACTACAGAGTCATCAGCTACAGTCATGTGGCAAGAAACAATCTGAGAAATTAATGTCAAGCTTTCAAACATGACCTGGGACATAAGCAGTTCCCTGTGCTTCCACTGGCATATAAGATCCACCAAAGGAGGGAAAAGTTTTTTCATCTTGAAAGGGTAAAGCAGAATTGTGTAATGTTTAACAGAGCTCTAATTTTATTACCTGAGATTGCCGGAGGTGGCAAGTTTGTATACAGCTGACCCTTATCAGGTGAAACCTGGCCATTTGCCCCTGAGCCACTCTGCAGCAAGGTGCTATATGATGGTTCACACTGGTTATTTAAAGAGTAACTCTTTGGAACCTGAAATAACAGACAATATCAATTCAACTGATAAATGAAAACAGAGCTAAAAATAAAAACATTAAGCCACCAGTGCTTCTTTTTCAGCCAGTATGTGCCCTCTCATGTGAAGGATGGTTCAAATGCTTCCACCGTAGCCCGGCAAGTTGTAGGAGGCCATGAAAAGGGAAGTCTTGAATCTGAGACAGTAAAATATAGTCGCAAGTCCTACAGGATTCGGACCCAAGAATAACTTCGCTGGCAAGGGCCAACAGCAATTGTAAACAACAGACCCATCAGACAGAGTGCCCCACAACAACAAACCCGCAACTGTCTCACAGTAATAAAAATGTGGTTGTAAGCCTCAGATGGGTGCTTTATTCCAAGATGGACTGGCCAACTGACCATTGGTTGTAACATTAGATTCAGACTATGTGCTGGTACACATACTGACATGGTGAATGGTGTCTCTGACCGTCCAGTAAATGAAGTGCTGGGAAGGAATCACCTTCCCCTTCCAATGATTGTTCCCTGAACATAGAACTCTTCAGATCAACTCATTTAATATAGCTCTGCTTAATCAAATCCATCAGATTGTGACCATTCCCCATCATAATGGTNCTGACATGGTGAATGGTGTCTCTGACCGTCCAGTAAATGAAGTGCTAGGAAGGAATCACCTTCCCCTTCCAATGATTGTTCCCTGAACACAGAAATGCAAACTCCTGTATGTTTAGGCACTATCAGTCCATGACTCTTCAGATCGACTCATTTAATATAGCTCTGCTTAATCAAATCCATCAGATCATGACCATTCCCCATCATAATGGTGCCTTGACATCTCACAATCCTATGGGCCTCCACAGCCTGTTACAGGGATAGTTTTACCTTACCCGTAACAAAATTATAAAAGTTAAACATGCTGAGAAACTTTATTCATCACACTAGTGAACAACAGATGAACACCAGCAAACTTCTTAAGTCTTATGTCTGCCAGTGCACTGTATGTTCCAACCTTGGGGCTGAAACAGAGTGTGAGAGTACTAGCAAAGACAGTTTTAGAAAAAAAGAGTACTGAATGCAACTGATATAAAATTGGGTTATTCTTATAATTTGCACAAATACCATGACAAATTGAGAGTACTTGAGACAAAGTGAAAAGGAGAATATTCAATCTCAGAAAAAGGATGTTACATAGACACAGAGAAAACATAATTCTCCTACAATCAGACTGGTTGATGTGGAGAAAGAGGTATTGTAAACATTCAGTGCTGTTACTAGTTTGGTAGTCTGACAAATGGGCATTTGTGTAGCATCTTCAGCCTCAGAGACAATACCTTGTTAATAACCTGAAGAAAACAGAATTACTAGCATCATCTTCCTCCCAAGACAGTGAAATAACAATATTACTTAACAATCAAGTTCCTTCCGTCAAATGTGACACTTTTTTAAGTTTTCCACCTCGTCAGCACCTGCCTTACATGTTTCGGCTCACCACGGAGCCATCATCAGAGGCATTTATAGTAGAAAAAGAAATCACCAACACACAAAACTTCACTTTGTCCAAGATAGCCACGTTCCAGTTAATTAAAATAATTACAAATAGTTAAAATTACCCAGAATGTCGGTTCACTAAAAGTTTTTCACACACCACAGTAGCTTCCTTATTTGATTCGTCGTTAATTCTGTAAAATTATGTTTCGTTATTTGAAGTAAGAAAGACCTTAAACAATATTACTGTTAGCCTTCCTCTTACTGCAGTAGATGATCAGAAACATCCATGAAATGCTGGGACAATTTATTAAAATCAATCAATAAGGAAGTAAAAATTTAGCTTGTAGATGAAATAAACTTCTGAATAGTCATTACTCTTAAATATAATAATTATTCACTATAACCTGAGTTACCACAGCACCAATGAAGAACTAGACACCAGAATAAACAGTCCAAGTTCTACACCTTATCCGGATGAGATATTTAAAGTTCATACGGTCAGAGAGGTCACAAACACCTTTTAAATGACTAACTTCTCATGACTTACTTGTGGTTGTGGTTTTTTAGGTTTGGGTGGTACTGCTGGCCCAACTTTTCGATTAGCCTGCAGATCTCCATGATCAAGTTGTAAACTTGCTAACTGCTGCTCCAAATGGCTTGTCATAGTTTTCTTCAGCAATTCTCCTGCAACTTTATCAAAATACAATCACTGTCGCCATTCTGGGCCACATAAAATGTTCACACATTAACAGATGGAAAGAGAACAAGCACCGATTACACTTCATAAACACTGGCCTTATATTTACCTTAACCCTTACAAGCGTTGGAATCAGAGTGTGTTAACACGTAACACCTACAAACCTTAAACACATTAACCATATACCCTCCTAAACCACAATGACTACTACACCGCACCCACTTCTTTCATCTATTCACCGATTACTCAACACCTGTTACCTTTAAACATGACTACCAATCTAATTAAATGAAATTCACAATTATTTTGCACAAAAAGGAACAGTGAATGAACCTATAAAGCGATCATAGATTGGTTTAAAAGTGTAACTTCTATATTTATTTCGGTTTTTCGCGTTATAACTAAATACGCTGATAATAATAAGTCAGGCTAATGAAGTTAATATTGTGCTTTTACTACGAAAAATTGTCGGCTGACAGTTTACTACGGCTCACTGGACTGACCAAGTCGGTACAAGTGTGTAGATGTGTCATACATAGATGACAGTTTGTTATAGCTTGATAATTATCACATCATCGGAAATTTATAATATAGATATTATTTTTTTTTTTAGATTATCAATGTTTGCAACATAATTGGGAAATAACGTAGTTGGAGTTCCAACCGTTACAATATTTTCCCAAAAGATGGCACTAAATGACTATCTGCATATGGCCCCTATGAGCAACTCCATGAACTGTTTCCAGGAGGCCCACCACGCCTGCGTAAATTGAGATAGGTTCATTTCTTAATATGTTCCGTACTGCAACGTGATTCGAACATTTTCTTTAACACTGCAAAACATTGAGTATTGAGTACTAACATGAGGGGGCCGGCCTCCCACCGCGGCGGTCCGGCTTCGACCCCGAGTCAGGTCATGTGGGATTTGTGGTGGGCAAAGGGGCATTGGGACAGGTTTTCTCCAAGTACTTCGGTTTCCCTTGACTAATCGCATTCCACCGATTGCTTCACAATCATCATCTGGGGCTGGTACAACAGGCCAAAGAGTGGCCGCAGTTCCAAGTGGAATCAGTCTCACTCCATGAAAAAAAACAAAACATGGTGGAGGTGGACTTCTGGGCGCCTCAAGCACCGCGACCACTACTGTGTTCACTGTGAACCCATTTTCTCACTAGGGCCTTTCAAACGAACCCTTCCTTAATATTTGGGCCAGAAATTATTCACCGAGGCCCTGCTCTTGCCTGTTGCTCCAGTCACGTTCAGCCGAAAATCATTTGGCTGGACACTGACAAAGTATACTGTACAAAAACTCTTACTGTCAATATTTCCTGCACATAGCTTATACGAGGGGTCTGTAGCATATAGGTGTCGTCTCAATGCACACTGCCCAGTCAGCAATCCTGTTCCCGTCTACACTATTTCCCAGTTCATTTCCTGTATTCCTCTCAGACAGTTTTTTTTTTTTCTTTGAAGGTCCTTCAATGAAGAGGTTCGACTGTCTCACACCCCGTACGGCAGCGCAGTGTTCGGAGTACTTCTTAATCAGGCGCTCCCTAGCCTTGAGCCTCCCAGCATAAAAGAAGACTGTAATATCTGGTTCGGGACCGAGAAATTAATTTCTCGATCCCTTCCTGGTCAAAGCTTCTGTACCGTCATTGCCCTGAAACCCACTGTGGCCAGCGATCCAGAAAATCATTATATTTTTACTATTCGACAAGGCGCAAATTCCTTTTCGACTTTCCCAGAACAGCTTCGACATTTTCCTTGATGCTTCAAGGGCTCGCAAAGCTACCTGGCTCTCTGAGCAAATATAATTTTTCTCTCCTTTATAGTTCCTTTCCATACAGTCCCTTGCACAGGCTAAAATCCCAAAGATTTTTGTTCGGAATATTGTATCATGTACACCAAATGAGAGAAATAACCACTTCCTCAGTCTCACCCCACATACCCCCTCTAGTCATTGCGGGCCCTTCTGTGTGCCAGATCAGCTCACCTGGCTGATGAGTCGTGGGCCAAAGAAATAACCGATGTCACGCAGCGGAATCTCCACCACGACCAACCCCTTGTATCATGTTATCCTGATCAATTTCAAAGACAGGGTCCGACTCTATTAGCAGGACATGTCCTATGTTCGATCGCTTGCCCAACCACATACCTACACCGCTAAGCCTGCAAGCTGTGGAGGTCCTAGCCTCAGCTTCCACTGAAAGCAGGAAGACCAAGGAGAAACTCAACAACAAACACAGGGGCCATGCTCACACACACGGTCATACTTGCACAAATTAGACTCTGCAGGCGGCTCTGACCATTGCCAAATGAACTCTAGGCCACCACACTACTGCTGCATACATAAACACAGGTCTTACCAAGTGTCCTGCGGCATGGTCAAAAAGAAAAGTGAGCCTTACTGATTCTTTGTTTCACTTACTCTTTCAAAATTAGCATCCAGGATAACCGGTAGACACTTCACCGAGCCGATATTACGCAGCGCTCTGATGGTACACTGGGTTCCAGGAGCACATGTACTTCATTGTACTTATTGCAGTGTAAGTTCCGTTTCATCGGAATTGAGAGATAGTTCTTCAGTCCTGCTTTATCCTTGTACTACATTCAGAGCCCTTGCATCCAGTTATCAACAAGGCCGAGTCACCTGCGTGGCCTTCTTAATTGAGCAGTACAAGGATTCCATTAACCGTCAAGCTCCACAGTCGAAAGGTTTATGACTCCTCTCTGCTGATACCACTGACCCACAAGTCATACAGCCTATTTGGGACAATATAATCTACAGACTACTAACTCGTACAACTACGTGTATTTAAACAGTACGAGACATTAGTATGACAGCTATTAGATGAAAGATTTGAGAAAACCGGAAACTCTTCAAATCATCTGCGCACTTTCCTTTTTGAGTCGAATAGGTTTTCCTCCACACTGGTTGGTGTACTACATGTACTTTGGCGAGGGTAGATAGCCACCTTCCCTTCAAGCTAAACCGGATGCGAAGCACCTTCCCTTAACTCATATGTCTCGTCAATTGCCACTTCTTCCAGATTCTCGTAATCTCATAAAATCGATAAATTTTGACTTTCAGGAATGTACTGAATCCTATCACATAGCAGCGCCTGAAGAATCCGTGTTACGTACTGACCTCGGTGCTCAGTGTGTCACGTGTGTTTCCTACCCTGAACATTACAATCTGTTAAATCAATGCAATGGAGTTTCCTACCTCGTTCATAAAAAACCAACCGTTGCTCAGCCACTCAATGTGTCACGTGTGTTTCCTACCCTGAACATTACAGTCTGTTGAATCAATGCAATGGAGTTTCCTACCTCGTTCATAAAAAACCAACCGTTGCTCAGCTACTCAATAAATCCCCAACATTTTGTGAAACAGAATGCCTGATAGTTTAAATATCAGGAGACTACACCAAGAAATGTAAAATAATTCATAAACAGATTTGATGAACAAATTACGGTAACGCATTACATTATTCGATTCGAAAACTATTATTCTTTCACCTCCTTTCCAAAATTTTGAAAACTAGCATATAGCCTACAAACCAATGTCTTTCCCAATTATTTTGTTTGGACTTGAAACATAGTTTCTTCTTTTGACGGAAGATGACAGTTTACAACTGTTTAAAACCAAAGACTCAGAAAAAATATTTGGAACTAAGAAAGGAAAGTGGAGGAGCAATATGGAATTTTACTTGTTTCGGAACTGCTGTTTACGTAGTTGCATGCTATTGACGTGCAGCGAAACTTACGCTGCGGTAGGCTCGAAATAGACGCAGGATGGACGAGAGGAAGAATATCCTGTGAGACAATAACTTGAAGAACGTCCTTACATGTAAGGTAGGTCCAAAGGAGATGAGTTGTGAGAATCGAAGGTGGACGAAACTGGCTCAAGACGATGTCCAGTGGTTGGCTTTGGGATTAGTATGGTCATTTTTCAGGTCTGTCTCTGCCATTCTGTTGCTTAGGATTAAACAAAGCAATAATTGAAATTAGCGGATATTTCAGGGACGAAATAGACACCACTTGAAAGGAAAATTAAATTGTTATGGAAAAAAAGAAGAAGAGAAATTTTTAAGACATTACACATAATAGTGGCAAACATACACATAGTGTAAGTTAAAAAATGGCAGAGATAGAATTAAACTGGTGGAAATGAGAACAGCAATTTATTTGCTGACACTCAACATATTTCATGATGGCAGAAAAAATACTTCATTCGGCTATTAAAATTATGCCACGTGGGATTAATAATAAAATACACAAGGCTTATGAGTTAAACTTACTGTCTGATACTGTTGAGGCTAATTTTCCACTTAAAAGTTTAAAAGTAATAGATCACCTTATGAATACTGATTAAATTCCTGTGGCATTGATCGGAACAAGAGAAAACAGCCTTATATTTTAGGATCCATAAATCTAGTCATTCCATCTGTTATAGAGAATAATTGACACAACAATGGACGGAATGAATTTTTATGTGTATTTAAAAAGAGGAAAGCTAAATAAGTGATCGCAGGCCTAAAACAATTACCGAAGATTGTCTAAAGTTTACCTAACTACAAGGAAACAAAATTATACACATACATAGCACTGCATAGTCTCCAAATTTAAAACGTTTTTAACTAATCTATGAAGAAACGTGTTTCTGCGCTCACTTCAACCGGAACTCGCTAATCTAGCAAAACTTATTGAAGAAACATTAAGCCCATATACAAGTATTATGTCCACTACAGTCTTCCTTAAGTCTTACGGTTTTCGAGGTTAATAAATTAACGTGATTTCTATGTTGTCCCCAGTATTCTGTATTCTGTATTGAGGGGATGGGTTTCCCCATGCCCTTAGACCAGTTACTGGTCCATTGTGCGTCCCCCTTTAATTTCTACTGTCTCCATACCCTACCGGTACTGGTGCTTACTATCAGCCCCTTTCTGCCAGCGAGGTTCCAACCTCTTACCGGCAGTGGTATCTAATAGTTAGTCCTTTCTGTCAGCGAGGTCGTCCCTCCTCTGGCAGGGGTTCCTGGTCCCTTTCTGCCAGCAAGGTTTCCACCCTCTACATGGCAGTGGTATCTAATACTTTTAGTCCCTTTCTGTCAGAGAGGTCCCCCATCCTCTGGCAGTGGTACCTGATACTTCCCCCATCTACCGGAGGAATTGGAAACTACTTGGGCGGGAAACGTGGCCTAATTTTGCTCAGAGGTCTCCTAGAGACATGAGGTTCTTTTACGTGCCGTAAATCTACGACACGGGACCCACGGCTTAAAGTCCCTCCCGGAGGACTTGTTCCCTGAATTTTTCCGCCCTTAAAAATTCCACGACCTCCGCCGGGTTTTTGAACCCGCGTACCACGAGTCATGAGGTGGGAACGTTACCTCTAGACTACGGAGGCCGCTTTGTCCCCAGTAACTCTAGAATCGATGGACTGATATTGATTAAACTTTGTACTAGAGGTTCTTGCTGCTCCGTCGTGATGTTTGTCGCTAAGACAGCATTAAAGCTCACATTCACGCGTTGACAACCTAGAGTCATTATCGGGGTACGCGGTAGCGTAGTTGGTTTAGACACTATGCTACAAGCCGGCACGTAGCGGGTTCGAGTCCCGATTAGGTCATTCAATTTTTCAATTGACTTAATCCTTCCAGCCGCACTATGGCTCTGGGGTCGGTATAGCCTCTAACAGAAATGAATGACAGGAATCTTACTGGGGTATATAGGGCTGCCGGCGGTAAAGGCTGACAACCTCACCGTCATCTGTGAGCCGATTGTCTAGAAAATGTGGGAACCTCGACGTCTTAAAATCCTACCGGCCTCCAAGGCCTGTTAGAGGGTTGGCTTTACCTTCTTCATCGGCAATATCAAAACAATATCACCGTAATTCTTACTCTGCGTCTAGGTCAACATTTCTTAACGCGTGTTAATATCTGAGCTGAAGTACGTAAATGGGGTTACATGGTCGAGACAATACATTCATTTTATGCAGCTTGTGAAAATAACGAAACAAAATATGGCACTACCCCTTCAATGCGTCTCGCCATCGCTGCGCTAACACGCTAAATTAAACGTCTAATGAAACATGTACAAAAGACTGACCAACGTTTTTCTACAACCTACAATATCATAACTTCTTAACATTACTTGTCATTGTTTCTGCGTCACACACTCAAGAAAAGAGTATACGCTGGTTTTCTATATAAACATATTTCTCTAGGCTGCTGGAGGGTACTACACACTTTTAGATATAGAAGAGGGAACTTTAAAACAGCCCTGCATCATATAAAGCAACCAATTAGACACACGCAGGTATAATTTTCTTTGAAAGCCGGGAATTACTTGGAAGGATACGTGTTACGTTCTTTCAACATCAATTACGAAAAATGTTTTTACTCTAGACAAATGGGAAATTTTTTAATTTACAACCACAGAACACCCCCAAATAAACTTTCGGTGCTCTTAACATTTTTCGCTAAGACCTGTCTTCATTTACTTGATATACTATAAAGCAATGGGGGCACGCGGTAGCGTAGTTGGTTGAGGCAATATGATACAACCTGGAAGCTGGCGGGATCGAATCCTGAGGAGGTCATTGGATTTTTTTCAATTGACCTAATCCTTCCATCCGCACTATGGCCCTAGGGTCGACTCAGCCTCGAACAAAAATGGGTACCAGGAATTATTTAAATAGTTTTCCTGGGGAGTAAAGGGCGGCCGGCGAGTAAGGCTGGCAACCTTACCGCCATTTTTGAGCCGATTGTCTAGATAATGTGGGACCCTCGACGTCTCACAACCCTATGGGTCTTCACGGCCTGTTACAGGGATAACTTTTCTTTTTTACTTTACTTTTACTATGTGTAGGTAGGGGCTTTGCGACGGGCTGATCCCCAGTCCAAGGAGTCCTACTGCCTATGCATAGGCTTAAGAAACTGCAGAAGCGGCCAAGGTCCAACAAAAGGACTTTAGAGCCATATAGAGATAACTGATGCATCAAAGCTTCTTGAAACAGACGATGAATTATTCTCGTCATTAAACCAAGGTTCCAAAAACGAAAAGGTATGGCATTGCACACCTTTTCCTGTTATTTACCATAGTGGCTCCATGAGGCGGGGTTGTAAAGAACTACGGGCGCAGCTGAATGAGTTAGTATGCAGATAAAGTGAAGTTGTCCCTGTGCTAAACTAGTTAAACATCGCACCATGAAGCGTATGGGAGGGTGGAGGTATAGATCCATATTTTCCTTGACCTCGGCACTAGCTGGAGGTGAGTGATCATATTCAAGTCCCGGCCGCTTTGTCCCCGGGGAAAGAACCCCCGATACCCACTGGATAAGAGGTTGGGTGTAATCCACAGCCGGTCGGAACGAAATGGGGAAGTGGAAATTCTTGAACCTACCGGGACTAGAACTCCGACCCCTCAGTCGTTCAGCCCGTAGCCAGACGCTATACTGACTACACTATCCCTGCTCTACAGTTAATATACAGTAATATACAAATGAACGGAGAAGTGGGCCTAGGCCCACTGGGGCTGTAGTGCCAAGAAAGAAGAAAGAAGAAAGAAGAAGAATGTACAAATGACTTGACCCGGCTTGCTGGAAGGGGTTGCTCTGGATATTATTTGTACGGTTATTCGCGTGAACTCCACGAGTGCCGGGCGGACAAGTACTGCAGCTGACCAAGCCACCTTACACCTGATTACGCAAATTGTTATCCATGCAAGCTCCACGAGTGCTGGCTAGCGAAAGACACCGTAGGTGACCGAAGCTTGGTAGGCGATACGCAAGGCGCATGTCAGGAATTGTTGCCTTGTCAGTCTGCCGGCTCAGCTGTTTGTGATGCGTGTTGCTGTGTGAGCTATTGATCGCCAGACAGCATGGACCCGCAAAGGTAAGTAGAGTCCGGTTCTAGTAGCTTTGGAGCATGTAAGTCGACGTTTTTCTTTCCGTGCAGTATGCAGATTATGACGTAAGGGTACCTGCTTAGCGATACCAAACAACGGTGCGAAGTGCTGCTGCAGTTCAGCTTAACGTGGGCTCTCCGGCGTGGACGAGAGTGTGTTCTGTACCTTTACGCGACCGCGTTGTAGGTCAGGCGTTTCATGTGAGAAGTTATCCGTCCCATAGCTCATTCTGTACATATTTTTTTTTTCTTTTTTGCCGTGCGCTTGGCCAATTAGGTAGGAAAATCTGTTTTCAGAACTTCCCAGGCTACGTACCCCTGGAGTGATACAGTACGTACCACATCACTTTTATGTTAAAATCTAAAAATGTACTTTGTATCACGACCATGGTTCCTTTTCTACATTAGGCACATGACAGTAAATATAGAAGAATGGAATAATAATCTATAATCTGTATATTATATGGGACTATTGAGGAACCGAAAATACAGTACCGAAATGTGAGAATGACCAGAGGGTCAGTCCTCTTTCGTGAAACATCCAACTGCCCCAACAATTAGAAATAAGACATTTAAAATTTGAATCCGGATTTATCCCCCTTAGTCTTGGGAGTACTTGATGCCTTGTATAACCCCGCGAACATGAAGGCACCTTACTAGGTTCGGTTCTCAGAAATGTTCTTAAGCCAGGAACCTTAGCAGAAGATTTCCTTAAGCCGGTGACTTCACCTGAAGCTTTCCTTAAGCCACTAACCATGACTGTAGCTTTCCTTAAACCAGTAACCTTAGATTAACTTTTCCTTAAGCCAGCAACCTTAGCAGAAATTTTTCTTAAGATTTCAGTAACTTTAATTTGGATCTCCTTTCCTGTGTTCCATTCAGGAGCTCTGTGTACATTTTCTGTTTTTACAGCCTCAGCTTCATGAAACCTCCTTTCTGAATCTGTCGTCAAAACGACAGAAAAATTATAGAAGTCTTGTGTTATAGAATTATCTCAATTATCCACTTAGATCATACTTCTCAGTTCGAAATGTTCTGATGAGCAATTTGTTTATTTACTAACATAGTATATTTAAATCAACTGATTAGCCTACCTGTTAAATATAAATGGAGTTTGGTTAGACGTTTAAAATGTTACCAGAAGAAAGACTGAATATATGTACATGGAGAGAAAGAATCAGTTTATAGCACTTCTGTTTTGATTCAGAATTCTGTTTTGCCGAAACGAAATATATTTGATTCATACGAAAGCGATTTTTCACCGAAGTTTTCGTTTATGTAGAGCGATGGTGATTCTGTTTATGCTCGTTATAAATCTAGTCCATCACAGTTTCCTACATTCAGTCGGAATTAGAACAGATATGCTAGGATAACAGAATTACATCAAGTGTCATGGTCATGACCGCAAGAATCTTTCAGCAAATGTGACCAACGAAGGGAACTGAGATAAGGTCTCAGCTTGCAGATTAAACGTTTATACAGCTGCATTTAGTTCTGTACGATATTTGCTGACTTTGTTCCTCTTTATGTGCGAAAATTCAATCGTTAAACGGCATGGAATTTAATCGAAACATTTTGAAGTCTTCGTCATTACTGCGACATTTATTTTTCACCTTAATTTCCCAAAAAGTGGCCGCTTCTATGGTCTAGTGGTCAGAGTTCCTGGCTACAGATCCAGAGGTCCCTGGTTCTATTCCCGGCGCTACCAGATTTTCTTGAGAGTAGTGGGTCTGGAACGGGGTTCACTGAGCCTCGTGAGCATAACTAAGGAGCTACTTGAATGGAAAAGTAGCGGCTCCGGTCTAGAAAACCGAAATTAATGGCCGTGGAGATTCGTTGCGCTGACCACGCGACACCCTCTATCCGCAAAATTTGGTACTAATTTCGCCGACAAGCGGCGGTCGCTCTGTCGGTATAGTTCGCTTGCGGACTAAAGCCACAGAGTTTTTTTCCAGAAAGTTGATATCGGTTCACTTCATTTGAAGTATTTCCTTTTGTCTCAGTAAAGGAGATTGAGGCCTAGCTTCCTAACTTTAAAATTCCCATATCTATTAGCTTCACGTGATATATAAGCCTACATAATTTTGTAGTAATATTGCTTCGACAATGTCAGACGCACTCGAAATGGGTGTGGTGAACTTTATGTTTCCCAACGATTGGATCTTACTTACTCATGGAGCTAAGCCCTTCTTGAGGAGCCGCCAATTCTGCAGCTACTAAAGAATTTCCCAGCATTTCATGGAACCCGAAAGTTCATTAATGTGTTCACAAGAGCCCTCCACTGGTCCCTGTCCTGAGCCAGATCAATTCAATCCATACCATCCTATCCTATCTCTCTAAGATTCATTTTAATATTGTCCATCCACATACTCCTTGGTCTTCCCAGTGGTCTCTTTCCTTCTGGCTTTCCCACCAATACCCTATATGCATTCCTCTTCCACCATTCATGCTACATGCCCTGCCCACCTCATCCTCCTTGACTTGATCATTCTAATTATACTTGAAGAAGAGTACAAGTTATGAAGCTACTCATTATGCAGTTTCCTCCAACCTCCTGTCACTTCATCTCTCTTGGGTCCAAATACTCTCTTCAGCACACTGTTATCAACCACCTTCAGTCTATGGGAATTAATAGCAGACTAGCATAAAAACCATATAAATTTCAAAAAGATATTATGAAAAGACATGTCTTCAAAAACACCTGAACTTAATAACTTGCAGATTTTATAAAGAGACAGCCACATTTTTGCTTGATAGAATAAAGGTGCTACCTTCCAAAGGAAATCTTTTCAGGAAAGGTTTCGTATAAAAACAAACGCGGCAAAAATGCCTAATATGGCCCTTTTTTTCTCAAATGACAAGAGAATATCTCAACAGTCATTCTGTAGTACACCGCTAAAACACTGAGACACGTTTGTTACAGTCGCAGCTTGACCAGTTATAACAACCGGCATCTGAATAACTGTACTCAGGTAGACACTGAGACGCTTTGTAGATTCGGTAGGCCTCCTTGGGCGGGTGATCACCTCGTCGCAAGGCCTCACCTGTACACAAACACAGAAAAACGTGCGCAAACACACACACACAAAAACTGAACATCCAATCCCTGAGTGGGATTTCGAACCCACGATCCCGACTTCCGAGCGAGCGAAGACAGTACATGCCTTAGACCGCTCGGCTACCGTCACCAGCTCCATTCTAACTACGTGTACCTCCAAGAATTCTCCACCTGCTCCGTGTATTCTTTACCGTAACACAGTTTTGCAAGTGATCAAGAAATTCCTGTTCTAAATCCTTGACAATATGTATTATACTTGGTATTATTGTTTCCTGGACTTTATTCATCGTCTGATAATATAACAAGCGAAACAGGTTCTCTAGGTTTTAGAATGTAAGAAGATAAATAAAGTCCATGAGTCCATGGTAATACTCATAGTAAGAGACGTTCCTGGTTATGTCCACCGTCACAGAAGACCTCCATTCGCTGTATCAGAAGTCACTCCAATGAAGTTCACATCTTCAGACCATCATGTTTCAATAGTAGTCCCGTATATGTCCGGTTTTCTTTATGTAGAAGTCGTCTAATCAAAACATTTCCCTCTGCATGTGCTAGAAGCCCCATTCATGTCGTGCAGCCACGCCAATGATACTGGTTAAGTACAATTGTAAAGCTCCCTATTAACTTTATTGTACGTAAACATCCCAGCCCTATCTTCCGCCCTCTTTCTTGTGTCCGAGTAATCTCATTCTGACTTTATTCTCAGACATTTCGAATTTTTGTTCTTCCCCAAGCGACAGACTAAGTTTTCCAAAAGTATCAGCATATTACAAATGACTGGCTATAGCATGAATGACCCCGGTACAGTTCTTAGCAGGGGAAGGAATTATTCTCTTTCCTAGTATGCAGCCTTCCACTGAATGGGTCCCGGTTTCCTTCACAGACTTGAAGTGGCCGGAGCGTGAAGCTGATCATTCAGCTCTATCTAATGCTTAGATCATTAATGCGTGATGCGATCCTTCCAGGCCACCTCACGCCTTAATGGTGCGGTGTCTAGACAGTTTATCTGTAATTCAAGTGTCTGGAGAGTCATAGTAACTTTAGTTACTATAGTAACTAACTATAGTACTATAGTAACTATAGTAACTATAGTAACAGTCATAGTCAAATACTTGAATTTGTTCAGTTCTAGAGCTCCGAAATCAAACTGGTAGCTCATTATTGGATTATATTACGACACTAAAGTTATATGTCGTTCAGTGGGATATGATAAGATGAACTCAAAGGATGGATAGGGAGTGATATCAGAGAAATAGGCTGTGGCCTATTTTAAAGTACCAGTCAACACTACTTCGCCAATGAAGAAATAAGAAAATGAAGCTCGTGATACTAATTATATTCAGTCAACCTGGAATTTTTCTAGGGGACTGAGGAACAAGTTTGGGTCTAAGGAAAGGTAAAGTCGAGTTGTCTGCCTGCCTAAAAACAGCCCTTATTCTCTGAACATGCAGCATCACAAAAATAATATACCTTCTTTAAATGTGATAGAACATCATAAACCAGGTGACGCGTGATGCAGCTTAAGAAAGAGTGGACTGTAGTTGCTGTATCCTCAAGAACGTTATGACGACACAGAAACTTGCACTCGCTTCTTTCGTGCTATTTTCTTGTCCTGATGTGCAATAATAAAATATAAAAAAGAGTGACCTTATCAGTTTTCCAGTGAGTACTTACATGGTATCTTGAGATAGAAATGAAAAAGGCTCTAAGAAATCAAATAAACTAACAACTACAGTGACTTGTAGAATAATTTCTTTCATCTTCATACATGAAGCTTGTGATGTAATGATGCTTGTTGCTTCATCTGCTGCTTTGCAGATTCCTCTTACTGAATTCTGCTACAGTATTCGCCATCGTTACAGTTTCTTATGGCCATCATAAGCCCATTGCTTGTAAACTATATCTTCTACGTCAGAGTCATTAGCCTGAACTGAAGCTTGCAATTGACGCTGCCCTCGGTAGTTCGAATTTCTGCAGAGTATACAATTCTTAAACAATGTAGAGCATACCACATTTTCAAGAAGAAATCTGCAGTCCTATTCGGTAGTGCAGCAGCTAGCAACTTCAAATTCTGATACATTTCGAGAACACACGAGCGCGCACACTGAATGCTTATCCAAAGATTCCGTTGTTGCACACCGTGGTTGCCATTAAGAACAAACTTTTTAAAGCGCAAATTTTAAAGATACGTGTTATGGTTCAATTCCTTCTCTAATGCATAAACTTTATTTATCATATAATTTGAAACTCTTAACTCATGTGTCGTCCCCCAAATGCTCCAGCATTTTAGTACTAGTGTTAACAGTTTTAGAACTTCCTGTTTAGAAAATGTTGCAAATGTTTTATTTACTTCATCCGTTAAAGCAGACAGATCATGATATTCTTCACAAGTTTATTTGTTCGCATTAATCATCTCCGGCAAAAGTCGAGACTCCAATGGCCTCTCAGGGAGAGATAACGTCACTGCAGTCTGCTGGGCGATTCTCTATCTGTTATTAACAGCAATTATTTCTGCAATGATGGGGATGGATCCTTTAGGCTTTTATTCATAAGATAATTTCATGCCGTCTGGCGTGTCTGTTAAAAATACATATTCAGACAACTGAAAAAAAAAGATAAATTTCTAACAGTTTAACTTCAGAATTTGTCTTCCGATGTTTTGTAGCCATGAATAAAATGAATTGCCAATCCCTGATTTCAATAATGTAAGTCAATGGAGGTGAGGACTTCTGTGACGATTGATCTCAAATTCACATACGGCAGGGATGTCGAAGCATTGCCTTCAGTGAATATTCTCCAATCTGTTGCATTATATATCCACCGCGACGCTGAAATTTATGGTTACCCAGAAAAATAAATCTATGAGGAGAATAACATTTTATTTTCTTTCAAATTGAATGAGCACATTTTATGTCGCTCTCAAAACCAGATACAAGCCAACAGATCTGCAGTAATGGGTGTCCTATTTTTGATCGCATTCGTTGAGAATCCTAAAGCGCATATTGTCAGCTACCGCTGGAATCTTTTGTCTCCCAGTTGGGAAGTGAGTATATGACTGAACTTTTCTTTGTTTGTGTTGTCCTGTGTGAGCAGAGGCCTTGTGATGGACCGATAACCCGTTCAAGGAACCATACCAAATGTCTATGAAAAAGCTTCCGAAACCGGAGAAACTACTGTAGTATCCCTGGCCCTCATTGGCCTGTCGCGCCATACAAGAAGCTCACTAGAGTAACGGAGAAAACTGACATGACTTTTATTAGTAAATTACTTCTTATGGAAAAGTGGCAGCAAGCACCCATATCTGATAACAGGATAGACAAGGGCCTTACGCGAACACAGATGACAATATCTGGCCGTAAATTGAACTAACTCAGTCGAGGTGACGACGAACTGCCTTGAAACATAATCAAGACCTAATGCACGTTAAAATTAACCGAAGTTTATTTGTAGGTGGGTCACGTGTCGATTACATATTTCAGGAATTTATACCAAGCAATGTTAATATCAAATGGCAACAAAGAAATGTGTTTTGCAGAGCCACTGAATAACGTCAATGGGAATTTTTATGCTGTGTTCATTTCTGTATTTAAAGTCAGCGAAGTACTGGACGCTAGATTCTTGGTGCCAGCGCAGATATGTATAAGACAGAGCTGAAGGCGGTTAAATATTGAGGAAGGATATAAAATTCCCGTAAAACAAGAACTGTCTGTATCGACTGAAGGAGAAGAGTAACCATGGACGCCGAATGGTGAAGAAGTCACCACTTAAATGCCTTTTATGTCAAGTTGTCCATACGTGTGCACCTTACCACGAAAGTGCATGGAAGAAGTTCGGTTTCAACTCCATGCATGCTTAATGAGACAGTAGACGAAAGTGAGCTGTTAGATTTGGGTTTCGGCCGTTTTCAAAAAGTACTCAAGTTCCCTGAAGACTTAAGTGGCTTCCATAGCTCGTCTAAAGATAGTGGCAGCGACATTTTGCCCTTACCTAGACTCTTTTTTTCGCCGTCGTTGCCTGGCAATGTGTCTACATGACACGGAGACAAGCCACTGAACTGATGTGGTTTCCACCGTATAGCGACAAATGGTAGGATGATTGATGTGACGTGGAAAGGATTTGGAAAGAAGCGGTCATGGCCTAATCGATGCGCTACCCTGGAATTTGCCTGGAGAGACTGGGGAAAACCACTAAGACAGCCTGTGGCCCGGTCCTGATTCGAATTGAACACATCCGGAATACAATTTTAGAGCGTTTCTACTGTTCCGGCCCAGTGGGAACGATCCGTTATGAAGCTCCCTTCAGTTACACCACGACCACTCCTACAGTTGAGCTCTGAATTCATGGCCGTATCCCAGCTATTTTAGAAATTGATTTAGGAACTATTTATTTTTTATGGTTTATTTAACGATGCTTTATAACGTTGACTGATAGGCCGATAAGAGAATAATGAATTGGAGAGGGGGTGGAAGCAAGTGATAACGGTCGTTTTAAATCTGCTCGGAGGGACGGAGAAAAACCAGGAGAGCGGGTATCCCAACCAAAATTCAAACCGATTACCTCCCGGATACATGTCAGTATCTTTGCCGCTTGAGCCAGTGAGTTCCGCCATGGGGCTCACTCTGGTAAAGCAATCTGGTTAGTTTATACATCTGCTACAGGTGACATTATCAACTAAAGTGCATCTCCTACGCGAACCAGCGTACGTTATGCCTTGTGGAGGCAACGTTACAGAAGAAGAACCCTTTGTGTCTGGATTTCCCATCCGCGTGTGCATAACGGAAGCTTAGGAATCTAGCACGTTTGCAACGAGGACGTAACGCCCTACGCACTCTCGTGCCCATAGTAGGTAAAGGTAAAGCTGTGCCTGTGCTTAACTGATTAAGCACTACGCCATGAAGACGTATGGAGGAGCGGATGTATATCCCCACTTTCCTTGACTTCGGCACTAGCTTCACGCCCCGGCCGCTTTACCCCCGGGGAAAGAGCCCCGGATACCCATTGGATAAGTGGTTGGGTGAACCCTAGAACCGGTCTGGACGACGTGGAGAAGAGAAAATTCTTAACCCTACAGGGACTCGAACTCCGACCCCTCAGTCGTCCAGCCGGTAGCCAGTCGCTATACCGACTACGCTATCCCAGCTCCCACGTTCCTGTAGTAGATCGATTATAATTTGCATGCGCACAGGCGTGCTTGAAAGTCCTGTTAGCAGTCCTGCCGTTTTCTGACTGCCTCGTAATGAATCGCAGGATTAAACGCGAGGAGCATGACATCCTACTTCAAACGTCGTCTTCTCGTATCTTAGGTAATCCTGCTGGACCATTCTGGCTGTCATGGTGACTTCCATATGGACGGTTGTATTTTACTTTGGGGGAGACTGGAGGGAGGGTATACAGCAAATACCAAGCTTACTCTCACATTTGTCGTTTGATTCCTTTGCTGGCAGACAGGGCGCATTTTGAATCTTAGTGAGGATGATGTGCATACAGTTCCAGGTCTCTGCCGTCTGATGACTACTAGCTGCGTCTGTCTCACTCCATCCTCGTTCCACGTCCTTGCGGACTGTCCGCTGCTTGTCTTCCAGTGATTCACGACCGACCTTGAACCCCTGAAGCAACTTAGAAATTTGGACCGAGCCATCATTTTGTTCTCCCTTTGCCCTTCCAGACATCTGCATTGCTGGCAAAATTTGATGATAGCTCGAGGCGCAGGACTTTCCAGTTTCCCACTGCGAAACCTCCCTTGCACTACAGTTTCCTCTGGAACGTGTCACGCCGGCTAGTCAACAACTGAATATTTCCACCGTAAGATTTCGACTGTTGCTGGCTTAGATGTTGGATGAGTGCATATTGGGAGACGCATGAGCAGGCTCAGTGTAGCTGCCAGGTTGTCTTCTTGTTGGCTTCCGTCCCTGAAACTACTGACAACCCATCAACCTGCACGTGTATTACCATAGTTCTGCATTCACGTTTCTCAAGGTTGTCTTATTGACACATTTATGTTAATCAAATACTAAGAATTTTGCAAGTCTCTTCTTAAGTACTCCAAGCATATTAAAGTAGTTAAATTTAATATTCTAACTGAATACTTTTCGTCGCTCTTTAAATGTAAGCATGAACCATGATGATGACTAATTCAGTCGAAACGCATCACTGTATATCTTATTACAACTGACATTTGTAAAAGTACCTAGTTTCTAGAATCTACAGATTGCTTGTTGACTCTTTTATCCTAAATATATTTTGACCAATTATAAGTGCTTGAAAATAAATCTGATGAAATTATTTTAACCTTGGATTGATGTTTGGGATGTATAATGTACATCTTGATTTATAAGGGCCACTCAATACTGATGGTGTGGCGAAGTGAAGACGGTTATGATGTGGTCTAGGCCTACATGTAATTTGGATGGGGGGATACGAAACGCACAGAGCGTTGGAGCCAAGAGATCATGAAAAATGACCAGGGAACCGAACAGAGAGGCTTGAATATAACATTAAGATAACACGAAACAAATAGATTTTAAGGATGGGCAGTGGTTGGAACTGGCTCCCGGTAGCCTATAATTGCGGACTTTGTTATTATTGGCTCTACTAGAGAATTAGCAACCAGCTTTCCGCCATTATGTCCATTTCACAATAAACCTTTCACTTCATCCGACGCCAGGTCTGAAATTGATAAAATATTGATTCAATAACCTACGTATTGGATGCACGTCAGTATATGAAGGCGTTGCGTAGCAACTCCGCCGCTTCGTCTCCCTTCTGTTTAATTGTCTCGGAAACTATACGATTCACAGAACTGTACTGCCTTTCATTTTTGCCTTCAGCTCTTGTCCAACGTACTCCTTCAGCAGGAGTTCCATCATCTGCTGTGACTCCATTTTTTGTGGCAGTATAATACTCGATGCATAATAATTCCTTCTAATTTGTGACGTGTTTAAATTCGTAGACACTTCTGCCACCAGACTGTTACGTGTTGGGTAGTCCACGCGGGAATATTTAGCAAATCTCCCCCAAAGTGCGGACAGGAACGCATGAAGGTCTTCATGTAAAGTGTCCCTTGCTGTTGTTGGATTTTAACCAACTGAAATTTGCTAACACGTAACATAGCATACTTACAGTTGAAATCAATGAAGTATTTCGATTCTCGCAGAAATCTATCATACAACCATGTACGCAAGAGCTCAACATGATACTCACCGAACGAAGTTGTACTGTATTGTTTGATCATAAATGTAAATGTTCTAAACACAGCATCAGCAGCACAATATTTCTACGGCTGGAAGTTTGAACAACAAGAAGGTAGAATTTATGGGCTCAATTAGGATTACCAATTTACAATTATAGTCAGAAAACTTATTTTTTACGCTATATAATTCAAAACAGAAGGTGGAAAGCTAGCCTACAACCATACCACTTCAGAATCCTAACCCGTCTATCTTATTGCGTGGGATGGGTGTGAGACTGAGTCCGCTTGGTACGCAGGCCACTAGTAGGCCTATTGTACCAGGCCCGGATGATAGATGAGTATGGAGCAGTTGGTGGAATTAGAATTAGCACGGAAACCTCGGTTACTTGTTGAAAACCTAACCCCGCGACACTTAATCCACCGCAAAGCGCACATGATCTAACCTGGGATTGAACCGACGACTTACTGCTTGAGTTATAGTAAGGCCTTTCATAACTTGTCACTGAATTCAAAATATACTTGCGGTTGCTAGACGTAACGCTAGAATTCTAGTCTTGCCTCTGTTTATTCATTCTTAGTTTCTTGGGATGGGGTGAGACTGAGTCCACTTGCTTCGTCGGCCACTAACTGGTCTATTGTACCAGCCCCGGATGGTAGATGTTGAGTGTGGAGCAGTTGGTGGAATGAAAATTGGCAGGGGAAATCGAAGTTCTTGGAGAAAAACCTGCCACTTTGTCCACCACAAATCCCACATGTCCTGACCTGGTGTTTAACCCGGGACGCCGCAGTTGGAAGCCGACGACTAACAGCCTGGGCTATGGTAAGTCAGTGTGTGTTCAGCACAGAGGAAATACGTAACGTACATACTAGCAGCTGTAGTGTTATTACGAAGCGATGCGATCTTGAAGCGACTGGACACATGTCTGAACCTCAGTCGTCTATTCCATTTTCTCAAAGTCGTAATTACTTACAATTAGATCTACTCTCACTTAGCGTGTGTTAATATAAACGTTAAATCCGTCCATGTTAATCGTGTTAAGCGCGACTCACAGCATCGTCACAGCGTAGCAGAATCTGCAACTCATTTGCATATTCTGTTGGAATCGCAGGTTGAAGGTTACTGGCCGCATATTCGCGAATGCTTCCATCTTGCGACATCCTCTGAAGGTCCTTCGTGCCTTTGATCACACAATTAAGAATAATAGGACTTCCGGCTCTGAGTGTTCTTTGCATGAAGTGCATAAAAGTGTTCTCAATCTCTGTTAAGGACATGGTTTGCGCCAAAATATGCATTCTATTTAGCCTTATGAAGCTACTTTCCTTTCTTAAAACACTGCGAAGAATCACAGGCGCACCATGGTACGTAACAAACGGAACTATCCACAACGATCTCAACATACCCCTCATCACGGAAGAGATCAGAAAACATGCCACCAGACACCGTACTCGGATAACAGGACACGAGAACCCGCTAATCGTTGAATTAACGAAACCGCACCCAGCAGCAAGACGACTGAGGACAACCTGGCCAGAAGACTTATGTAACTAAAAGGTAGAGTACTGCCACTGGGCAGCTGCCGCCTTCACGACATAAGCACCCATCACATTTACTTATTACTTACAGTGGTCAAGTAGATTGTAAATTGACGTAAATAATTTAAAAAAAAAGGAAGATAAATAAAAACAAACAAATTCCGTGGCTTGAGTCCGCATGCGAACTATACCGAACGAGTGATCGCCGCTTGTCGGCGAAGTTAGTGCCAACTTTAGCGGATAGAGGACGTCGAGTGGTGAACGCAACGGATCCCTACGGCCGTTAATCTCGGTTTTGTAGACCGGAGACGCTATTTCATTGAATTAGCTCCTCAGTTATCCTCACGAGGCTGAGTGAACCCCGTTGCAGACCTACTGCTTCTCAGAAAACCTGGTAGCGCCGGGAATTGAACCCGGAACCTCTGGATCTGTAGCCAGGAACTCTGACCATTAGACCACAAAGGGAGATAAATAGGTTTTAATAATCCTTATGCTGTTTGTGTGTGTGTTTTTCCTTTTTAAGCTTTTGAATCAGTTGACTAATTTCGTGAATTTTTTATGAATGTTATCCTAATGGAGGCCACCTCGACCTTGTAATTCTATCTATCTATATATTCATCCATCCATCCATTTATGGCTGTAAAGGCCTTGTGGAACTTGGTCGCTTTTTCAGGTTCTTCATCCTTTACACAGTCGGAATGATTCCTTTGACGGGGGATCAGCCCTTCGCAAGGCTCCTATCTACACACAGTATTTACTGATATCTCCTGTGCAACCTAAGTTCATATCTGGGTGGGGGCCTTGTCGTGACCTAATAAGCTGCACAAATTTATAAAGCACATAAATTATACTGTATTTTAATTTACAGGCCAACTTTATACTTTATTTATATATTAAAATTATCATTGATTTCTCCGAAGAATTTTCGTTATACACGTGTCCCTCTTCCATTTCCATCCTATAAAAATTGTTCCTATGTCTCTGAAGAAATATGTAATTTTACAACTAATAATTTTTCAAACATTATTTTTGCTTGATAATTCACTGTTTTCTGTCATTTAAATGAACTCTCCAACCTGTAAGTTCCCTACAGCATAGCCCACATCCAGCTTTCAGCATGTTCCAGACCTTTCGCACAGAGGGAGAAGAAAATTCTACTTGCCCCTCTGCGTCCTTTTCGTTTCTTAACCCCCGAGTCTCCAGATATTTACTGACCTTAGTGCTGGGGACGAAATTTGCCCAATCGATTACTTTTCTAGGAAACGGGTATTCAGGATTAAACAAGTTAAAAGACACGAGAGGCCTATGCATCGCGCATATCAAGTACTGTCATGGTTTGAATATGTGGCACTGGGAGACGGAGCAGGTTACGAATACGTCTCCGGACATCCAAAGTAACACAAGTCACGATGCATATAAAACAAGCACAGCAGAAACTATCCACGGGAGTTAAGACAAAAAGACGTATATAATGACATGCACAGTCCATAAAACCAGCTAAAAACCGAAGCTGAAACAAATGAACAAATTTAGAAGTAAGAAAACTATATATATACTATATTATGATATTACATTAATCGTTTTTTTAGAAAGCCTATCAATCTTTAGAAGATCTACTATGACGAGAGAAATAAATAAACTCAACTTCGTAATTTGCTCTAATTACTTTTTTGATACAATCCATCGAACTTTTGATAAGAAAACAATGGAATATAAGTAAACCAATCAAGCTTGGGGGTTGAAATTAATGTATGTAAGATTTCNTAACGTAAATAACACACCTGAGGATGGCACACTGATGCCGAAACATGTAGTGAAGTGACATGTGAGATTGAGTGCACTAGAAGACGGCCAATACATACACATCATGGACGAGAATCAATGCAACAGGACGCTAAAATACAACATTATCAATATCTAAGATTTGAGGCTTTCACGGCGGTGACTATGAAGAAAGCAGTCTGCTTTTACCGGTTCTCACGGTCTCTTTGCTTGCAGATTCTTATATATTTTTTCTTCTACCCTGAAGATGGAGGCGATACGTTCCTCCGAAACGTCGGTTAACACCACATATACATGGTGCCAAATCCCAGAAGACTGCTTTCTTCATTATCAGTATCGATAATTAATAAATAAAAATACGTTACATTTGAGGTTTTCACGGCGGTGACTATGAAGAATGCCGTCTTCTGGAACGTGAAGCCATGCAGATCTTGTGTAAACCGACGTTTCGGAGGAACGTATCTCCTCATCTACTACAGCCGTCTGTTCATGCTGGTTCTTCGCTTGTGTTTTTTTTTTTGCCCTGTAGATGGAGGCGGTACGTTTCTCTGAAACGTCTGTACACACACGATTTACACGGCGTCATATCCCAGAAAACGACATTCTTTAAACAAAAATACGTTCATAACACTCTTCCAGTTGGACCCAGAATTTGATCTTCCCGATATAGTCTTTAAGTGGATGGAAAAGTGACTTGCTAACTTCTCCTTTAGTGATGGGAGTCCAGATGGGAGAGGGATAGCAGGTTTGTTGACACAGTATGAGCTACCCGACACATGAGGATTGATTCCACGTATCTCCTTTGGGTGCTGTTATTTTCAATATGTAGACCCTCGGCTTCTCTACAACATATTTAGCGCACCTCTTGGTACGCATGTTTAGCTCATCTTTCCAGCAGTCCTTGCGTCAAGTTGAACCTATGCTCCTTAATGCGTACTTCAAAATTTGTATGGACAATGCAACGTCAGCTAAACGACGCCTACAGGAAATTCAAAGAATCAGCCCATATGTCTCTTCTAGCTCATCCGATCAGTGAGTCAAGCTTCGATATCTCCCACTTTGACTGCCATCAATGAAGAGGAAGTTAGCAAGTTGCCGAATCTGGATTCCACAGGATAAATTTCTGTCAGTGTTATGTAGAATTTTCTCACAAAGACAAAAACAACACCGTCCGGTGTGACTATCACCGTGATGAGTTCTCAAGTGATAAAACTTAAATAGCCACATTGGATGGTGTTGTTTTTGTCTTTGTAATTGTTAGTGTGACGGACCAGAATGAAACAAATAAAAAAAATAGAATTTTATATTTAATAATTGTCGGTATTGGTTTATTTGTTATGGTTGAACAGCCATTAAATAACTGAATACTCAGTAATACGGATGATGATTCAAATAACGTTTTCTGTATAATCACAGAACTCAAAAGAAATGCTAAAAATTATCCAAACCCAGCGAGGAAATCGAACTTATGATCCCAAGGTTTAAGGGTCGTCAGACACTTAAAAAATGGCCATTAAACGCGGCACTTTTTTTTATAACCGCTCGAATTAATTTTCATTTTCAGTTCTGTGTAAATTAAGAAGAGTGAAAGCGAAATTTCAGTGCTTACACGTCTTCATAGTAGCCAGTCAGCAATGGACTGACTGGTTGGGCAAGTTTAAGGTTCTGCAATAGAGGCTGTTTATCGCTCAAACAAAAAATTGCAATCTTCTGGGATTTGGCACCGNATAGCAAACATGCCAGACTGGGTCAATACTATCATCCAAATACCGGGAGCTCCGAAATTATGTCGGAAAGAAAGTGTTCGTGGTGCAGATATTGATCTGCCGGGAAATATGAACTGTCAGTTTTCACAGGGTTCGTTGATATACGTAATATGGTGCAGGTTACTTGTTTCGTCACGAGACCTTTTCTTGATCATTACGTCTCTTGAAGAATGCCGTCTTCTGAGATGTGGGGCCGTGTAAACGTCTGTTTATACAATATCTGCAAGGCATCACATCCCAAAAAACGACATTCTTCATAGTCACCGCCGTAAAAAACTCAAATCTTACATTAAGTCTTTTGTTTGATTAATATTCATGGCAGTTAATTTAACACGTTTCCGTCCGTAATATTACCCTGTAATTTTCTCAGCGCAAGTGTTATATAACAGTCTATGTTTATGGTAGCTGCTCTGGTATCTCCACCTTGAAATCTTCACATTCTGTTTCTTGCTCATTCCTAGCAACCCGACTAACCTGAACACCTCCTGAGAGGTGTGATCGTAAGAGTGGGTACGACCGAATTTCATGGACAGCCAAATTCAGCAGCGAGCTAGAATAATTGGACAATACCAATTGCCTGTCGTCGCTTATAAGTGACGCAATGTCATGTCACGTGGGTAGATAAAGGAAGGCGGAGCTAGGGTGCGCATTTCACAGTTTTTCGACCAGGCTCAGATAACGTTAGACAAGAAACTGATTAAAAGAACATGCCATAATTTTATTCAGCTATTGGCTACAAATGTCAGACATAAAAAATGACAGGAAACGTAAGTAATCTTTACTATACTTCTTTAAAAAAAATGCATTATGCGCATTCTTGGGTACCTGGGCGGACACGAGTGCGCATGCGTCAAACTCAGGAACGGTCACACAGTAAGATGCTACCTGCTTCCAACCTGAAACAGTCCTCATGCCAGCATTCCATACAGCTTCCTCACTGGCCCCACTCATCCTCGCATGTATCTGCACATCCTGCGCAAGCAGCTGAATAAGATGTTGAAGTAAATGGCTCGGTTCTCGCCTTGCCACACTTTTTTTTTATTTCCGACCTCCTGATTTTTCTTTTTCCTGTGCTTCTTCCAACCCTCTCTGTTACCGCTCCGCATTTCTTTCGCTTTACTTACTTTCTCTTTTTCTTTTACTTTCAATGAGTCTTCTGTAGGGTGTTCCAGGCAAAATTTCCGACTCCTGGGGCCTTCTTTTGCGTTGCTTGACTTCCAAAGAAGCTTTTGGCAATGAGTTTATTAATTCCATGCTAGTGCGAGCAATACTTTCTGGTAGTAGCTATGTTATGAGGTGTTGGTGGAGAGGGAAATGTGGGAATACCAGGACCATCGACAAGAAAGTGAGCGCCAAAATATGAATTCCCGCCTTCCGTCTCTTCCAAATTCTCACCAGACATCTTATCTTGGCGAATTATTTCAGATGGTTCAAAATCTTCATCGGATATGATATTTGGTCTGTAAGGGTAAATTCCATTACCTGCGAAGGCGTGTTCGACCTTGTCAGTTGCTACTGCATGGGCGCCCTTGGGTACTTCTGACGTACTGCATGAGATCGTCCCTAAGCGGGCAGCACACTGCAGATCCACAGCTTCTCGTTAAAAGATTAGAGCCTACATGAATCACAATTCGCGTCATCTATTATATAACATTCTGTCTTGTAATACTGCACGTATCGGCGTCAAAGCTAATCCAGTACTCTGAAAATATAACAAAGGGAACAGAAAAATCTTAAAGTTACCTCATACACACATGAATTCTTTTCAACGATGTTGGCAGAGTTCTTCATAGCAGAAGATCAGTTGTGAATAGCCTCGAGCTGTCAGCAGCTGACATATATCCAGAGTACTCTTGCACACCGCGCACCCTGAGCCACTCTTGCATTATTGATACTGGAAAGGAATGACGTAAAATCATTGTCCCATTTCAAAATAGAGGCAAAACGTGGGGAGAATTTTGCTCATACTGTAACCTCTTGATGTGGAACACGCCATAGCTCAAGCGGTTAGTCGCTGGCTTCCCACCGCGGCGGCCCGGGTTCAATCCCGGGTCTGGTCATGTGGGATTTGTGGTGGACAAAGTGAGCTGGGGCAGGTTTTCTCCGAGTACTTCGGTTTTCCCCGCCAATCTCATTCCACCAATTGCTCCACAATCACCCTCACCATCATCCGGAGCTGGTACAATAGGCCAGAAATGGCCGCAGTACAAGAGACTTAGTTCCACCCCACTAGCAATAAAAAACTCTTGATTTAACTTGCTAACCGTCTCAGTAGGCCATTTCGTAACATTCAGTGTCTTTCGTTTCTTTAACAATGCTGCTTTAGCTCACGAACTGGTGTGACCTGCAATGTGAAATTGACAAGTAATCCAAAGTGGCGAGTCAAATGATTTCAGAGAAAGCGGCGGTAGCCTTTCTTCAGATATCTGGAGGGTTTTAGTAACACCATGACGGATATCAGAGGTCCAAGCCGAAATTCGAACCAATGAACCCTCGTGTGCTAACACCGCGACTTTTCTCATTTCAACAGATTATGCCATAAGTTGCGTAGGCGAGCCACTCTACAGCGGCAGCTTCCTCACTTGAACTGCCCCAGAGTTTGAGACTCTTGTCGGGCTTCGCTTTTCCTGTGTTGTGAGAGCGTTAATTGTCATGATTTCTGCATTATGCCTCCGTAATTTTGTTGTATTTTTTTTAATTGATAGTGGGGTGGGATTAAGTCCCTTGTACTGTGGCCACTTCTCGCCTATTGTACCAGCCCCAGATGATAGGTGAGGGTGATTGTGGAGCAATTGGTGGAATGAAGATTGGGAGGGGAAACCGATGTACTTGGAGAAAACCTGCCCCAGCGCCACTTTGTGCATCACAAATCCCACTTGACCAGACCCGGGATCGAACCCGGGCCGCCGCGATGGGAAGCCAGCAACTCACCGCTTGAGCTATGGCGCGGCCTAGAGATGGTTATAGAGCATGTTCTAACCTGTCACAGTGAGACAACGCTCAACTCCATAGCTTTACTCAGTACGAATGAACGTGTGTTTAACTATAGGGCTCCGTCTTCTTACCCTCGGTCGGAAAATGTTGCAGTGCAAGAGTTAACATCAAGTTTCTTGTGAAATTGAAGAAATCTGCGACGGAAATTTTCAATTATTGACTGAGGAAACCAAGCGACAATCAATGCAGTAGAAGTCAGCAACATCTCCAAGACAAAAATAAACACACGCAAAAGTTGTTCGAAGTTCAAGGTCATCTTGATTGTTTTCTTCGATATCCAGGGCATTGTAATGGCAGAGTGGGTTCCCAGCGGCCAGACAGTAAATCAGCAATGCTGCCTTCAAGTCTTGTCGAAATTGCGCGAAAACGTGAGAAGGAAACGATCAGAATTGTGGAGAAACGGTTGGATTTTGCACCAAGACAACGCGCCATCTCACAACGCTTTGTCTCTGAAGCTGTTTTTAACTAATCATAACATCACTGTGCTTGAGTACCCACCCTATTCGTCAGACCTGGCTCCCTTAGACTTCTACCTCCTCCCAAAAATTAAGTCGATGCTCGAAGGAACCTATTTTTTATCGACAGAAGATGTGAAGGCAAAAACGACCGAGATCCTCAAAAGCCTTTCAGAAAGTGATATGCATAATTGCTTTAAACGTTGGCAGCATCGTATGCAGCTGTGTGTCAGCTCAGAAGGGAACTAGTTTGAATGTGATCCTAGTTGATTTTCTCAATTTGTTAAATAAGAAGATACACAGAGGCAGTCTCGTTTTATCTGTGCCTGACCACGTACATGACATAGATCAATACTCCATGAAAAATAATCAGAATTGCAAATTTAAATTTTATGTTAACTGGAATTTTATTTCTAACGAATTTTTAATGAAATGTATTTTTATATATTTAGCAGTTGAAATTATAACTCAAACTGAAAAAATTATAAATCACTGATCTTGATCCATATCGGTAAACAATCCAATAACAAGTGACATTCATGTAATGACTGTCTGATGATGGCCCAGCAGGGTCGAAACTTGTAGCAGTACATCCAAACAATAAACTAATGCTAATAGAGTAGCACTAATTTGTTTACTATAAAATGGATCTGTTGTGATACAATAAGAATACTATATCTGCCAAACACTTGTAGGAACAGGTCACTAAAATTCACGTAACGACATGTAAAGTCAGACAAGACACGAGAGAGCATGTAAGGCCGTTTCGTAAGTCACGATTAAACACGCGGTATCACGCATAGCCACGCCCTATTTGGATGGGGGTGGGGGTTGCTTTATGTTATGTTAGGTTGATGAGATTAAATTAAGCTATGCAAGGTCGAGCAGGTTATATTACATTACGTAACATAGACGTCATTTCGTCTTATACCGGTGATGCCACGTAAAGTGAGTTTAGAAGGTCGGTCCCGCAGCGTCACTTGGAAGCACGCATAATCTTGCGAAATCACCTGTTTTCTCACTACGTTACATCTGGCTTGGCGTGAGCAAGGTTAAATTAGCTTAGGTCGTGTTGGGTCCCATTAGGTTAGCTGCAATCTGAGGAAATCACGAAAAGGCGTACGAGCCTGCTCAAGTCACACGTCAGAGAGGTCATTGTTCTTTATATGATGAGCAGTCGCATATTTCACGCATTGTTACACAACATTGTACGGAGTCAAACGTCATGATGCGTTTTCATGGAGAACAGAAGCAGTCAACCATAGATACAGACTTTAATATATCTCTACACGGTGCTACGCGAAATCACACATCGTGCCACATAGTCACCGGAATCGTCTGCAGCATTGCGAAGTTACTGTTTACTTCGCAATATCTAGTTTCGTGTAGTTCGAATAGATTAGGCAGGGTTAGGTTACCGTTCCATTAGGTAAGGCTAGTTTAGCTGAAGATGAAGGTACGTTCGTTTAGTTTCAAACCATATAAGGATATGCCTCATGACATGCAAAACCCCAAGTGGTTACGCGGTGCTACATAGAAACCAATCAGGCTGCAGTTCTTACCGTGATATCACGCAATCACCCAATGTCCCGTGTAGTCTTCCTGCGTCATCTGACATCAAATTGACAAGGTGCCGTTAAATAACGTATGAATATCTGTTCCGTCCTCTTGAAGAGTATGCTGATCCCTCCATCACAACTGGGGGCGTCCTACGACTCTTTTTCTTTTTAGGTCGTAAGAATTTCCTCCGGAATCCGCTTGCCTTCCATTCGTAAACGCGATGTTCCCATTGCGATCTGGAATCTAAACTTTTAGCGTTTAGATTAAGGATGATTAGCTTTTTCATAATTTCAGTATTTCTTATTTGGTCCTTCCTTGCGCAGTATGCTACACTCCTCAAGAATTTCATTTATGCGGATTCAATTTTCGTCGTTGTTGTGTAGTCCATATTTCTAACTCGAATGTAAGTGTACACACCGCAATACAAACAAAAACAAACTCCGTGGCTTTAGTCCTCAAGCTAACTATACCGACCGAGCGGTCTTCTATACTCCCAACATTGTTACTCAGTAACACAAATCATACGGAATTTCTGTGGCGGAATGACGCTAGCAACGCACTGTGACCGTGGAATTTGGTGTGGTAAGAGGTTCGAAAAATATGGAATTTCTCTTAAGATAACTATTGTAGAATATAAAAAGTAACAGACCGTCGCTGTGGTCTAGTGGTCAGAGTTCCTGGCTACAGATCAAGAGGTCCGAGTTCGATTCCCGGCGCTACCCCATTTTCTGAGAAGTAGTGGTTCTGGAATGGGGTCCACTCAGCCTCGTGAGGATAATTGAGAGCTATTTAAAGGAAATAACGGCTCCGGTCTAGAAAACCGAAACTAACGGCCGTGGGGATTCGTTGCGTTGAGCACGCCACACCCTCTATCCGCTAAATTTGGCACTAACTTCGCCGACAAATGACGGTCGCTCGGTCGGTATAGTTCGCTTGCAGTCTAAAGCCACGGAGTTTTTTTTAATAACACGGTGCATACGCAAAATCTGTGTTTAGCTCTTCATTTGTTGGCGATAACTAATAAATAATTATAACTAGGTACGTCGACTTGTGTATAGAGATAGAGCTGCATCCAAGCTTGAATTGTGTTTAGTTGAGCCGTTTTATGATAACAGTTACAGTCATTTCGATGTTGCGAAACTGGTTTTATCTGGTAAATATAGCATAGTTGGAATCTGTACTAGTGAAAATTATATACAGAACAATTCAGTTGTTAACTTAGAGCTCTTGCTAGTCTCACCGAAGGATCCGATGTAAAGCAGGCATCAGATCACCTCAAGAATACTTCCTCTCCAATCCTACGTTAGCCTCCCCCTTCCCTGTATGTAGGTGCTTTAAAGCTTAGTATGTATGTCTCATTTGAAATACAGAATACAGCTCTGTCACTGTATGTCTGTATATTTCAACGGACACACACTTCTCGAGTTTGTGATTATTTCAAGGATATGTGATTGGCGTAGGCCAGGAGCCAGAAAATCACGTGTCAATTCTCAACTGGACACGCGATATTAATCTTGGAAATGTAGAAGAAATCTATATGATGACGTAAATAGCCTACAAGCGTTACACAACCTGATGAAATGTGTCTGATGGGTATGATACTACGAGGGAAAGTCAGTAAATAAGTCAAAAAGTGGATATAGAACACAAAACATGTTATATTCGAATGTGGAAAAATATTTATTTCTGTACACCAACATTGATACACTTGTCCAATCGCTTTACCAGTGCGTCGAAACCAGTAGCATACAAGTCTTTTGACTGTTGTCTCAGCCACATCCGCACCTCCGTTTCAACCACTTCGTCATCAGCGAAATATTTGTCACATTTCTCGAGCCAGTGTCGCTTTACGCGACAAACATTTCCGACCGTAAACAGTAAACATTTCTTTATTAATATCCATTACATGAGACCTTTTGCCCATAAAAGCGCAAAAATTAACTCTGCTCTTCGGTAGTATACGCCTAAAGCACGGTCGCCATTTCGACTACTGAAACCAGCCTCTGAAGATGTACATGCGCACCTGCTATCTAGACTGTCATGAAGCTGGACTGTGCTGCTACCTAGTGATACACATAGAAACCCTATTACGTCCATTACAACGGTTTTACTTCCATCTGTGATCTATTTACTGACTCTCCCTCACATATCAAAGATCATTTGTAGCTAAAACAAGAAGTAAATTGTGCGTGAAATATGATCTTCTCACGGAGGTGTGTATAACGAGTACTGTCTTATGAGATGTGACACCATATAGTCTGGTATAAATTTGAAGATATGTAGGAGAAACGTACAGTTCCTTCTTCGGAGCCGAATAGCTAACCAAACAAACACCAGATATTCTACTTTCTGCTTGCATGCTTCCTTCCTCGCTTGGCTTGGTTTAAAGGACAGACAAAACGAAACAATAAGAGCATTGAAGGCGTGGGTAGCTTCCGCCTCTAGGATTGCGATCAGGGACTGATACTCTTTGCCTAAAACATCTTTCAGGGTACATCATATCATACGTAAGTAGGGAAGCTTCGGAATGGCAATTCTTGTCCCGTCACGTGTTGCACGTGGAATGTAGTGACGTTCTAACGATAATGTAATGCTCTACGTCGCAATCTGATGACGCACACTCAAAGATGTTTTGGACGGAGTATAACAGTGCGAATCATAACTAAGTAATAGCACTGACAATTTATGTGGTGGCCGCATTCTAACAGGTAGGCAGATACTACCAAAACCTGCACATAATGACAATGTACTGGAACAGAAATTATAAATATCCCTGTGCTAGGACTCCATTTTTAAATAGTGACGTGTACTAAAACAACAGTTTTAAATGTTAACCATGTATGAGCTCAATTTTTAAATATTGGCCACGTACTCTCACAGAATTTTTAAACAGTAACATATGGCTTATTCTGAAGTGTAGAAAGTCCCCTTTTCCTATTTAGCCGTTCTAGCCGGCCGACGTACATTGCAGTCTCAAGCTTCAGGGTGAATGAGGCAGGAGGGATTATTCTAATAAACCGGATAGTGGCTGTATTTGACAGGATAGGAGAGTGAAATTGTAACACGTGTTTTTTATATAATTACGTAACTATAGTTTATTATCCTTTTTAAATATGTCCACGTTCGATGACTGGCTTGTAAAGGCCTGTCCACATTACTCGTGCACGTGCGTCAGAAGCTTACTGCTGCCGGAAAATCAGGATCTGGTGCTGACGAAGTGGACGCCCAAACTGGTTTACATACAAATCGTTCGCATTTCTTCACAACAGATATCAGCTCCAGATCCTGATTTTCCGGCAGCAGTAAGCTTCTGACGCACGAGCACGAGTAATGTGGACGGGCCTTAATGCATTAACGTTAAAATACGCGGGGGAAAAAAAAATACTACACAAATTTCGGCTGGCTAGAAACTGTAAAGCAATTGAAGTATGGACTTTTCGGAATAAGCACGGCCTCGACAATCAGTATTTGATTACCGGCATGGATGGAAATTTTTTACGGTACCATGTTCAGACAAGCGCGGGGACCTTGTCCGCCTACTGTGAAAGAGAAGAAACAGGTAAACCGATAGGAGCGTAAAGCTGTTCGCCCACTCATTCCCTTGTGGTAGATAAGGACACGAACAGCCGCACATTTTACTTTACTAGGCTTCTATTTCAACATCTGCGGTAGTCTGTTAAACATGTTGAAATGTGGGAGCTAACTGCGAACATAAACCACTCAAAGTGAAAGCTTTCTCACTCCAAGATAACAATCACGTTATCACACATCAAACATTGGTTTAGGGACGTCGTATTTGAGGGCATCGCACTGCGCTGAGGCTCTGAGTCTCAACCCTTCTTCCCCAGATACGTGCATACAGTACGCCAGGAGGATAGCGAAGTCGCTACGGGCAACTGGATACCCGAGGGTTCGGAGTCAGAGAGAGGCAAGATTTTTCTTATCTCCACGTTGTCCAGACAGGTACTGGGGCCCACCCGGCCTCCTATCCAGTGGTACCGGAGGCTTTTCCCCAGGAATAATACGACCGGGGCGTGAAGCTGACCATTCATCTCCAGCTAGTTCCGAGGTCAAGAATACGTGGATCTGTATATCCGCTTCCACATACGTCTTCATGGCGTAATGCTTAATTAGTTAAGCACGGGGATACTTTTACATTAATGACTGGAGGATTATTACGTTCCTGTCGAATTCGACCTTCACCTACAACAGAGAGAACTTGACGCAGTGGGAAAGCATCCAACACTCTCTGGCAAGACTTCCACGAGGCGAGCTCTCTGCCAGAAGGACACACGCATCACTCAAACTTGAACAAGTTATTAAAAACAACAAAATTATCCATGATATGTATGTAATGGCCTTCTTGTAGTGCACTCAATTTCATATGTCACTTCTTACTACATGTTTCGGCAACATAGTGCCATCTTCAGGTTCGTTATTTACGCTACGCTATTACATTGTTTGCCATCTTGTGCCTTTCATAAAATTATTTAGAAAGTACATTATTCGTCAACTATAATAAAATTTGTATATACTAAAACTTGTTAAGATTATTCATCTTATACGTCTTAATTCAAACTCGCGTCCACTATGGGAGTCGTTTCTGTGTGTAATGTGTCTGTGATGTGTCTTTCCTTTTTGGCTGCGAGCGCTATGTTGCCGCAACATGTAGTAAGAAGTGACATATGAAATTGAGTGCACTACAAGACGGCCATTACATGCATATCATGGATGAAAATCAGTGAAACAGGACGCTAAAATACAATATAACAAAATTATAATTTTGCCTTAGTTTTGTATGGGTACGGATTTTGGTCTGTGACGTCAAAAGAAGAACGTAAACTGAGGATATTTGGAAACGGTGTTGAGGAGAACATTTGGACCGAAGAGAGGTGAAGTGGCAGGAGGTTGGAGAAAACTGCATAATGAGGAACTCATTAACTTGTAATCTTTGATAAATATAATTAGAATGATCAAGTCAAGTAAGATGGGCAGGGCATGTAGCAGACATGAGAGAGAGTAGAAATGCATGCAGGTTTCGAGGAAAAGGAAAGCAGGAAGAAGGAAAGAGACCAATAGGAAAACTTAGACGTAGGTGGGAAGCAGATATTGGAATGGATTTCAGAGAAATAGGATGGGCTGGTATGGACTGGATTCGTCTGATTCAGGACTGGAACCAATGGCGGGTTCTTGTGTACACGGTAGTGAACCTTCGGGTTCCATAAAATATTTGGAAACTCTTGAGTAGCTGAGAGACTGATGGATTTTCAAGAAGGACACTGCTGTGTGAAATTAGATTATGAAACACACAAGAAGTACTGGGAAGAAGTTGTGAGACCTACTTTCCCTCAATTAATTAAATTTACAGGATAGTAAGTAGGTCTACAGAGGCATTATTAACTGATGATGCTATGTTACGTATGACATATCTTCTTATGGGGTAATACAGACCAATGCGATCCAAGACCTCCATTCGTCTGAGTTAAGGAACGTTATTTATAGATACATGATAGAAGTTTTCGACTGGGGATCAACTCGTCACAAATCTGTACCCACCCAGGACTAAAGAAACACAGAAAGAAAGCATATCCATCTGAGTGGGATTCGAGCCCACAATCCTGATGTCCCAGCCGTAGAAGTATCGTGTTCTTTAGACTGTGCAGCTGCTGTGATCAGCAAATTTGTCAAATACAATTTCAAATTTTCACACCGTTGTACTTTTGGTAATTGTTGTCGTGTAAGCAATATTTCACATGGAATAAATGTGTTTATCATTAGATACACACAACTAAGCGAGCTGCAAACCCAATGGGACACGAAGACAGCAGCAATATGTAAGCTAGGAAGAAGATCGCCCTATAAAATAAATCCCAAAACATCACAATTCAAAGAAATTACTAATGACAATGACTGCATGTCTTAATGAATACTATTTGACCAAGTACACAGTACAGTAGACTGCTTTAAAAGATGTGTTGCCTGAAGATACTTCCGAAACATGTAACAAAAACACCAAACGTACATATATTTTAATAATTTTAATGACCTTTAAACATATAATGAACATTTAGTGAATTAAATGTGAATTAATGCTGTTAAATTAATATTGTTGCATTATAGACTGAAAACAAGAATATAAGCTGAAGGACCAAGTCTCTATATTTATGTCCCTCATTGACAGGGTAGGGTACGCGGTAGCGTAGTTGGTTGAGGCACTATGCTACGAGCCTGAAGGTCGCGGGTTCGAGTCCCGATGCGGTGGATTTTTTCAAGTTAACTAATCCTTCCAGCCGCACCATGTCCCTGGGGTCGATTCAGCCTCCAACAGAAATGAGTACCAGGAATCTGCTGACAATCTTACCGCCATCTGTGAGCCGTTTGACTAGGAGATGTGGGAGCCTAAACCTCTCACAACCCTATGGGACTCCACGGCCTGTTACAGAGATAACTTTACTTTACCATTGGCAGGGTGGCCCAGTTATACCCCCAGGCACCGGGTGCCCTTTTCATCGCCTTCTACGACTCGTAGGGCTACACCTCCCTACAGAACTTCTAAATTGCATACAAAAATTCAGTTGTTACCTCACAGAAAACACACGACGTCTCCGCTACAAATATCAGTCGGCAAATGCTGTCCAGAGAAATAAACTCAGTTTACTGTGAGAGCCATACGAAACTGGATCGCTCTGGCTCAGGACAGGGACCAGTGAAGGGCTCTTATGAACTTTAGGGTTCCATAAAATGCTGGGAAATTCTTGAGTATCTGCACAATTGGCGGCTTCTCAAGAAGGGCTCAGCTCCATGAGTGACTGAGTCGCAATAAAGGTCATTGTTTTACTGTTTCTTTATTTCCGGTCGACAACTCACCAGATACACATCATCAGGTACTTTCAAGTCTCACGGATTACCAACCGCGCAGAACGAATTCAGAAGGCCACTTGTTAGCAGTGAAATGTGTGTAGTTTTAAATCTACCAGTATTATCTGACGCCCATATTTGTCTATTTTTATCCTAAATTTCCAAATTACTTCATATATACGTACATTCCTGACCGCTTCATATGAGGCCTTTATGATTTGTCTTTCCTTCAAAGCAACAGACTCTCTCTCACACATAGTATACGTATGCCCCACAGAAATCTCTATCACATCACACAAATCGAGTATTTCAGCTTCTCACATTCGACTTTTTAACCCGATAGTTTGAAAGTACATTCTTCAGCGTGACACTGGAGACTTGTATTGACGTGTTACACTGAGCTGCATGCTGTGTTTGTGTTCGCTGCGTTCTGAGTGATCCTCTGGGTTAAATAAATTGAACAGTGGGGTCTCAGAAGTACTTTTATGTGCAGTCAATCCTTGCTCAAGACTGACAGCCATAATTAATTGCAGAGAATGTCTGCGGTTCTGTAATCAATTAGAAGGGAAATAATCTCATTAGATTATCAACAGATCCATCAGCTTTCGATTTAAACAAATTACAAGATTGATTGGTGGGACTCTAATTTTCGAAATGCGTTCTTCTGATTCTGTGTTTGTACGCGGCACTGGTGTTGAGTTCACATATAGTAAATCTAGTGCTGTCATGAATTATCGATACTAAATTAAATCAAACTCTGCGGATATTTTCGGAGATGAAACAGGAGAACAACGCGCATTATGCATTCATTTTATGAATTGAGTAAAAAATATGTGCATAATAAACCTTTCAGCTAACACTGTTGAGTTGATTATATATAGAACGCTGAAGTAGATCGAAAACACGTAACACGCATAAGGATAACAATAAACTGAAAAATCGTCCGCTGCTAGGCAACGGCAATCTAAAAAAATGTTCTGCGGAAACCGAAACACGTTTCCGCTGCGACGAATCAACGTGCAATTCTAGAGTACTAGAGTCTGTGTCAAGGCTATAAACAGGGACAACATAGGATTTACTGATCAGCTGAACAACTAGCAGCTCTTCAAGACACTATCATCATCATCATCATCAGTAATCTGTCAAGACGACAGGTCCACAGTCTCTTCCAAAAGTATTCCTCCATTTAACGCGATCTAGAGCTTTCTCCTTCAAATGTGAATATCCTCTTCTGTCCCCAAGGTCATCCAGCATCTTCTGATCAATTCTATCCACCCCTCTATCTTTCCTTCGATAACTTCTTTTAGAAGGCAGTTTCTGCGTAAAACATGACCAATCCAATTAGCCTTCCGTTTTCTTATTTCGTGTAGGATATTCCTCTGCTCACTGACTCTAATTAACACTTCTTCATCTCTCACATAACAAGACACTGTATCATAGAGTTATTTATTAAAATGCGGAAGGACGATCTGAACGGTTGATATGGAGACCCTAGCAAGTTGGCTCAACCTACAACTCTTTTGAATTGTATTTGGAAGGTGTCCGGTTCGAATCTCGTCCGGGGCACCGACTGCCCTGACTAGGCTTATTCATGATTGTCCTCACATCTCCATGAAAATTCCGGCATTAGGCCATACCCTTTCCAGTTCAACACTCCCTGTCATCCGGTCATTCGAAGCTTTATAGTACGAGTTACTGATTTAGCCATTAAATAACCTGAGAAGAAACAAGGTAGGAAGAATGCGCCAGAAGCATTACTGCCCTAGATGAGTAACTGCTCCGGCATATGCGTGAAGAGAATGAGGAAAATCACGAATAAGTTTAGTGATGACCTTCGGCCCTCGGAAGGGATTCTAACTCGGTACCCTTGAATACAACCGGCGGCGTACCCGCTCGATGTCGGTAATCCACCGTTCTGGTCTGTTTAAATGACGTCATCACGCGTATGAATTACTGCAGTCAAGGCTCTTGGAAGGAGAAAGTTTGTACGCCTGTTATTAATTCCGTTTTATGTCCTGACTTGACACGTTAAAGAGGCACAGAACAGTTTATTAAAGATGGCGGGTCCTCATAATTGGCAGTTACTGTAATATTATTGCACAAATATTCGCTGGTTAAACATAACCAAAAAGCGGCTATGATTAAATGCTTCAAGAGACAAACTCGTATTTAAATTTCCGGCTAATTAATCGTGACCATGGCGATGTGGTGGTTGGCACTCTTGATTTCTGTATATCTGGTTGCATCTCGTCGGAGAACTTGTCTATTCTACAGTTAATTTCTTTAATAATATTTTTAAATTCACCCTCTGCAATCTCATCATGTCTCATGCAACGCTATATAATCAATTCAGTTGAAAAACAGCCGTTAAATGAGCCAAGAAACAATAGTCTAACTCTTAGACTGAGAGTAATTATAGGATTGAATCTAACCTACCAACTGCATGATACAAGATTTCCCTTGAAAAATCGACACTTAGATAACCATCATGTTGATGGTCCGTCCTTTAATCTTTCGTTTCTCCTTTCTTTTCTTTCCATTATAATTTATGTTTTTCTTCCATTCCTTATTCCATGTTAAAGAGCACAAATCTCTAATCGAGAAACCCTGTTTAGAGTAATAGGGTAATTTCGTTTTGGACCCGGGTTGTACGAAAGAGGAACTGTCACGTGCCCTTTCAGAAAGAAAGGCCTTAACCAGTTCCACTTACGTGTAAATGCATAGCGGACTGCGGATTTAATTAATTAATTAATCACGAAATTCGTTTTGTTTGAAAGAAATTTATTCTGAAGTATGTCGTATTCTTGGGTGTGGCGCCGCGTAGATTATGAAAACCGACGTTTCGGAGGAACGTATCGCCTCCATCTTCAGGGTAGAAGAAAAAAGAAAAAATCCGTGAGCGAGAAACCAGCATGAACAGGTGGCTGTAGCTGCTGGTTCCTCTCTCGCGGATTTATTTTCTTCTACCTTGAAGATGGAGGCGGTATGTTCCTCCGAAACGTCGGTTTATACCACGGCGTCACATCCCAGAGGACGGTATTCCTCATAGTCACCGCCATGAAAACCTCAAATCTTACATAATTTATTCTGGTCTAAATTTTCTCGGAATCCTTTGTTTACAAGCCATATTGTTAAAAATTGCTGCTGCTGTATCTTTAATATCGCCATTATGTTTCGTGAAAATCTGTTATTATGTAGGCGTATTCATCAGAAAGTCATCTTAGCGAATGTACCTCAGGTATGGCCCAGGGAACAGCACTCTTAGCTCCTCGAAGCGGAATCCTTCATGACACTCACCGGAGAAACCTCTTGCCTCTTGTGGAATTCTACAGTGCTCACAAGAGCCTGCACTGCACCCCATCTTCAGCCATCCTACAGCCTACTTCATTAAGATTCATTTAATATTGTCATTCCATTTATGATCAGGTCTTCCAAGTGGTCTCTTCCCTTAAGATTTTATGACCAAACGTTTATGATCTCTCACGCGCCTGCTTCGTGTTTAGTCCACATCATTCTCCTTGATGTTATCATTCTTGTAGGCCCAGTACTCCTTGAATAATACAAATGATGACGTCACTCATTACCGGCATGCTATTTTCTCTGCGTCCTCTCTCTTAGATGCAACTATTCTCATACGCACCTTTAGCTATGACTAAGACTAAGTCCCTTGTATGCGGCCACTTCTGGCCTATTGTACCAGCCTCAGATGATAGGTGAGGGTGATTGTGGAGCAATTGGTGGAATGAAGATTGACAAGGGGAAACTGAGGTACTCGGAGAAACCCTGCCCCAGCGCCACTTTGTCCACCACAAATCCCACTTGACCAGACCCGGGATCGAACCCGGGCCGCCGCGGAGGGAAGCCAGCGACTAACCGCTTGAGCTATGGCGCGGCCTGCATTATATATAACAGATAACATCCCTCATAACTCTGGTTATGAAAATACCTATCTTCCGTGTAGCCCGCTGAAAGTCGACCGGTATTTCGGAGGAACATGCCACCATCTTGGGAGTACATGTTCCGTCGAAACGGTATTTGGTATTCACCAGGCTACACGGAGTTGTATCATAGAAGACAGGATTCTTCAAAATCATAATGTGGTCACGTGGGTCTTCACAACCGTGAAAGCCTCTAATGTGAGGCAAACACAAGCTTTCCGCATTCTGAACTTTATACGTATTTTCAAACCCCAGACCGTAAGATAAAAGGTCCTGAAGCAAGTGACTGCCGGTGTTCCCAGGATTTCATATGGTCCTAATTTCCTCGTGATGTGTTACTGTCGTTCCCTAATATTTAAATTTTGCCAAATTTTGACGGATTTGTTAGCTATGTTTATATGATAATTGTTACATACCTGCTGATAACTGCATATGGAAATCACAGTACTATAATTTCTTACTTTAGTTGATGTCGCGCTACAACTGCGCAGGTTATGTAATGCTGTCTGTGGGCCGTGATCCTTATTGGCAAATTTGAAATAATGAGAAAAATAAGTGGCTGTTCCTTGTTTTAAGGTGCGTTTTCATCATTTGCCTGGAAGGACTAATGAAAATCACAGAAAATACCAGTTAGGATTGGTCACTTCCTGCTGCAGAAGTGAACTGGGACTTCCGGCGTTGGAACGAAGTTTGCTGAACACTAAATCGCGCCGATCTGTAGCCAAGGAAACTGCATTCAGAGTAGCAGGACGCTGAAACTGGTGTACCGACAGGCTGGTTAGGCCACAGGTGCTCCCGTACACGATCTTTCATTTGGCGCTGTGTTTATACGTAGCCTGAGAAACTGACAGTGTCGTTATGTGAGGCCGCGCCATAGCTCAAGCGGTTAGTCGCTGGCTTCCCACCGCGGCGGCCCGGGTTCAATCCTGGGTCTGGTTAAGTTGGATTTGTGGTGGAGAAAGTGGCGCTGGGGCGTGTTTTCTCTGAGTACTTCGGTTTCCCCTGCCAATCTTCATTCCAACAAATTCTCCATCATCATAGTCACCCGGGGCAGGTACAATAGGCCAATCAGTGACCGCCGTGCCGAGTGGACCCAGTTGGACTCCACCCCCCACTAAGCATATTAAAAAAAATATATGTAAACCATGATTACAAGCCATGAACTCCAGAGTTCAAGGAAGTGGTAAGGTTCGATCCGTTATTTTCATACAACTGCATCTCATGGCATAAGGCTAAGCACGTGACTCAAGAGTCATTTGTAAAGCGCTGATAATTTTATTTATTTATTTATTTATTAAGCAATCAGAATCTACAATTCTGTAAGCTAGTTTGCTGGCGTAAGAACTGTAATGCTAAAGTGCTAATAAGGGCATTATCGCTCTTCAAAAGAACAGGCTGAATTCATGAACAAGAGATTTACTGACTCTATGAATGTATTCTTTTCCTCTCTAACAATTTTCTATATGATAGGATATCACTTCGAATTATTATACGCATAAGTCTAGTAATGCTGTGATATACGTCTCACTTGGTATTCTTACGACAATAAAATCCAGGAAGTTGTGCTTGGATGAGCATGTACATCTGACGAGGGGTTTGGACCGAAAAATGCATAAGAATTTTAGCGCGGAAGCCTCATTGGAAGAAACAACGTGGAAAACCGAAAAGGAGATAATAACATTATTAAGGAGATAAGTTAGAAGATGGCCGATGGAATCAAGGTGAATATTTGGAGTTCTATCACAACAGCAGCAAGCTCCATTATCTTCCAGCGATATAGTGCACTGGTTGTAGGACTGGTGTAAAGCTACCACGATTGTCTGATCAGTGACATTGTGGATACATGCCCCAGTATTGTATCCATTAATTAACTAACTAACTAACTAACTAATTGGCTGACTGACTGACTGACTGACTAAATAGTGATCTACTCATACAAAAGCACGACACTGTGAAGGAAGAGCAATATGACGGTGTATCAGATGAAGTGCACAATTGCAATATCACACACATTATTGGCCTTCATGTTCATATAAGACAAATTTATTGCTGAAAATCTATAAGGTCACAGAGAGAGAAAGAGAGATACTATTTCTCCTTACATTTCCTTAAGTGTCCACCATATCGAAAACGTTTCATTAAAAGCGATAGGCCTTAAATGATGCACATATAACCTATACGTTTTGTCATGTAGGCTCGCCAATTTGTTGTACGATTAACCATTTTTTTGGGCCGCGCCATAGCTCAAGCGGTTAGTCGCTGGCTTCCCACCGCGGCGGCCCGGGTTCGATCCTGGGTCTGGTCAAATGGGATTTGTGGTGGACAAAGTGGCGCTGTGGCGGATTTTCTCCGAGTACTTCGGTTCCCCTGCCAATCTTCATTCCACCAATTGCTCCACAATCACCCTCACCTATCATCTGGGGCTGGTACAATAGGCCAGAAGTGGCCGCAGTACAAGGGACTAAGTCCCACCCCACTAGCAATAAAAAAACAATTTATTTAAGAAAACTACCTTTGTTCGTTCAGTCACGATAACAGAGCAGTCAAAGGCATATACTGCCTTCGCTCGCTCTGAATCCGGGATCGTGGGTTCGAATTCACACAAGGCATGGATGTTTGGTGTGTGTATGTCTTTATTCTATGTTTGTGTTGTCCTCTGTATAGGTCGAGGCCTTGCGACGAGCTGATCACCCGTCCAAGGAGTCCTACCATCTGTGGAAAAAAAAAGATCAGTGAAACTGAGAAATCAGCCCTATGCCCCAAAGTGGAAGCGAAGAGAAAGAAAAAAACATTGTTCGATTTCAGGTTCACATGAAGCTACAGTTCTAGTCGACCTATGTGTACAAATATCAAATTCACCCCAAAACATTGAAATTCTATCGAAATCTATTCAGAACCTGGCACTGTCCCACTGCATACTTCATTATATGTATTCTGCGTAAATAAAGCGTAATAGAAGTGTTTGGGGAGAATACACTAAAATCGTGCCGAAAATTATAGACCCTGACAGCAAACCTTTCGTTCAAATGAATAGCTGAAGCAACGAATAACATCATAAGTTATTTTCAAGTACATTTTGCAGTACAGTGCTGAAGAGTGAAAAGTATGCTTACAAAGATGTCCATCTCATGCCAGTAATCAGAGAAACATATTGTAAGATTTGAGGCTTTCACGGCGGTGACTATGAAGAAAGTAGTCTTCTGGGATTTGGCACCGTGTATATGTGGTGTTAACCGACGTTTCGGAGGAACCGGTTACCGGTTCTCACGGTCTCTTTGCTTGCAGATTTCTTATATATTTTTCTTCTCCCCTGAAGATGGAGGCGATACGTTCCTCCGAAACGTCGGTTAACACCACATATACACGGTGCCAAATCCCAGAAGACTCCTTTCTTCAAAGAAACATATTAATGGCTATTAAAAAATAATTGATTAAGCAACGGGATTTATCGCGACAGATCCTTTGATTTCGTTAGATAAGATCGAAAAAAACAATCTGTTCACATACACTCTAAACTTTTATTCATGAAGTATTTCATACATATAACCGAATGTTATGAAGAATTGTGCTTCCTGTATTTCAGAAGGGGGACGTTAAATTGCCGGGGCATGTCATTCGCGAAATGTGTTTTGCGTCAAGTGTTGCTATTCTGACGCAGGATAAGTTCGAGGACATTTCAGAGCAGCTCAGTGTTAACGAAGTCAAATGTAGTTGAACTCCATGCTCACAGCCGACTCTTGTCAATTGGACGTCCATTGCAGTGTCGAAACAATGTTATTTTCATTTATGATTTAGGGCCTATTTGCTATTCACCCTAATAAATTTGGATTTATTTTCATTATAAATGTAAAATATCCCTCTTACCTATGACATTCAAATTAATTGCCGTACCACATAACTACAATTTTACCTTCTGTTTTATATGTGTCAAAATATGTATATTGTTGGTTGAGGGGCTGTGCTACAAGCCGGAAGGTCACTGGTTCAAATCCCGATGAGGAAATTGGATTTTTTTCAATTGATCTAATCCTTCCAGCAGCACTACGGCCCTGGAGTCGACTCAGCCTCGAACAGAAATGAGTACCAGGAATATTCTTGAGGGTAAAGGGTGGCCGGCGCGTAGGGCTCACAAACTTACCGCCATCTATGAGCCGATTGTCTAGATAATGTGGGACACTCAACGTCTCACAACCCAATGGGCCTCCATGGCCTGTTGCAGGGATAACTTTACTTTTTTTTTACTCTTTACTCTTTGAGTACATGTTCTGAGGAGTGTATTTGAACCCAGTGAGTACCGCTTGGAAGAGGTGCTTATAGACGGAGGGTTCTTTTCTGAGCAAAAGTCTGTATATTTGCTACGTTTTTATGCATGCTACATGCCACGCCAATCTAATTCCTCTTTATTTAATCACCTTAACCATATTAAGCAAATACTCGTCATGCACATTAATGTCCCTTAACACTGAATTTTCTCCAGTACTTTGGCGTTTCGTCTACTTTGATACGGTTTCAAACGATGCGTTCTCGTCCTTATGTATGGCGGTAAAAATCGTACAGCGATGAAAATGTTTTGAATCAATAAAACGAAACGTTTAAGGAGAGTGGCAGGATAAGTGCTTAGTGGTCGAGTGAGTGATGCTACTATCTGGAAAGAGCTGTATACGTACTTGCAAGCGTATGGATACGTTAAGTGCCATGAGGACGAGATCCGAAAGCACATGAAACACTTAATTTCCGTTTCCCACTCTTCTCGAGCTGTACACTCTGCATTAGAGTACAGTATCCGCCGGCACCACTTGATGTGCCATTTTGCTGTTGTGTATCTGCTCATTTATGAAATATGTTTTGCTGTTGTCGCCTCTGTGGTCTAGTGGTCAGAGTTCCTGGCAACAGATCCAGAGGTCCTAGGTTCGATTCCCGGTGCTACCAGACTTTCTGAGAAGTAGTGTGTCTGGAACGGGGTTCACTCAGCCTCGTGAGGATAATTGAGGAGTTATTTCAAGGAAATATCAGCTCCGGTCTATAAAACTGGATTAACGTCCTTGGGAATCCTTTGCGCTGGCCACGTGACACCCTCTATCAGCAAAAGTTGGCACTAACTTCGCTGACAAGCGGCGGTCACTCGATCGATGTAGTTTTCTTGCGGACTACAGGCTACGGAGTTTTTTTATTTGTTGTATATATGTGCATGTATGTACAATATTTTGCTGTTATATGTGTGCACATGCATAAAGCACATTTTTCTGTTGTATGTGTACGCATATACGAAATAAATTTTGTAGTTATATATGTGCGCATGTGTGAGGTATAGTTGGCTGTTGTACATATGCATATTTGTAGAGTATATTTTTCAGTTATACGAGTATAAGCGAAATATAGACAATTTGTCATATTTCTCATATTTCGTTATGATTTTCAAACATATATTTGTGATGTGCTTCACAGTTTATTGAGGAATTAGATTGTGTTTTGAGAACAAATAGTAAGTGACAGAGATAGGTTACTATATAATTAGGGGCTTAATATACACGTGTATATATATATGTGAGAATGCGCGCGATATGCAGAAAATAGAACTAGAAAGGGTGTACTCAATGTATAAACAAAATTCCCAGCGGTGTTCTTGGTAGTTTATTAAGGTTATTTGAGACTAGCTATACATTTATGGCCGTAAGAGAAGTAGACTCCATTATGGGTCAGTGCGGCTGAAAACTGGAATTAGCTCATAAATTTCAATATAAATCTCCTATAACAAAATTTAAAAATATCCGTTCCGTGGTTTGTGCACTCATACCGGTTCACAGACCGATCGACAGACGGCCAGACATGACCGCCATCAGGCTATTTTCGTTCGCAAATTGTTAGAAACGAAGCGTGCAATTATGGAAGCGTAAGAAAATGTTGGCAGGCAGTAATAGTAACATATAGCTATAACAATATTTCTAATCGGATGAGCACAGATTTCCGACAGTGAAACAGCAACACCGACGGATGAGGTGACAAAATATGGTTGAGCAGGATCTCGCTCTTCTGTCTTCTACAGCTCTGACACTGAGACTGCAGGTTCGAATTCCAATCAAGGCACGTTCTTCATGTGTTTGTGTTCTGTATAAGTAGAGGCCTTACAGCGGACCGGTCCCTCGTCTAAGGAAACCTATGATACAGATGATGTAGAGTGCCACACAAGAAAATGAAGAAATGTTACTAGTAAATCTTCTTCTGTATTTAATGGCGCAATCTCAACTGTGTAGTTTATGTGTCGAAGAAATGGAAGGGCTATTGCGAGTCCCGAATTGGAAAGAAGTACAAAAGAATTGGTGGTGGTCTATTTTAAGGCACCAGACTTGGGCCTACGCAGTGCTTCACCAAAGCAGCAGGATGCCGACCCGAGAATCGAAACGATTTAGCTCAGTGAAATACTGAGACAAGTTTATAATATAACTGGAGGTAATAAATAATTGGAAAATTATAAAAAAAAATGTAATTTTAAGGCTATAATAACAAACAGAAATGAGGTTCACGTTTAAATTAGGAAGGAAAGTTAATCCAGGATACACTTGTTATAGAATGAATCATCTCTTTAACGGGTTTCATATTTATTGGACAAAATTCTACGGTATTTTCCCGTTATTCTGAGATTGATCGCTCCATCGTCTGATATTGAATGAATGAATGAATGAGTGTATAAGGGGTGGGCCTTTTCGGTCCTTGCACCGCGACCTACAGCGATCTATTGTGCTCCCCTTTTCGTCAGATACTGAAATTTAGCCGTATTACTCTCACCTTCGACCTTTCAGGGAGATTATTATCCACAAACATCAAACTTTCCAAAACAAATGAAATTAGATGCTTCCTTCAAGCTAATTAGCCGAGTAAAACTTGTGTCGTCTCAGCCTAACAACTTTTCAGCAAATGGCAACATTCTCTCCCCAGGACTGGTAATAAACGTAGAAGAGGAAAACAGAGATTCATCTTCTGAATGGAGTACTTACTGCTCAGTTTTTTCTTGTTAAAGAGAGACGAGTAATTTACTTACTTACTTATTTATGGAGCTGAGCCTTTCTTGGGGAGACGTCAATTCTGCACCTACTCAAGAATTTCCCAGCATTTTATGGAACCCGAAGGTTCATTACCGTGTTCACAAGAGCCCTCCACTGGTCCCTATCCTGAGCCAGATCTATCCAATCCATACCATCCCATCCTGTCTCTCTAAGATCCATTCTAATATTGTCCACCCACCTACGCCTTGGTCTTCCCTTTGGTCTCTTTCCTTCTGGCTTTCCCACCAATATCCTATACGCATTCCTCGTCTTCCCCATTCGTGCTACATGACCTGCCCACCTCATCCTCCTTGACTTGATCATTCTAATTATACTTGGAGAAGAGTAAAAGTTATGAAGCTCCTCATTATGCAGTTTTCTCCAACCTCCTGTCACTTCATCTCTCTTCGGTCCAAATAATCTCCTCAACACCCTGTTCTCAAACACCCTCAGTCTATGTTCCTCCCTTAATGTCAGAGACCAAGTTTCACACCCATACAGAACCACAGGCAAAATTATAGTTTTGTATATTCTAATTTTTATGTTCTTGGACAAGAGACGAGAAGACAAAAGGTTCTGGACTGAATGATAGCAAGCATTACCCGAGTTCAATCGCCTCTTAATTTCCTCCTGAATTAGGTTTCGATCTGTAATCGTTGTTCCCAAATATCTGAACTGTGCCACATTTTCAAAACATCTGTTTCCTGTCTTTATGTCATGAATTTGCCGTGCATTTTGGTGACGAGACAGTAACATATACTTAGTTTTCTCTGTGTTACTTTTAGACCAACCTTTTTACTTGCGTCAATTAAAGTGTGTGTGTGTGTTTTTCTTTATGGTATCTACATTATCACCCAGTAGATTCACATCATCGGCGTAGACCAACAGCTGATGGAGACGAGTAATTTACTATTACTTATTCTTATTTTCTAATGCTTTATATGTAATAGGGAAATTTGTCTTCTTTGCACTTCAATATAGGTTGCGTTGTGCACTTTTTAGTTAACAGATTTCTGGTTTCATACAGACACTATTTTACGGACATTCGGCTGTATCGGACACCCCCTTCGCCCATTAGTCCGTTAAATCGGAAATATATTGTAATGCAGTCGAATAGGACGTCTGTAATACGTGCGGGGAAAACAATTCGGAAAGAGGTCGCGGAGGCGAAGATAGGGCTATAATATTAACAAGAGTCTTTTGGGAGAGAGTTTGAGGTGACGTTAATTGGATTCAGCTGGTTCAAGTATGTGTTCAGCATGAGACTGAATTGTTATCGCCGTCGAGATTAGATTAGATTTGAGCGAACACGAAGAATGTTATACTTTTATTACTTTAATTATTGGTACAATTCATGTTACTTCAGAAGTCAGAAGTTTCATCTTAAATCAAAGTGCTCGTTTAGTTCAACTTCACGATCACGCAACGCCTGTTTTCCAAATTTTCACTGTTAATTGTGTTTGCGTCTAAGCCCCACATGAAGAAAGTTACTGGAGAGAAGGTAGATCTCTGTCTACCAAATTGAGGCGAATTGATAAGGAAATGTTCCCTGTGTCCGGGCATCAATCCACGAAGGCGCGCAAGAAATATGGAGGTAAATCTACACGCATTATTTAACACAGACACAAGATTGAAGTAGATCGAATAATTTACTATCCGACTGCTTTGGTCTGGTGTCCATTGGATAGAAGAGGTCCATAATGCCTGTTAAGGCTTGGAGAAGATCTCCAGAACCGATCTCAGCCTTCCAGTCCGTGGTCAGTCTTCTGAGCTACATACCTCTACTACGGCTACCATCTTATGGGAAGCAGAAATGAAATTTCTTCTTGACCTTGAGATGACAGACGTAAGATAAATTTGAATTGCTAACTGGTAGACATACTGAAAGAGGGCTGTCCTTGCTGTTCTATGTCACACATACATTACACACAAACCACGACTTCTGTAATGCAATGTAAATAAGTCGAATGTCAGGCGGTGTGCAGGGGAAAAACAGCGTACAGAATTGCAAGTACATACCTAATACAGATATCATTTGCTCTAAATATTTTCTTTCCAAATTAATTGACGTCATAACATTAATTTTAGTGTAAATTTTGTTAGATGCGACACATAGCGGCCTCCGTAGTCTAGAGGTAAAGTTCCCACCTCATGACTCATAGTACGCGGGTTCAAATACCCGGCGGAGGTCGTCGAATTTTTAAGGGCGGAAAAATTCAGGGAACAAGTCCTCCGGGAGGGACTTTAAGCCGTGGGTCCCGTGTCGTAGCTTTACGGCACGTAAAAGAACCTCATATCTCCAAAGGAGGTCACTGAGCCAAATTAACGGACGTTTCCCGCCCAACAGTAGTCTCTAATACCTCCGGTAGATGGGGGAAGCATTATAGATACCTCTCAGGTGGTAGAGCCGGTCTCGCTGGCTGGGCGGGACTGATGGTAAGCACCAGTACCGGTAGGATATAGAGACTGGTAGAATATCATAGAGGAAGCACAATGGACCAAGACAGGTCTAAGTGCATGGGGAAACCAACCCTCTCCAATAACTAACTAACTAACTAGATGCGACACATAATCTGTAGAACACTTCAGCGAATTTGGATTACACAGGTCGCTGTGAACCTCCAGACGCCGTTACGTTTTGTGTTGATACCCTTAACAAGAAGAATGCAGGAACGATCAGATGACATCAGTGGTTTATATACAAACACCGGCTAAAAGCTTCAAGGACTATGCTAATCGACGGCATCGCCTTTCAGGACTACTCAGATAACAAAGTGCTGCTGGAAACTGGAGCAGATTTATTTGCTTTGTTGACCGCGCCATAACCCAAGCGGTTAGTCACTGGCGTCACTGGCTTCCCATCGCGGTGGCCCGGGTTTGATCCCGGGTCTGTTAAGTGGGATTTGTGGTGGCCAAAGTGGCGCTGGGGTGGATTTTCTCCGAGTACTTCGGTTTCTCCTGCCAATCTTCATTCCACCAAATTCTCCATCATCATAATCACCCGGGGGCAGGCTACAATTGGCCAAGTGCCAAGTGCACCCAGTTGGACTCCAAACACCGCTAAGCGAATTAAAAAAAATTTACTTGCTTTGTTTAACGTCGTGTATATACGTAGGAGATTCAAAGAAACTTCAGCGGAATGTGACAATTGCATGCTACGGAGGCAGAGAAACAAAACAGTGCATTTTACAATTAAGAATGTCGCGCCATAGCTCAAGCGGTTAGTTGCTGACTTCCAATCGCGGCGGCCCGGGTTCGATCCGGGGTCTGGTCAAGTGGGATTTGTGTTGGACAAAGTGGCGCTGGGGCAGCTTTTCTCCGAGTACTTCCGTTTCCCCTGCCAATCTTCATTCCACCAATTGCTCCACAATCACCCTCACCTATCATCTGGGGCTGGTACAATAGGCCAGAAGTGGCCGTAGTACAAGGGACTTAGTCCCGCCCCACTACCAATAAAAAAAAATTACAATTAAGAAGTCAAAATGGCATTCACATTGATTGTTACTAAATAAAAGAACAAGACAAACGAATGCTACCACTATTTCTTGCTGTTCTTTCTTGAAAAATTCAGAGAGACTGGCCCCATGCAAAGTAAGTACAGGCTATGCAGTAGATGGTAATTTAAATATTAATTGTTTTAATAAGAAACTGATAATCTACAGATCATGTTGTTTTCTTTGTAGTGCGGCTGGAAGGATTAGGTCAAATGAAAAAAAAACACCTCATCCGGACTCGAACCCGCGACCTTCCGGGTGTAATGAAATATAAATCAGTGAAATTGTCCGATATCGAATTTCATCAGTATAAACGAAACAGTTTGTAGAGTGCATGGAAAATTTACGTGCAACCACGCTTCAGTGTCAGTATGGCTGAACATTGCGGCTGTTCAGCAGCGTTGACGGAAGACGCAAACAGCACTAGACAAACAAACTCCGTGGCATGTAGTCCGCAAGCGAACTATGCCGACCGAGCGGCAGCCGCTTGTTGGTGAAGTTAGTGCCAACTTTAGCAGATAGAGGGTGTCGCGTGGTCAGCACAACGGATCCCCACGGCCGTTAATCTCGGTTTTCTAGACCGGAAAACCACTAGACACACAACTAAAATCAACAAGACACTAGAAAGGAACACTGAAAGGGCAGCTAAAACAGATGAGATGAAAATAGAATCCAAAGCAAATTAACCAACAACAAAACGACGTGCCGAGGGAACGGAGGACAAAGTTTACAGTGCAGAGGTCTCCCCAAATAATAAATGTTGCCTGATGATGAACCATGTGGGGCCGAAACATGTTGCAATGAGATTGAATGTACATGGTTAATGAAATTTTAAAATATTTAACAAGTACTTTTTAGTTAATTAAATACATTTGAAGAGTTCCGTCTTCTGGGATGTGGCGTGTAGATATTGTATAAAGCGATGTTTCGGATAAACGTATCTCCTGCATCTTCAGCGTAGAAGAAAAAAAGGAAAAATCGGCGAGCGAGGAATCAGCATGAGCAGGTGGCTTTGTTGCATTACAGACGGAATATTTTACAATTTGAAACGTTAAGAAAAGTCTCCCATATCGAATTAAACAATATATATTAAACGGTCTGTAGGATATTTGAGAAATTTCATTTAGCGGTTTACGTAAACCAGGCTTTATTACCGATCAGTATGTCTGAAAATCAGAATTGTTCTCTAACTTCAGTGAGAGTCTCCCATGTTGAATTTCAACAAAATCTGCCGAAAGTCACAGGCGCTGATATTACGTCACTTAAAGACGAACAGACATTGGCTCCACATAAAACGTTCTTCTTTTTACTTTGTAAAGAATCTCTAATTTTCCTGTGAGAAATCTGAATTGGTTCCTTGTTCCTCCATTTTTAACACATTAAAATCCACTACATTGAAATGAATACATAACAGTTCATTCTACTGTGTGAAGGCACTGAAAAATCCTATTTCAGGAATATCAGGTATATTAAATGAACTACAAAAATGGATAGCATCCCACATGACCGAGGTATAGACTGATAAAACAAAAACAAAACAAACTCCGTGGCCTGTAGTCCGCAAGCGAACTATACCGACCTAGCGGCCGCCGCTGGTCGGCAAAGTTAGTGTCACTTAACGGATAGAGGGTGTCGCGTGATAAGTGCAACGGATCCCCACCGCCGTTAATCTTTGGTTTTCTAGACCGGAGACGCTATTCCCTTGAAATAGCTCCTTAGTTATCCTCACGAAGCTGAGTGGACCCTGTTCCAGACCAACTACTTCTCAGAAAACTAGTAGCTCCGGGAATCGAAGCCAGGACCTCTGGATCTGTAGCCATCTTACCACTGGACCACAGAGGCGGTCCCGAATATAGATTAATATGCTTTATACTAATTAACGAAGGGGCACGCGGTAGCGTAGTTGGTTGAGGCACTCTGCTACAAGCCGGAAGGTCGCGGGTTCAAGTCCCGATGATGTCATTGGATTTTTTTAATTGACCTAATCCTTCCAGCCGCACTACGGCCCTGGGGTGGACTCAGCCTCTAACAGAAATGAGTACCAGGAATTAATTAAATAATTGTCCTGGTGAGTAAAGCGCGGCCGGCGTGTAAGGCTGACAACCTTACCGCCATCTTTGACCCGATTGTCTAGATAATGTGGGACCCTCAACGTCTCACAACCCTATGGGCCTTCACGGCCTCTTACAGGGATACCTTTACTTACTTTTTTTAACTTTTACTAATTAAAGACGTTTTCTTAACTGGGCAGATTACGTAACACTGAACGGAAGTGTGATTTTTTAATAATGAATTGTAAGGATGTAGAAGGAAGCGGCCGTGAATCTACATTTGCGTAATGAAAGTAAAGGAAGTCACGCGAAAGTACAATCAGGACAAAAGACTTTCAAGCAGAGATTCGAAACCAGGACCTCCAGAATAGGAAGTAGGGATACAAATATTATGTTTTTGGACATTATCCATCGTCTTGTCTCTATTTGAAACCTGTCCTGTTTATTTTTCAAAACACAACGTTTCGGAGACTGGATTCTGTCTCCATCTTCAGGTAAAACCGACTCAGTTGGGCCAATCGATAGAGCTAGTCCCTATATCCTGATCGATTGGACCCAACTGAGTTGGTTTTACCTGAAGACGGAGACAGAATGCAGTCTCCGAAACGCTGTGTTTTGAAAAATAAACAGGGCAGTTTTTAGATATATAAAAGACGATGGATAATGTCCAAAAACATAATATTTGTAACAATATACCATCGTAACAAACTTTTAGATCTTATTTACGAAGTAGGGACGCTTACCACGAAGCCATGACGGCCGGTAACTGCGGTGTACAGCGACCAGCAGCAGTTATGAACACTGACGATGATTAATTTAACTCTCACCGCGCATCCGTCGCACCATTTTTTTTTTTCCTGTGGCGCTACAGCCCCAATTTGGTCCTAGGCCTACCTCCATGAAACTCTCCGTTTCACTTCGGTTTACTAGATCTTACACATACGGCAGGGCTCCTTGAACGAGTGATCAGCTCGTCGCAAGGCCTCTACCTGTAGACAAACACAGAAAAACGCACACAAACATCCATGCCCTGAGTGGGATTCGAACCCACGATCCCGGCTTCCGAGCGAGCGAAGACAGTGCATGCCTTAGACCGCTCGGCTACCGTGACCGGCATCCGTCGCACCATGAGCAATCATAACTCGCCGTCTTCTGTGGATAATAGCACAGATGATTGTGAATATCATTGGTGATTCGATTCGAGTAATACAATTCGCGAAACGAAGCAATATAGCAACGCCCATTGAGATTACAAGTCAGAGAAAGGCAGCTTGTATTCAGTTACGGCATCGTGACTTTGCATGCCTTTTCACTTTCAATGGGATAAGACGAAATATTTACCATAACAACAAAAAAGCAGACGTATTATTTGCAATTATAAAATACCTGTACTCTAAAGATTCGTAGTACTGATTATATAATTATTTATGGCTAGCATTCGCCATTATTGGCCAAACAATAAGCTGCACTGTGAACATGTACTTTTGAGTATAGGCTAGAGGCAGTTTGTTACACGGAACCTCAGCATTGTTGCATCTAGTATGGCATGTTCTGGAACAGGTTAAGCTCACTGAAGGTGTTCGTGGTACTCCTCATGAACCATATGGTACGCCATGAAGCTCAGGTAGGTAGATAAAGCTATCCCTGTAACACACCATGGAAGCCCATAAGGTTGTGAGACGTTGAGGTTCCCACATTATCTAGACAATCGGCTCACAGATGGCGGTAAGGTCAGCCTTACTCGCCGGCCGCCTTTACTCCCCAGGTAGATTGCTGGAATTCATTTCTATTATAGGCTGAGTGGAACCCGGAGCNTACTACGGCTGGAAGAGTTAGGTGCATTGAAAAATCTAATGACCTCATCGGGATTTGAATCCGTGACCTTCCAGCTAGTATTATAGTGTCTCAACCAATTACGCTATCTCTCCCCCCCATTGAAGCTTCATTTTCAGAACATTCGTACTGAAGGAAAGAATATAAGCTGAAGACGCCATCTGTTTTCACGCCAGAAATAAACAAATAAACAAATTTAAGAAGCTGCAATATTTTCTTCTAGTTTTGGGGTTTGATTTTTCGTGAACTCCATACGTCAATCATAATACATTTCCAAATATTCAAAGATCGACGCCCGATCGCAAAACGTTCTACAAGAACATTTCTTACAATGGAGTACGGCCACAGCTCATTTAACTGCAAAATGTTTAGTTTGTATATGTAGCCACGACAGACGTGACACTGCAATCTCTGGACTCCGGCTATAAAGAAAGTAAGTTACGTCCGTCCGGTCACGCTAGCCAAGCGGTCTAAGGCATGCACTGCCTTCGCTCGCTTGGAAACCAGGATCGTGGGTTCGAATCCCACTCAGGGTATGGATGTTTAGTTTGTGTGCGTGCGTTTTTCTGTGTTTGTGTACAGGTAGAGGCCTTGCGACGAGCTGATCACCCGCCCAAGGAGTCCTACCGAATGTGTAAGATCTAGAAAAACCGAAGTGAACGGAGAAGTTCATGGAGGTAGGCCTAGGCCCACTGGGGCTGTAGTGCCAAGGAAAAAAGAAATGTTACGTCCGGGGGTGCTCTATCGCTCAGTGCAAGTCACTTCAGCGTGCGCTAAATAAGGTTCGTTCAAGATGGCGACGAGGGAGTATGAACACATGCTGGGCTGGTATGATAGAACGCTGATCTGTTGGCCACCAGCCAGGGTTATGATTGATTGACACGATGTTTCTTCTTACACCACAACAACAGGCGGTCAGTAAATTAGTAAATTAATTGCAATGCGCGTAAAGCGTTAGAGTTTAATGTCCCAATGTCATTGCGATCATGACTGACGGCCTGTTGTAACAAGTAGCGTTCCAAATTTCTCACGTTTTTAATTTTTTATTGTGGCTGGCTCGTTGTGAACTAAGCTTTCCACTTCTAGCATAAGATAACCTCTCCGTGTTGGTGTTCACTCCACAGACATTGTGAACAACTCATTTCATAACTCATTTACCTGACGATGGATCTGGTCCAAGAGACCCGAGCCATAAGCACAAACGAAAAAATAAGCAGGGGCAGTTTCTCTCTTGCTCCCGTTACATCGCCAGATAACTTCGACATGTTGCTGCAGGGTTTCGAGCAAACAATCTGGCTCAATTGATAACGCTTATGACCTGTATACGAGAGGTGCCTAGTTCGAATCTCAGCCGCAATATCGAATATCCTGAGAGGTTTTTCGTGATATTCTTCAGTTCCCGCAGGAATATTCTGTTTTAGTACCTTAAATTAGGCCACAATTCCTTCCATGTCCTATATTGGATAGGAGGTTGGGTGAACCCCAGAGCCGATCTGAACAACATGGACAAGTGAAAATTCTTTATCCTACTGGGACACGAACTCCGACCCCTTGGTAACTAGTCGATATACCAACTGAGCTATCCCGAAATAAGGGAGGAATGAAGAAAATTATGGCAAACAAAATAATGCACTTTACGGTGAATGCTGATATTCATCGTAAAGCAGATCACGACGGCCCTTTTATCCTGCTCGCCAAATTTCCGAATGTAATAAATAACACATAATTTTCTTGTACATAAAATCGATGGTTGACACGGCGCCATTAAATTTCCTGCAGATCATTCACTATTTATCAAAGGAACGTGTGTTCTATGCACGTCTGTCGATAGGAAGGAGTTTTGAGAGGTAAAGGGAAATATGTTTACCATCAAGAGCTTCTCCGTGAAGCAACGTACGGGTCGGAAACATCTAAAAGGACACTGGGAAATGTACGTAAACATCGAAACGGCGAAAGCATTTTAAACTGAGTTGCTGAAAAGCTAAAAGTCATGAACCAGGGTCTCTCTTTAATCCTCTAAGGCAGCTGTGTTTACCATTTGCTTTAACGTCGCAGAGTGTACCGGCACACATTTATAATTTATTTTGCTACACGCACTGAACAGACACTCTTGAAACCGGGGAAGCAGTGTGGTCTTTTTGGAAGTAGTTTAGTTTAGTTTCTTTAGGTGGACTGAGACTGAGTCCACTTGGTACGTCGGCCACTAACTGGTCTATTGTACCAACCCCGGATGGTAGATGATGGGTGTGGAGCAGTTGGTGGAATGAAAATTGTCAGGGGAAACACAAGTTCTCGGAGCAAACCTGCCCCAATGCCACTTTGTCTACCATAAGTGCCACATGACCTGACCAGGGATCGAAGCCGGGCTGCTGCAGTGGGAACCCGACGACTAACTAATTATTTTTTTAATTCGCTTAGTGGGGAGTGGAGTCAAACTGGGTCCACTCGGCACGGCGGCCTCTGATTGGCCTATTATAGCCTGCCCAGGGTGATTATGATGATAGAGAATTTGGTGGAATGAAGATTGGCGGGGGAAACCGAAGTACTCGGAGAAAACACGCCCCAGTGCCACTTTGTCCACCACAAATCCCACTTGACCAGACCCGGGATCGGACCCGGGCCGCCGCGGTGGGAAGCCAGCGACTGTCTGAGCTATAGCACGGTCGACCTTTTGGAAGTGAGACCCAATCTCTAAATCTGTTCAAATAAATTGCGCACTTTAATGTTGCCAGCTTAAGGATACTGTACTGACCTACGCTGAAATAATCGCAAAATATCAAGTTACCAGTCCCTTCATATCGCACTTCAACACTTTTCTTTCTGAACAAAGGCTCGTGTTTGCTAAGTTCCTGGAAAACCTAGATCTTAAATCAGCTGATGAAGCTGAACGATGAGACTAGCCTCCATCTTCATATTTCCCACTCACATTCTGAACTTTAAAGGAGAAAACTGATAAATGAAGAAGAAAACAAATGCCTCACTTGGAGTCAGGGCCTAATAAAATTTAATTGCCGGAGATATCTGTATAGAACGTGATGTCGCTGTAGTCAATAATATACATATATGAAATGACGGCTGAAAGAGGAAATAGTGAGAGAAAAAGACATCCACTGCTAAGTAACGGCACCAAAAATATGCTATGACAGATAGCAGATACAGAGGAGACGGCATTGCTAAGCAATGAGTCGGCAAAAATAGCTCCTTGACAACGGATGCGCACACGCAACAACAGAGGGACTATTGTAGGAGACAGTGTTTTCTAAGCTGTGTGGGGCGGGGTCGAATATTTCCACCTTAGCCCTGTGAGTCGTAGGAAGCGACGACAAGGGAACCCAGTACCTGGGGGTGTAATCGGGCGATCACGTTCCTGGGGGATATAAATACGGGGACCTGGTCCTCTAAGTTGGAGGGGTCTCGAATCTGAGACTGTAAAATATGGAGGGATTCGGACCTGAGAATGACTTTACTGCCGAGGGCCAGCAGCAATCGTAAACGAAAGACCCATCCTCTTGTCAGAGAGGATGTTACATAAGAACTATAAGCTCAAGTGTTCAGTTTGAAAATAAAAAAATACTGGTCGTGAATCTCAAGGGGCTTGTCGCCAAGACAAACTGCTTAGCGGTGAACCACCAGTATTAAAGTAACTCTGACTCTGACTCTGACTCTGACTCTGCCGTCCCGTCCCCAACGTTTACAGCATACACAGTGTGTGCAGGTTCTGTTAGGATTGTGGCCATTAAAAGTACAAGACATGAATTATTTTCAAAATTTCACTCTTTTTATTCAAAATAGTCTCATTCTGAATCCATACATAGCTGGAATCGAGTGAAAAGTTCACGAAAATAGTCACGGATGTCCTGGATAGTGTCGTGACAGTCTCCTTTCATCGCCAACTTAACTTTTGGGAACAACCAGAAATCTGTTGGAGCCAAATCTGGCGAATACGGAGGATGATCAAGGACTGTGATCCCTTTTCTGGCCAAAATATCGCGCACGATCTTCGATTTTTGGGGGTGGGGCATTGTGGTGGAGGAGCGACCCGGAACCTTGCTCTCGATATTCAGGTCGAATTCGAAGAATTCTCTCCCACAAACGATTGAGGACTCCGAGATAATAATCAGAATTCATTGTTTGACCTTCTGGCAGAAATTCCTTGTGAATGATTCCTCTGGAATCGAAGAAAGCGGTTAGCAGTGTCTTTACTCGACTCTTTTGCATGCGCCCTTTCTTTGGTTTCGGCTTCTTTGGGCTCAACCACGCTGCACTCTGCCGCTTTGTGAGAGGCTCATGTTGAAAACACCATGTCTCGTCACTAGTAACAATCGATTATGTATCACTTGGGCCGACCGTATCATGGCTTTGCAGTGCCCCACTCTGGCATGCTTTTCTTTGCCTGACATCGCGTGCGGTACAAACTGCGCACAGACATTGAGCTTGCCCAAATCCTCACTCAAAATTTGATGCACAGTACTTTTTGGTATTCCCAAAAGCTCCTCGATGAGTCTTGCAGAAACACATCTGTCTGATGCAAGGATTTCGGTCACTTTCTTCACATTTTCTTCAGTGCGACTTGTTCTTGGCTTTGAGGCACGTGGAGCGTCTTCAGTGTCCTCCTTGCCGTCACGAAATACAGCATACCATCGAAAAATGTTAGAGCAACTCAAACAAACACTATCGTACACATTTTTCATCATTTCCTACGCTTCTCCGGCTGTTTAGCTTAACTTCAAACAAAATTTGATGTTAGCTCTCTGTTCAACCGCCATTTTCCGACAAGCGTCAGAACAGTATTGTTACATTCAAGGTCAGAACACATGATGCAGCGATGCTTGCGCTTTGAAATTATAGACAGCCACAGCTGAAACTTCAAGAATCTTAACGCCACAACTCGCCAATAGATGGCATTGCAGGGCAAAAAAAAATGAATCCTAACGGATCCTGGACACACCGTGTATGTATAAGTAATACGCCCCAAACACCTGGTTTCTATCTAGGTCTCCTTGCTGATGACACATGTATATTATATGTGACAGACCGCAAAAATGGTTACATTCTCAGAAAGTTACAGCGAGGCTCTACAAGGCCAAACATGTATAAATAGTGAGATAGTGAAATTAAATGTGACAACTTGGCAATAGCCATACAAGCTAAATTCTACCAACTTTCTATTAATATGACTGAGAATGAACATTAAGTAACTCTTTAACTTCTTGAGAAGCTGAGAAGCCAGCCTTCCTTAGGTTCGGAGAAAACATCAGTGCACCAACTAACTAACCAAATATTCGCACAGGTACCGATTGCTGGCTCTGCATCGTCTAAGGTGCATGTGGCCTTAGACTGACAGATCACNTGACTTCCTTTAGCTATCAGTAACTATAGTCTATAGCTAAGTTGGCTATTTACTTCAGCGATTCCCCATCTGGTTTAGGCTGAGGCTCCCAATTGTGTGAACAAAAATTTTTGAGGCCCCCAATAAAAAAGTGGCGTAATATATATAATTTATTAATTTTCTCTATTTAACATATTATATTATTTAATAAATTTCGCATAATATTTTCGGATTATTATTATTATTTAGGACAAAAATTAATTGGCACTTTATTATAGATCCATTTTAGTGGTACCCGAAAAAGGGTTCTCGTCCCCTTAGGGGACTGCAGCCCCCGATTTGGGAAGCATGTAACTGGCTAATGAGTAAAGCAAGTAGTAGACTATGCAACTAGGCAACTGACAAGGCAAATGAATGAACACGTATCTGCGTTTAGACAATAGACCATGATTATTTGCTCACACAATTCCTGCGCTTTATGTAATTTTTGTTTTCAGAATCTTGTTTAACCTCATATTTAATCTTCTTTGAAATAAAAGAAGGACACTTGCAAACACGACTTTAGTTCATGTGTAATAGCATACATGCGATCTGTCAATATCAACTACATGAAAGCCACTAGATATAAAGCACTAGATGTAAACACGAGAGTTTTGTCGGCTGCAGAAATACGGTACTACTTGTGACTGCGGAATAAAACTTTGTGCCTGCCCTCAATTTCGAAACTCACAGAAATGTACACGTATATGCTTATATAACAGGCCTACAGGCTGTGCTCTCACGTGATTTGTGGCTGGACACGGGATCTGGTTTGGTAATCGTATTTACTACACACTTACAATTCGTAACTACAAATAATTCTAGTGCTGTCGCCAATTCACACACTCTACAATTCATTACGCCGGTCACGGTAGCCGAGCGGTCTAAGGCAGTCATGCACTGTCTTTGCTCTCTCGGAAGTCAAGATTGCGGGTTCGAATCCCACACAAGGCATGGATGTTTTGTATGTGTGTTTATTCTGTGTTTAGGTAGAGGCCTTGCGATGAGGTGATCACTCGTCCAAGGAGTAAGTACAATTCATTACAAGTCCTAGAAATGTATTTATATTTGACACTGAATTAGTCATATTAATTTTGTCGCTTAGAATCTTAATGTGAAATTTTGTTTAAAAATTGTAATTGTTTTCAGTTAACTTCCAACTCACACGGAGTTTCGAGGTTTTTTATTTGACCCTCGTGCAAAAAATTGGGGGGGGGGGAAGCGTGGTCATCGCTGGTGGTCTACATGCTGAGAGCATTGTAAACTGAACCCCCAAAAGATTTAATCTTTAATCTTCGTAGCTCAAAATCGATTAAATCGGCAATAATGATATTGCATGAACTGCAAAGGAGGACCATATCGATTCCTCTTGTTCGATATATCCACCATTTTGTATTACTTCATTCAGCTGTCCACTGCCGATATGGGCGAAACGCCATGTCATTGACGAAGGGAAATATGAACGTGTCATTCCTGAATAATCGACGTTTAAATAATATAATTAAAAGCGTAAATAGTGATCAGCAGATATCAAGAACAATCTTTGCAGACCATCACTAAATTTCTGTAACAGATAATTAAGGAGTGGGTTAATGGCTGAGGAAGGGCAAAATTTCAGTTATGAGAATACAAAAGAGTTTCACAAAATCTTGCACATGCTTAGGCAGGCGTGACGTAACGTTCTCACTCCGACAATGAACCAGCAAGAATGTGACGTAACAGGTGGACAGAGAGGGAATCACCAGCCACGTGGTACCATCAGCAGGGAAACAGCTGTTCGGGACATAACTAGTCAGTGCAAGTTACAGAGTCAAGGCCATGAACCAAGTCTGTTTTTTCTCAACCTGTGTGCTGCGATCCGATTAGTTGTGCCGGCACGTTTTAAACTCAGCAACATTTATACGTTTGACGACATGACATGACATTTCCAGACTTGCTTGGCTGTCATCAGGTGACTGGTTGTCATTATACTGACAGACTGTTTCTTCTTTTAGGATCAGTGGCGGCTAATAAACGCGAGACCTTCTGAATATTAAATTAGTACACTGTCCTCTAAACAGTAATAATTAATCAGCCACTACAATCGCAACCGGTTACCCTATGACTAGGTCCAATTCATGTATGTTGAATATATCTCAGACAACGGACGTGATCAATATAATACAATTTCCGATAATATGAATCAACTGTTTCCATAAACCTTTAGATAATCGATCGGTTAAAACCATGGTAGTAGCAGTGGCATCTTGTACAGCCCTGTTGTGTTGTCTCATCAAACTCTATCGCTGTCTCATCGTTAAATTGTTACTGCCTCGATACTGTCATGCGGAGGGGGTACGCGTGCCGAAAATAACGGCTACTGTTTCGGATGATTAGATTAATTAGCACTTCCTGTACAATCTCTCTTAATTACAATTAATGAAGAGCTATCGCTGATTTACATAATTTAGAGCGCAAACGCACTAGGATTCTCAGTTTCCACTTGTCTTCTAGCAACGGATCTCAACATAGAAACTAGCACTTCAAATCATTATGAAGTCTTCTTGTAATTTCTTGTTCAATCACCCTGAAACCTCGAAATCCAACCAAAAACTCTCCTTGACTGCAGGCGGAATCGTGTTATATGGCCGCGGCACGGAGAACACAGAAAACACAGTTTACTGTTGCGTAGCACACACCACACAGAAAGCAAGTCACGTGATAGCTAAGTGTTGTTGGAGTGTGACGTCACTGATCCTGCGCAGAGGTGTATTTACCGAGGTGTTGCCTACAAACGAGTTCCATAACCTCGCTGTTCCATTGTTGGTACGTGTGTTGTTGTAAACGGCTGTTTCTGTGGCTCAACCGATCTCGCCTCGGGCAAGTACACCGCAATATTATCTGTACGCGTCCCTTCACAATCGTTACGTTCTCCGCTAATAGAACATCCATCTTTATGTTCTTTCGCAAACCTACCGAGCTTCTGTTAAAAGTAGGAGTATCTGCATCAGCCCGACTGAAGTACATATGCCACAACCCGAGAACGGCTAAACGGATTTTCATTAAATGCAATATTTGGGAACTTTTACTAAAATATACCATGTTAAGGGGGTGTGTTGTCATCACGGCATGGCGCGTCCTCAGGTTGCGGGTGGAGAAGACGGTCTCTAGATATGCAAAGTAACTGTGAATATATTGAATGAGCAGTCGCGGACATCCGACAACAGGTGGTCCTCAAGCTTGTGGGTTGCGCGCGGGGCTAACAAGTCCTTACCGTAAAAAAAAAAAATTGTTACGAAATATCACAAAGGGTCTCTGAAATTAAGGGAGGAACATAGCCCGAGGATGTTTGAGAATAGTGTTTTGAGGAGAATATTTGGACCGAAAGAGGATGAAGTGATAGGAGGTTGGAGAAAAATGCATAATGAGGAGCTTCGTAACTTGTATTCTTCTTCAAGTATAATTTTAATGATGTAGTCAAGGAAGATGTGATGAACAGGGCATGCAATACGCGTAGGGGAGAAAACGAATGCATATAGCATTTTGGTGTGAAATCCAGAAGGAAACGGACCATTAGGAAGCCTTAGACATAGGTGGTAAGATAATATTAAGATGGATCTTAGAGAGATAGGATGGGGTGTTATGGACTGAATTCATCTGGCTCAGGATAGAGATCAGAGGAGGGCTCTTGTAAACACGGTAATAAACTTTCGTTGGTTCACAAAATGTTGGAAGATTCTTGAGTAGCTAAGCGACTTCTCAAGAAAGGCTTAGCCCCCTAGAGTTAGTTACTAAAATGTATCTATAAATTTAAATTAAGATTGAAATCGAACAAAAATAACAGACACCTGTCATGAAACCTACATGCATGTCTCCTAGTATCTTGAGCTTAACTCGCTAAATATATATGGGAGCAAACTTTGTAAGGGAAACTGGGACAAATGTTTCATTTCTAGTATACTCTTCGCGTACTTTACGGGTTTCGAGATAATTAAACAAAAGAACTCTATCTGAATTCAATGACTTGTACAGGATCTTTTTAAAACTATCTCTATCAGTGATCCATACGCGACGATTACAGACCGACCAATCAGCAGCGGTTCCTCGAACACAAGCGAAGATTACAGCACTCTCCTGTCCTCGATAATAATTAAACGGAGCTTGTTCACACTGAATTTACAAGTTTATACGCACATACATAAATCACTCACTCACTCATGGAGCTGAGCCCTTCTGGAGGAGCCGCCAATTCTGCAGCTACTCAAGAATTTCCCAGCATTTTATGGAACCCGAAGGTTCATTACCGTGTTCACAAGAGCCTTCAAATTGTCTATATCCTTAGCCAGATCAAGCCAATCCACACCATCCCTTCACATCTCTCATTTCAATTTTAATATGATCCACCCACCTATGTCTTGGTCTTCCTAGTGGTCTCTTTCCTTCTGGCTTTCCCACCAGTATACTACATGCATTCCTCTTCTCCCCCATTCGTGCTACATGCTCTGCCAATCTCATCCTCCTTGACTTCATCATTCTAATTATATTTGGAGAAGAGTACAAATTATGAAGCTCCTCATTATATAATTTTCCCCAGCTTCCTGTCATTTCATCTCTCTTTGGTCCAAATATTTTCCTCAACGCCCTGTTCTCAAACACCCTCGGTCTGTGTTCCTCCCTTAATGTCAGAGACTAAGTTTCACGCCCATACAGAACTACAGGCAACCTACGTAAATACATGTAATTAAAATATAATTTTCATGCTTCCGCAATCTGTTATCCTGTATCATATTTGGCGGATCTACACGAAAATAAATGTTCCAGGCATTCAAGCCAGTATCGAAGGAAATAAAGAAAGTAAAACAAAGGAAAAAAAATACTGATTGAGTTTGAACTGCGTTGAGATCAGGTTTGTTTTATTTGCTCTATTAAAACACGACCTGCAAGCACAGATTAGACGAGTTACATATATTTAATTTTCTTTTAGTGCCGCTCAATCTCGCCATGAAAGTCAAGAATCTGTATTATGAATATCACTTTCTTGTTTCAGTTTAGAAGAGGAAACCAAACCGTGGCTGGAGTCTGGAGGGAAACCTGAAATACAGCAAACGAAACCGAAAACATATGAAGTTGTGTCAAGTCGCATTTCCGTCGTTTACAAACCAACCACCCAGGAAGCTCCATCCGTTTTACCTCAGGTAATACACGTACAAAATATTATTTTTGTGTAATACGAAAATTGTGGAAAACAGTAACCCAGATACGTTCTTTACAACCTGGCAAACCTTAATATACTTTTCATTCATTTAATGCAGATACAAATCTACTCCTGCAAGGCTAATCAACAATACAGAAACTATACCGCACAGAGCCACAATTTATGTTGTTTCAGAATCTAATACACAGCGCGGACGTACAATTGTTAGGTAAATATATTAGTTTTTCATTATATTCAAGAAGACGAGGAAGAAGACGTAAGAAGATGCTGGATGACCTTGGGGACAGAAGAGGATACTGTCATTTGAAGGAGAAAGCTCTAGATCGCATTAAGTGGAGGAATTGTTTTGGAAGAAACTGTGGACCTGTCGTCTGACAGATTATTGATGATGATGATGATGATTCCAGTAAATAAACACCACGTTAATTTTTCCCTAGCCTGACTCTTTTTCTTCAAGAAACTTGCTATCACTTATACCTAGAGAAAGAATAAGATTTTTTTTTTTTTTTAAAAATAAGTGATTCACCGTGACAAGAACTACATGACCACCTCTGTGGTCTAGTGGCCAGAGTTTCTGCCTACAGATCCAGAGGTCTCGGGCTCGATTCCCGGTGCTACCAGATTTTCTGAGAAGTAGCGTGTCTGGAACTGGGTCTACTCAGCCTCGTGAGGATATTTGAGGAGCTATTTCAAGAGAATAGCGGCTCCGGTCTGGAAAACCGAAATTAACAGACGCGAGGATTCGCTTCGCTGACCACGCGACACCCTCTATCCGCTAGATTTGGCACTAACTTCGCCGACAAGCGGTGGTCGCTCGGTCGGTATAGTTCGCATGCGGATAAACACCACGGAGTTTATTTTTTAGTATTTTTAGAGCATAATCAATATAGTATACTTGTTTTATGTAAAGTAGGGGTACTATATTAGACAGAAACCGAAATTAAACACTCCGATAAATATTTAATGTTGATTTAATGAAATCTGTCAGCAGTTTTCGACACAGAAGCGTAGTCCTATATACAGACATGCAGACAAACACTGCTTCTCCATAGTGCATCAATTTTATTTGCAAATACATTTTTTGAGAAGCGATAAACCCTTATGTAGGTTAATTATGTTGGCCGTAGTTAATTTGACGCTGTCATGTTCAAGAGGATTAGTAATTTAAGTAGCAGACAGGCAGGATGATTGTGCTCTGTGACCTGGAAGGGATGAGACAGGAAGCGGCCGTAGATTTTTTGGAGATGCCATCCCGGAATTCGTTCTGAAGGACTAAGAAGAACTAAATGAATTAAGCTTGACTATGCAGCGCTGTAGCTGAGATTGAAACCGGAAATTTTCGAACAATTTGTTACTGCTTTGGTAACCTGTTTTCAGTAATTTGCAAGAAGCATGCGAACGAAATGATGAAACAGTTTAGAGACATCAGATTGTTCTCATACAGGGGCTTCCCTGAAGCCTGTTATGACTTCACCTCCATCTCTTATCAGTCGCTGAAAGCTTCTGTAGCCCTCTGATTGTATTGAGGTGTACTAGCTGTGGGTCTGCCACTGACTAGTCTCTCCAAATGGTTCAATTATTTATGTATCTATGTAATCTTATATTTTGCCATTTACAGAATAAATATTTGACTTATTTTTCTGTTTCCTTCCAATCTGACACGTCTCTTAATACTGTAGAAATGCAATTGCCCTTGTCCCTTTGCATAAAGTCACAATACAGGTAATTGAAATTCGAAATGCGTTATATAATGGAATTCGAATTCACGGCTCCTCAGTCGATTCAGTATCTTTCTTTGAGATTAGTTACAGTTATTAAGAAAGGGACGTTCTTGGAAAGNAGATGGATAAAGTCCAAAAACCCAATATATCAGTGTGTTATACACCATCGTCAGAATCCTATAGTAACTAATATATAAATGTAATTGCCCTTGTCCCTTTGCATAAAGTCACAATACAGGTAATTGAAATTCGAAATGCGTTATATAATGGAATTCGAATTCACGGCTCCTCAGTCGATTCAGTATCTTTCTTTGAGATTAGTTACAGTTATTAAGAAAGGGACGTTCTTGGAAAGTTCTCTAGCCTAAATTGTTATCTGTTGACACGATAATTATCACATTTTATCGATTATTGCGATAAGACGAAAGAACCGACTTGGTGATTGTTTAAAGATTAAACATCTAAGGTTAAATGCAATTGTGTCTCATTACATAAGTAGTTCACTTTGTGCTTATACGATGTGTGGCAGTTGGGTTCTCGGACTGGTGCTGCAGCAATCATATTTGGTGGCGGTAAAACGAACTACAGCCGGTCAACTTAGCCGAGCGGTCTAAGGCGTGCACTGTCTTCGCTCGCTCGGAAGCCGGGATCGTGGGTTCGAATCCCACTCAGGGCATGGATGTTTAGTTTGTGTATGTGCTTTTTTCCTGTGTTTGTCTACAGGTAGAGGCCTTGCGACGAGCTGATCACTCGCCCAAGGAGTCCTACCATATGTGTAAGATCTAGAAAAACCGAAGTGAACGGAGTTCATGGAGATAGGCCTAGGCCCACTGGGGCTGTAGTGCCAAGGGGGAAAAAAACGAACTACTTCGAATTAAGTGTAGTTCTACATCTTGCTAACGACGCTAACGACTGGCAGGCGTTATCGAGTCCGATGACTGACACTTCGTAAGTAGCACCTCAGAGAGTTTGTTGTGTTTTAACTGATGTCACTGTTTTATCCATGGAGCAAATAGAGTGTACCATATTTTGTTTTTAACTGGGCAAAATACCCGATGAGGTCATTGGATTTTTTCAAATGCCATACTCCTTCAAGCCGCACTATGGCCCTGGGGTCGACTCAGCCTCTAACAGAAATGAGTAGCAGGAATATTCTTGGAATATTCTTGGGGGTAAAGGACGGTCGGCGCGTAGGGCTGATAACCTTGCCGCCATCTATGAGCCGATTGTCTAGAAAATGTGGGAACCTCAACATCTCACAACCCTATGGGCCTCCACGGCCTGTTATAGGGATAGCTTTACTTACTATTTTACTTTACTGGGTAAAACACCAATACAATTTTGAAAACTGATTATTCCGATGAAGCCTTAAGTAGTAGCAGCTTGTATAAGCGATTTAAACGATGTAAAGATGGTCATGAGCAGGGCCCGGATTTTTATGACCTGAAAATATTTTAAAAATGACCTATAAAATGACGGAAAAAATAAAAAAAATTGACCTAAAATATGACCCAAAAATGTAATATGCAGGGCCCGGATTTTGATGACCTGAAAATATTTAAAAAAATGACCTATAAAATGACGGAAAAAATAAAAAAAATTGACCTAAAATATGACCCAAAAATGTAATATGCAGGGCCCGGATTTTGATGACCTAAAATATTCAAAATGGGACCTATAAAATGACAGAAGAAATACAAAAAATGACCTAAAGGAGAAAAGAAAGAACACTTTGCTTCCATGTTATTCACATTTCAGAAAACATATGAAGAAAAAATCCCTAAAATGGCCAAAAATGAAAAAAATACCCTTAAAAGTCCAAACATTTTCCAAAAAAAATACCCCCAAAATGAAAAATGACCTTAAACTTAAAAATGTCAAAAAAATGACAAAAATTTACATTTCTGTAACCAGCAGCTCATATCCGAGATTTATATATTCAAGAGCATCGCATAGGATACAAGGAAAAAAGATGACATATCATCAAAATCCGGGCCCTGGTCATGAGAATGTTCAGGATAATCTAAGACGAGAACGTCCTTCAGCCTCTCGAAATGCAGACACAATCACAGATGTCCATGAAATGGTTACACGAGATCGACGATGGGCTCTCAGAATGATCGCGGATGGGTTAAACATCAGTTAGTAGAAGATTCGTCAAATCCTACATGAATACTTTCGGAAGAGGAAGATCTTTCGTCCCACACAGACTGACGGACGAGCAGAAGCAGCGGAGACTCACATCATGCCAAGACTCCATCCAGACTTGTCAAGACAATCCACATTTTATTTATTGCATTTTTTTCTTTCCCAAGGTAAAAACGGGCATAAATGAAAGAGGCTTCACGATGTTGAAGACATTGAGAAAAACGTGACTGTCGAACTGAACGTTGTTCTTTGGAGGCCTTTGCTATTTTCAAAAACTTTTTCAGTGCTTCAAAGAAGTTATTCAAGTATGCGGGAATTATTTGGAATAAAAAAAAATATTTCCTTCCATTTTTTTTTCACTCCAGGCCGGGAACTTTTTGCTGGACCTCTTGTCTCCCCATGACCTATGGAGGAGTATATTAAGCTGCTTCATTTAATGGTTAAAGAAATTCTATTTCCCAAGATACTTGTTGATTTTAATACAAAAGCGCTTGTATCTAATTACATGTCTTAGATAATTATATTCATTCATTCAGTCATTCGTCAATGGCTCTACAGCCCTTTGTTGGGCCCTGACCTCTTCTTTAGTTTCGTAACCATTTTTACACAGACGGTAGGACTCCTTGGACGAGTGAACAGCCCGTCTCAAGGTCGCTACCTGCACAAAGGACAACACAAACACAAAATAAACGCACAGGCAGACATCCATGCCTTGAGTTGGATTCCAACCCATGATCCCAGCGTCCGAGCGAGCGAAGATAGTTCATACCTTACACCGCGCTACCATTGTGGTTGGCATACATTCAATTATACTGTTGCAAATCTATTAACACTACAGACATAACACTGCTTAGGAGTCCAATTAATTTGCCTTGCATTTATTTAAGCGTAACACCACATCCAAAAATATTTCAAATAAAATTATGACATCTTTGTATTCTGTATTTTATTATGCTTTATGATATTTTACGATAAGACGTATATAATTAAATTTTAGTTTTGTGTAAAATTGCTTTCATATTGGACCGATATGAACCCAAATTAAATTTAGCCTAACAGAAGTCAGTGAAGATATCCTACATCAAATATTATCGAAACCGGCTGTGTCCTTCGGAGATGAAACATGCGAACGGACAAATATCCAGACCGTCAAAATATATCCATATAAATTTACTATTATGGACTTCGTGCAAACAAATGTTGAAGTTCAAGAATTTTTGCCTTATTTTAAACCGACAGAGGCTGATTCCTAATTTGTTTATCGACGCTGTTTCAAGTGTTCGAGTTAAAAATATTGAATGAGATGGAATTATACGAGGTAAGGTAAGGAGGTAAGGAAGGAGGCTGTCTACTTGAATGTAATATCTCGGAGAATTAGGAGGATCATTATAAACCTCAGTGAAGAGGTATTCGATCCGGATAAATACAGACTAAGCGTCAGCGGTGTTAATATTTCACCAGCCTGTCCCATCGAATGGGAGACTTTAACAAATTCCACATCCGGTAGGTCATCTGACTAGCTCATGGATCTATGGAATGCTATGTATGTATGTATGTATGTAAAAGCATGTGTCGTTTTTGTTTCTGAATGTGTGGTAGTCATATTACGTGTTTAGCTAAAATTCTCGACAGTTCGGAACAAAGTAATTTGCTTCGTGGAGTCTAAGTCTTCGTCTTCATATCCCACAGGATGAGAATGGAACGGATTTTAAATGCTACCTCGATCCTCGGTAGATGTGGAATAATTTTTCGAAAACCCCTGATATTATCCATACGGTCTACTTGTATTTCTATCTGTAGCAATATATAGTTCCTTCAATGACGTGTGCAAAACGACCGGTAATTTAATTTTTAGTACCATGAGGGATGGTGGTCGTACAAGTTACTGTTGACGCTCAGAAATCTTACTTATTAAGACTTTTCCAAATTCCTGCTTCCCCATACCTGTACAGGCCTAATGAAATTCTTAGAATTTTGCTGTGTGTTTCTTACCTAAAGGAATGCACAAATAGAGTGAATCTGTTAGTGTAGCTTACGTGGTACAGCCAATATGTTGTAGCTCCGAAAACACTCGCTGAATCTTGGTTGAATTTGGCACGGGATATCTGCAATGAAAATTTTATAGCAAAATTTAATTTTGGCGCACATCAGTTCAGTGCAGTATCTAATAAACATGAAGCTCATATCAAACTGTAAAGTAAGAATGAAAAACAACGAAGAAAACTTGGTGCATAACATGAAAACAGATTTCTTCACGATTTAAAATCATTGCTCGATACTGCAATTAATTAAAGAAATTCACGGGAAAATTATGTTTGTCTTTATGCGGTGTTATTGTTAGTTCTATCAAAAATACACTTGATTCTATCTGCATTAAATTACTTCAAGATAAAAATATATCGATAAAATAACACGAAATAAACAATTTTGAAAATAAGTATATGTGCCCCAATTTCTTTTCCGAGATTCATCTTAATATAACCCACTGTTTCCAAGATAGAAATTTGTTAGACATTTTCCCATAAAATATTCATATTTTTAAATACATTTAAATTAATTTTAACGTATTGTGAATTATGATTTCAGATTTTTGCTGCAATTTCTGCAGGATCTTTCCACGTCGCAGTGGGGTTCTCCCTCGCTTATTCAGCCATCTTAATTCCACAAATAGAAGCATCTGACAGTGACCTTGAAATCAATAAAGAAGATACGCCATGGTTAGGTAATTAGGATTACATCATCATTTAAAAATCTGTTTATTACATCCAATTAAATTGTTTCCTTTAAGAAATTAGAAACAGAATGTTTAGTAGAATATGTTTACAAGAAACTTGCCTCATTAATTTTAAGTCTGAGACGAAAAGAATGTTTTTTTATATCTTTTTACTATCATATTTCTCAAAGTAAAAAAAGAAATTGTTGAATTATAACAGGATACATAAAAGGTGATTTCAAGGAACATTTGAATCGATAGACACTACCATACAAGATGAAGGAACTGTTGAATTGTGTTATTTGCAGGGTGCTTAGAAGTATTCACAAAAGGCGTATTTCATAAACCTTGAACCTGGATACAATAACTAAGAAGAAATTGCGCAAGGATAGCGATATACAAAGCCGTATAGTCTGCAGATATTTTGCTTCATTGCTAGGCTTGTTCGTCTACCGTATAGATGGAGTTAGTTCGTTCACCTGAAACCTCGATAAACTCCTACCAGAATACACGGCTTCGTATCCAGAAGATAAGTACTGTACTCGCTAGGCCTATGTTATCCTGTTCACTTTTGGTTTGTTGCAGCCAGTGTGTTGGTGCTCGTGGTTCCAATCGGAGCCCTGCTGGCCGGTTTCGCCATGGAGTATGTGGGCCGATTAAACACGATCAAGATAGCCGCAGTGCCTTGCCTCCTGGGCTGGTTCCTCATAGCCACAGGCAGCAGCTTCGGCGTGGTACTGTGTGGCAGGCTTCTGACAGGCGTCGCGGCAGGTAGTAGCAGCAGTCACACATTAATGCCTCTTTAGTCCATACATTGAACCAGGACAGCTCAGTGGATAAAGTGATGGCAGTAGATTCGAATCCCGACAGGATCAAATTATTCTTTTCACTACCAAATCCAGAGTACCTCTTGTGTCCACCAAGCCTCCTGTCCGATGGACACTGAGAACTTTTCCTGCGATTGTGAAGTGGACGGAGAACGGACTGCTTCTAACTGAACCGTGTGCGACTCTGTGAACCGAATTTCCGGAGTGTTTTTGCCTACATACTGTGGTGCTTGGGCGCAGGCACAATGTTATAAATTCCTACCATACTGCAGACGCAACGTCGAGTGTTTGTCGCCACCGTACTTGTGACATCTAAATTAAAAGAAGAAATTTCAATACAAAATTTATACTTATGCTTGTGATACACACACAAAGGCACGCGTCTAAAATGCGGCTGTAATCATAGAAAAATATATAAGAAGAACAACATTTGCCAGTCTACGAAGCACAGGTTATTAAAATTCGGTCTGCTTCCCTCTCATTACACGATATAGTTCTCGAACTTCCTCCTTGTTGCCTTCCAACCCAGTATTCCTGCTGCAAAACAAACCTTTTCCGGCTAATTATAAATTAATTGCCCTGGAAAGCTTGAGCGAATAAAGAGATAATTCGACGAATGCCAGTCATCGGAAACAGCATCATCTTTAAAGCCTAAACACGTTACAATATTTATGAATCTATCTCAGGAGGGCAAAGGGGCGTGGGCTATTTTTTTTCCTTTGGCGCTACAGCCCTCATTTGGGCCTAGGCCTACCTCCATGAAACTCTCCGTTTCACTTCGGTTTATTAGATCTTACACATACGGTAGGACTCTTTGGGCGAGTGATCAGCTCGTCGCAAGGCCTCTGATCAGCTCGTCGCAAGGCCTCTACCTGTAGACAAACACAGAAAAACGCACACAAACATCCATGCCCTGAGTGGGATTCGAACCCACGATCTCAGCTTCCGAGCGAGCGAAGACAGGGCATGCCTTAGACCGCTCGGCTACCGTGACCGGCGGGCGTGGGCTATAGATGCCTATAACTTTTTAGTGAAGGAAACTTGGAAGGGTCTCTCTTTGCAAATCTAAAACCTGGAGAATAATATTAACATAAATCTTACTTAAACGTACTATGAACGAAGAACCACAATGAACTGTTTGACGGTTGTGTTCAAGAGCGAGATTTTTTGTTAATTTTGATGAATCTTTTGATTATATTACCAAAATTCTCCAGTCAGTTAGCTAGTCAGCTAGTAAATTCATCAGTTCATTAGAGAATGTAATATCTTTGTCTAGAAAAGTAGTTTGTTAGCTACTTAGCTGCTTGCTAGTTTGGCATACGCGTGTTCGCACTCAGGACGCACACAGATGGTTGTTCTGTATTGGCTAATTAGATAGTTACTTCTTTTTTTCCCCTTGGCACTACAGCCCCAGTGGGCCTAGGCCTACCTCCATGAACTTCTCCGTTCACTTCGGTTTTTCTAGATGTTACACATTTGGTAGGACTCCTTGGGCGGGTGATCAGCTCGTCGCAAGGCCTCTACCTGTACACAAACACAGAAAAAACGCACGCACACAAACTAAACATCCATGCCCTGAGTGGGATTCGAACCCACGATCCCGGTTTCCAAGCGAGCGAAGACAGTGCATGCCTTAGACCGCTCGGCTACCGTGACTAGCCAGATAGTTGCTTAGCAATACAGATTTTCTTTCATGGTATTTTAAAATTTGGAATCATGAAACTTGTTTCAATACAAACGCAGCTACCGGAAGTTTTTCAACGCTGTATAACACCAGAAGGTCCGGCTCAAGCCGGTGAGCCGTCCCGAGATATAAGAATTGTTGTCCTCTCCTCATTTAAACGCAGGTCAAATTTCTCAAAATTTAGTCACAATTCTTAACGTGAAATTCCTAGACAACGTGTTAAAATAGTTTTATTCTATATATTTCTATGAATGTTTTATAATATGTTTAGGCTAAATGCGCCGAATATACAGAGTGTCCGGATGAAAGCTATCCAAAATAAAATCATTATATCTCAGAAAGAATTTATCATGCACGTTAATTGGTTACACCATTACAAAGGGAAACTATCAAAGTTCTTTTCTGCGTATATAACTTTCTGAATAAATTTATATTTTGGCTCCCTTGGTGGCACGACAAATATCAAGGCTTGAAGAATGTTTGGTGTCCCTTATTCGGGCTTCCAGATTTTAAAGGTCGTTGATCTTAACCTGGTAACAATGGTCTTCACATAACCCCACAAGAAAGAAATCCTCCGGGGTTAAATCTGGCGACCTAGGAGGCCAAGCGATAGGTCCACCTCTGCCAATTCATATCAGTCATATCTCTTTCAAGGTGATTCCTGACATGGTGGCAAAAATGTGGCGGTGTTTGCGCGTAAGTCGGGTATGAGAAGAAATACTTTCAGAATTTTCCTTTCCGATGACATAAACCGGATACTTGTGTGACAGTTTCCGAGATATAATTTTTTATTTTGGGTACCTTTCATCAGGACCCCTTATATCAGTAGAATTAGGATTGAATTCCGCTGAATAGAACAATGATTTTAATAATAATATAGAGCCTTTACATGTTTCGGCCATTGATGACCGTCATCGGAATGCGACCAACATTTGAAACGAAATGCGTCGCGTGCATTATGTACATGTGTTATCCTGTAAAGGTTAAAGACCTAAGTAAAAAAATAAAGGTATCCCTGTAACAGGCCGTGGAGGCCCATAAGTTTGTGAGATGTTGAGGTTCCCACATTTTCTAGACAATCGGCTCACAGATGGCGATAAGGTTGTCAGCCTTACGCGCCGGCCGCCCTTTACACCCAAGAACATTCCTGGTGCTCATTTCTGTTAGAGGCTGAGTAGACCCCAGGGCCATAGTGCGGCTGGAAGGATTAGGTAAATTGAAAAAATCCAATGACTTCCTCGAGATTCGATCCCGCGACCTTCCGGCTTGTAGCGTATGTCCCAACCAAATACGCTACCGCGTGCCCCCCCCCGGTTAAAGAACTAGTATTTAAAATATGTTTTCTTAAAAATAAAAGGATTTTTTGATCGATCAGATCTTGCTGTGGGTCCCAATGTTGGTCATGTTCCTTCACAGTAAGTCTTCTCCAAATAAACTCATACTATAGTGCTCAGTTCTACATCTGTTCTTATCTTTGTATGTACATTTTATAGGCCGACATATATGTGCAAACATAATATAGACATGTTCGATAATATATTCCTTCTTATTACATTAGCAACTAATGATTAATATTTTGCAATACCTCTATTATGTTGGTCCTGTATGTGTGGGCTGGGTTTTGGTGTTATGTGCGAGGTGTTTTGATGACGTGATGTCTCGTGATAATGTGGGTGTAAGAGTGTTTGTATGGGCATAGGCAAGGGTGGTTCTATGGGGATGTGACTATATGTTTTATGGCGATGTCGAATAATATATTGCTATGATTGTTTTCGTCTGTTCTTTTTCTCGTCTATTAGTGTATTATTGTGTTTGTATAGATAAATGTAATATTCTTTTTATTTGAAAAAAAATTATTTGTTTCTGCCTTATTATTATGTTTTAGTTTTTATTATTGAGATTTTTGTAGTGCTTGTTTAATTCCTTGTTCAATTTATTATTTATATTATCTAAGATTAAAATCCAGTTGATTTGCCAATATTTTGCGGTTATAGGATGTTGTTCTTATAATTGCCCGTTGAATTTTTGTGTTTCAACCTATTAAAATTTTATTACATTATTAATTATATATTTAATCTTTTGTTTTTGTGTTTTTGATTAGCTATGTTATTACTCTTTATTTTTATTTTTGCGTAATTTTTTTAAGTCCCTTACTTTGACATATCCCATTAAACCATATGCTGTCATTGATTTCTTTTGTGTATACAAAAATCATTAATACACTAACAGACGAGCAAGAAGCTCACGAAAACAATCACAAATTTATATTACTGCAAATAGCAATACAGTACACAGAAATACCCCTATAGAATTACCCACGCTCACCAAATACAAACATCCATAAACCCACATTACCACGAGACATCTGTTCACCAATATACTTCGCACACAACATCACACACACAGGACCAACATGATACAAGTATGGCAAATCATTAATTATTAGTGGTGTAAAACTAATAAGAAGAATTTTAAATAGCGAGTCAGATTAAGTAGCAGGCATCGGCCGAGATCCCTGTCTGTAATACAATGATATGTGCTTCTTCACAGGAATTGGTACCAGCCCAGCCATAGTGTACATCACGGAAGTGGCGAAGCCAGAGCTCCGCGGTGCCCTTGTCTCCACTTGTCCTACACTGGCGTCTTTTGGTAAGACTATTCATTGCGTTCTGACTGGCAAACCTAGTCTCACGTGACCCGCAGTAAAATTAAATCTGCATGCTGATCCTGTGTAACATTACTTTGAAATTTGTTCTATTTTGTACTTTTCATATTACTTATTTCTCCAAGTCATTTTATTGTTATCCTTTCACGAAGCCCCAGAATTTCGAGAGAGAGCTTCTCTTGCGAAGTTTCAATTCAAATTTGTTATTATATTTACGTATGAATCAATCACTTCTCGTTCTCTCTACACGCCTACCCATCTCAATTTTCATATATTCGCTCTGACAGTATTTTTAAAATACTATTCAAAATTATGAAGCTCCACAAAATTTCATTTTCTCCACATCTCTGCTATTCATCTTTCCCTTTCCTAAATATCTTCCTTTGCTTTCAATTATAGCCCTGTTCATCTCTTACAATGAAGACTAAGGTTCAAACCAATCCAGAGCGCCGGAAACAAAATAACTGTGATTTCAGACACTAAAAATAAAAAAAAAAAATTATGACCAGAACTGCAGCAAGTATTTTCCGAATTTAAGCTACCCTTATTTTATCATCATCATCTTTTGTTATGTTAGTTTCGTTCTCAAGTATTTGTAATTTGACACATTTTCGAAGTCATTATTAATGTTATGATTTGGTCACGCATTCTGTTGGCGAAACATGGGCATTACTGAGTTTTCTTTTCGTTCATTTCTAAATGAAATTTCTCACTAGCTTCCACTACAATTTCTCTGTTCTTCTTAATGACACTACCACATACAGTGTTACAGCAGATTCCTTCCTCAACAGGTATGCTGCTGAGTTACATCAAAGGCGCGTACCTCACTTGGAGAACAGCAGCATGGACAACTGTGATATACGTGGCAATTCCCCTGTTACTTATAAGCATCTGGATACCGGAGAGTCCTGTGTGGCTCGTGGCACGCGGGAGAGTGGATGAAGCAGAGAAATCTCTCAAGTGGCTCGCTGGAGAAAAGGTAACACCATCCATGCCTCTCTCCAGCAGCAGAATTCATTCAGTATTATTTTAACTGTACATAAACACTGGAGAGAAGAAGCACAGAGGTCTGTTAGGTGGCTTGCTGGAGAGAAGGTAATACTATCCAAGATGCCCCGTGTCCTATATGTATACACTGCAGAGCATGCGCACAGAGGCCTATCAAACTGCTCCTTTGTAGCTAAGGTAAGGCTATCCATACGTACGTATCTCCAACAGGTAAAATTATGCCGTGCCTGATAACCTCGTGAAAATGAATACTCGTGTATTCAGAACTGTTAAATTGTTATCAATTATTCGCAGTGACTGAACAAATGTGTAGATATGACACAATAGAAGCCTGAATATAACGTTATTAATAATCAATTTCGGGAAAGTATGCTTAGCTCTGATTCATAATTTGTAGACATAACACAAGGCTTAAAAATAACGTTATTAATAATTAACCCGGGTACGATAACATAAACCCAAAATAATAATTTATGTACACATACTCGTACATTACATACCAACGGGCTAAAAAATAACTTTATTAATAATAATTTTTGGTACCCCCAAAAGTAAAATTCTTAATTTTTAGATATGGAATACCAAAACACTTGATAATATTATTAATAATTAATCAGTCAATTTACTAATACTTAATCTTGGCACGATATCATAAATTCTGGTCCACAGTGTCTAGATATGACATTACAAGTGGCTTCAAAATAAGGTTCTTAGTAACTACAATATATTGAGTACGATGGTTCGCACATTCCTTCCTTCCTTGCAATTGCAATATATTCCATGTATAATATACGAGAAAATAAACATTGCTGAAGATCCACATTTACACAATAATATCTGAACGTAACAGAAGCAGATGTAATTTTTCAGTGGCTACTATTTTTGTCACCAGTGATTTAGACTCGCTTTGTAACCGCTGCTCGTTTTGTTGCAGAGTTCCTTGCCAGAACAGCAGCTGGCTGCATTAGTCAAGTCACAAGACATGAAGGCCCTGGTGACCTCTGGCTTCATGGGACGCCTTGCAGGGCTTGGTCGTTCAACGGGCTACAAACCTCTCTTAGTTCTTTTCGGGCTCTTCTTCTTTCAACAGTTCTCGGGCGTCTACACAACCCTCTTCTATTCAGTCGAACTATTCAAGGTATTTGGCTTGTTTCTGCTTTGTTTAGTATGGATAGAATTCTTATTGTGCTTGAGTTTTATGGTTGAGGTACCCTGCACAGAACCCTCAAGCTGGAATTACGTCTTGTCAGCTTGCTGCAAATGCGTGTTCAACACACTCTCGAACCTTCACAGAAAGAGCCCATTTGAGATACCTAGACAGGCTGGGGGACGATACTGAATTTTACATAAATATATAGGCAGTGATGTGTGTATTAGCCTGAACAGGCTGAGACTAGTAGCCAACATGGGATTTTGTGATGACAGTGACGAATCTATGGGTTTAAACGTGAGGTTTCGCCTAAGCTGAATGACTTATCAAATTCTAACAAAAAAGATTTTATCACTGAATGAATCTGATTCCTTTACTTCTTATATTAAGATAGTAAAACTGTGAAAATCTCAGTCTTCAAAGGATTAACGACGTCAAGGTAGCTGGAAGGTTCTTGAAATTCACTATTGTATTTTCGAAGGCTATTCGGAAATTAACGTTGAAATTCACTAAGTGGATAGATGAGTTGAATATAACCTTACCCTATGAAACTCTTTATGCCGCAGTATACTACACATTCTTTGCATATATTTAATTTCCGGCCATCAATAACACAAACATGGCTGTCGTGTGAACTTATGATGTGGAAGCTACATTTTACAGGTCCCGAAATTTTGTGTGAAAACAAATCTTCGAAAATGTATAAATTTGTGGAGATATTTTGTTAAAATTGGGAGCGAAATCTGTATTTAGCTTCCAGTTTGATAGCGATAAACAATGAAAAGTTAATATCTAGCGAACCGTGGGTCACGAAAGTACCTACCATTTCTGTATGAAATATTTCTTTTGTACACTGACAATTACAGACATGATGAAGATGCGAAACTTTAAGATCACGTCTTTGCAAATTTAACGTCAAAATCGTATCAGTAATCTACATGACTTTAGTTAGCCATATCAGGTAAAATAACACATTTGAAGGCAAACATACGTCATAAGCTCTTGCCAGAAATTCCTGTTATACTTGAACCCTAGTGTGTGCATAGGATGTCGGTAGCAGCTTGGACCCCAGCATGGCGACCATCCTCGTGGGCATCATGCGTCTTGTCATGAGTTTCTTCATCACGGCTCTGCTGCGACGTTTCGGGCGCCGGCCCCTCTGCATGTTGAGTGCCTGTGGTATGGCCGTGTGCATGGTCGTGTCGGGCTGTATCACATGGTATATAAACGATGGTAAGTAACCCCAAATTCTGGGCTGACTCATTGACTCACGCTGGCTTAAGCCAAATCAACCCCTAAACAATGATTAATTAACTCTCCTGCTGCTTGATTGACTGACTACATATCTCTCTAATCGCTAATTAATTTAGTCCCTGACTGTCTAACTAACAAACGGCGGACTTAACAAAGTAATTCATTGACTTCGTAACTGAATTTGTGAATAAGTAACTGAAAGTTTCTGAAGAACTAAGTAAGACGCTTGCTCAGTGGTTAGCTAAAGCGCTGACTGAATAACAAAGCGAATATTGAACCAAGTAACTCACTGACTGGCCGGTCACGGTAGCCGAGCGGTCTAAGGCATGCACTGTCTTCGCTCACTCGGAAGCCGGGATCGTGGGTTCGAATCCCACTCAGGGCATGGATGTTTGTGTGCGTTTTTCTGTGTTTGTCTACAGGTAGAGGCCTTGCGACGAGCTGATCACTCGCCGAAGGAGTCCTACCGTATGTGTAAGATCTAGAAAAACCGAAGTGAAACGGAGAGTTTCATGGAGTTAGGCCTAGGCCCAAATTAGGGCTGTAGCGCCACAGGAAAAAACTCACTGACTGACGAGATAAGCGCTTAATTAATCAACTCACTAATTTTCACTCCCCTCTTATTAACCTCATTAGTTATTAACTAGGTAGTTTACGAACTAACTAACTTACTCATTTAGTCACAGACTGACCTAGAAACTGGTAAACAAATTCTGGCAGGAGAACTTAAAGTCTCACTGTGACTAAGATAGAATTCTGCTATACATCATGATCCTTTGTCAGCTCTAACAATTTCACAGCCCTCAATTTCAGTCAACAGATGGCATTCCTACTGTTTCTGCCACTAAACTGAGGAATCAGTCTGCTCTCACGTGGAATAGGCCTGCACAAACTAATCACATGAACTCGCTGTTATTTTGCACATTTCACTGGCCATCATTTTTCATTTGACTGAGAATTTAACCTTGGTGTTACAAAACTAATAATAGGGTAATTTGGACAAAGGCCTAATTTCGGATAACGTGGTTGTTCAGAAAGTAAGGAGATCACTGCGGTGGTGACCACACCAGGCCTTACACTTTCTATCTAACCAATTTCTCAGCAGTTGTAGATTGAACACTGAAGCAGCCGTGATATTATACTGTCAGTGTGTATGCTTCTGCCACTTCTAATTTAACACTTTCGTTTATAGAGCTAAGGTTTTGGAATTATGCGTGCGTTTTAATTTACAAATTATTTATATGAATTTAGTTATGCACATCATAACATGTATATCATATTGATATATTGGGTTTTTGGACTTTATCCATCGTCCTTGTTTTTAAGATAACTAATAAAAACACGACGTTTCGGAAACTGGATCTGTTTCCGTCCAGTGATTGAGGCTAGCTCTTTCTAACGGACCCAACAGAATATGTGTTTTCCTTCACCTGAGGACGGAAACAGATCCAGTTTCCGAAACGTCGTGTTTTTATTAGTTATCTTAAAAACCAGGACGATGGATAAAGTCCAAAACCCAATATATCAGTGTGTTATACACCATCGTCAGAATCCTATAGTAACTCCATGTATATCATATGTTTCCATTGCTTCTAAAAGCTTCAATTCCTCTTTACCTTGCCATATTTAGATTAGTACTGGGTTGTTTAATTTCGGATACTTCACAAGCTTGCGAATGTAGAGCATCAGAAAGTAGGAACCTTATTTTATATAGTCTGGATGTTTTACTCATTCTTAGGTGGCTGATACTAAAAGAAAGGAATGGACCATGACTCAAGAGAAGTGCTGTGCAGGCTGCAAAAGACAAGAAAATTGGTTACCTGAAAGACGTACTTTCGTGTGTACTGCAGTTGATAGGCAGTCGAATTTTAATCGTGACTGAAATTATTTTCTTCATATAAGGACATGACTTGATATTAACTACCGCTGAAGACTATTCGGTAATTTTGCACATACTCATGTAATTAATATTTCGAAGTATGACTGTTTCTTCTTTATAAAAAATAATACTTTTTATGTACTGTAAATTTATGTTTCTCTTGTTCTTTCACCAAATTCAGGAGAAATTTTCAAACAGAAACGGTGGATATTATGTAGAAGTGCATGTTGTATTGTGTCCCTTTTTCGTAATCATATGTTTTCATTTATACAGGATGACAGATTTACTTCAAGCTGTATTGGGCTATTACGAATGAAAATTAAATTCCCTCAACAACTGTGAGTGTAGACTTTCAGTAGCGGATTAATCTCACACGAGATAGGAATCAAAAGTTTAGAGTCATGAATAAGGTAACGAAATTCCATGTTACATAAAAGGCGCCGAATATCTTGACAATCTGAACGACTGTCAGCTTCTGTAGAAGTTACTTTGTTAGGTATGACATGAGGACATATAGACGCCATTTTCATGAACTCATCGCAACAGGATGCCCAACTAACTTGTTCTGTCCTGTGCTCTCATTTTGCTTCCTCTTACGCAGGTGGCGAAGGCATGAGCTGGGTACCCGTGGTCTGCGTCCTGCTGTACGTCTGCTCCAGTATGATCGGGCTGCTCAGCATCCCCTGGACTATGACAGCCGAGCTCTTTCCAACAGAAATCCGTGGCCTGGCACATGGCATTACCATCTCTGTGGCGCATATCCTTATGTTCTTCTCCATCCAGTGTTACCGTGACTTGAGGGATCTGCTTGGTGGGGCCCATGCCCTGCAGTGGTTCTTTGCAGCCATGGCCCTCGGAGGACTTATTTTTGTGTATATATTTCTGCCTGAAACTCACGGCAAGAAACTGGCAGAGATTGAAGAGTACTTCAAAGAAAATGCGATTTATATAAAAAGGAAAGTACCGGTACAGCGGACAGAAACCGGGGCAGAAGCTAGTGAATTCGTGATGATAAACTCCAAAGCCTAGAAACGTCATCTTAAAGAAAACCTTCTGTTTTGTGATTTATATCCCCATAGCTGAAATTTCTCAGTGTAAACAGTGTAAGAGTTACAAAATGACGTAAATATTTTATGTTTCGTACAGAATGTCGTTGGATAAAGTGATCAGATTTGGGGAGTTAGATAATCAGGTGAATTTGATCTAAAAATACTAGCAGAAATAATTGGTAAAATTGTTTATTGTGCAATTAATTATAAATCTATATAGATGTTCGATCTAGTAATTTCTTTCCTATACTAAATATTCCACTAAGCAATGGATAGTTGCTTTATTTGGAACTCTCCTGTCCGGAATCGCCCTAGTTGAACAGCAGTTCACGAGCTGCCACTAAGCCCGCAAATACGGTTCCGAACAAAAGAGCGGGTCTCCTAGATGTAAGGCGCTGGACGCCTTAGTTAATGTCTCGGGTTGTAGCCAACCGGAGTCTTGCGGGTTTGGCACATTCATCTTCCTAGTGGTTCAGATTTTGTGAATGCGGAGAATGCTCGGGTCCACCTCGGGTAAAACCCCTAGATTAACTGTAAGGTATCTGGCCTAACTAACCTGTCGAGGGGGATGTAGACCAGGAAAGTCGAGTGCATCATTAACTGAAAGATCGTGCAGTGAATTTCGCAAGTTTAACAAATGCTGTGATGGAAACAGAATGGTTAATTACAGGATTAAAGTGAGGCCGCAGTTAACTGTGAAAAGTATTAGAAAGTTCCTTACAGTTTTCTGTTAATCTTCACTGCTTTCTTTATTCCCCTTTTAGCGCTACAGCCTCAGTTTGTTCCTTGGCCTACCTTCATGAAACTCTCCGTTTCACTTCGGTTTACTAGATCTTAGGCATTCGGTAGGACTCCTTGGGCTGATGATCAGCTCGTCGTAAAGCCTCTCTACCTGTACACAAACACAGAAAAACGCACATACACGAACACCAAACATCCATGCCCTGAGTGAGATTCGAACCCACGATCCCAGCTTCCGAGCGAGCGAAGACAGTGCATGCCTTAGACCTCTCGGCTACCGTGACCGCCAGTGCTTTCATAGATTACTGGAATGAGAGAGAGAGAGAGAGATTTAGATCACAGGCTCATAAACGTATCTGTAGGATGTCCCTGTTTTCAGAGATGTATTTAAATATTCTGAAGGGTTACTCCTTGTGCCCTGCTGACAAAAGTACAGAGAACTCCTTTACCCGCAGATCATATCAGTCTAAGGTTTTCCACGTGCCAGGCACCATCTCCAAAATTTTACAGTTTCCCTGCCAGGAACGGTTGAGTCTTAATTGCAAAACGAAATAAATTCTTAACAAGCAGTTGTGTAGATCTGGAAACACCGCACTTCCGTAAAGCATTAGTGCATGAACCTCCCAGTTTATTAATGTGAATTCGCTTGTACTTGAAACGTATTTGTACTTCACCCATTACGTATGTGCCAGGAAAAGGCATCTTAAGCCCATTAAAAACCTAATTTTGAAAACGTTCGTATTTATCAGCAGATGAAAGCTCCCATGTTGATGATGGTGGCTTGCATTATGTAATATAACATTCATTTCTATTTGTATTCAGAAACAAATAAACTTTTTATGTAATTACGTATTCAAAGAATTAGTTCAAAGGGTTTAAAATCATTTATTTCACATNATTGTAATTTCTACAGCTATGGATGAAATAAATGAATTGAATTGAACTGAATTGTACTTCATTGTATGTCCTGTTGTCTTTATACTAAAATAACTAAAATATATATTTATCATATATATTACTAAATTTTAAATATTAAAAATGTTAAAAGTGTTCAGGATTTGTCACCCTTATGTCGTATTTCAGTACGCGAGTCACACCTACCTTCTTCTGTCGGAGTATTCTTCCTACTTTCATGTGTTTTGTGCTTTGTGTTGTGTCTTAATCCTGTGACTGCGTGTGTTATACTGCTGGGCCTGCTGTGAAGAAGTTTTCACTTGTAGAGACAGCGATCCCTTCTTGATGAAACCTTTGACAAGTATGGCCCACTTTATTCGTTCGAAAGAATTTTGAACCTGGAGAATACTTGATTAAATGCGAATGTAAAATTGCATCTACAGTAAAAGAACACATAGATGGATTGGGCATGAAACACGTATAACAAAATATACATTCATAATACATGTATACCACTCCGGTGGTGTACATGTGTCCACTGTTCTTATGCTGTGAAATGAATGAATCGTATTTGGGCGCATGTATTATTAGTGTTCATCACTGGACCTTATTCATAAAAGTATATATCAGAAATTACTTTAATGAGCGACATTAAGCAAACTGTAGAATTTACTGCGGCTGAAGAATTATCCAGTCATGAAAACTAATTCCAAGGAAAGGTTAAAAATACTCGTACAAAACTTTCGTCCCTTACACAGTCTCCTAGTATTATTAAGGTAACTAAATGAAGGATTTTACCATGGATTAATCATTTATCCCACACGGGTAAACAACAAGTGTGTAGAGTGTGAGTGCGAGAACCTCGGTGTAGAACGACTATTTATAAGACCAAGAAATAGATGAGAAATATTAAAATAAGGATCAGAAAAATGGCTGTGATTATATAAACTGGGTTTAACTGGGTCTGAACCAGGTCTAGAGACAGGCTCTGTAGTAATTATGATAATTAATAAATTACAGGTATACCCCGACATAGGCAACGACATTCTGAGGAGTGTCGCATAACCTCAATTTTCTGTTTCTTTTGATCTCATTGCTTTTAATTTTAACTAAAAATTGCTCTTCTCTGATACTTAAAAATTAACATTAATACAATTCATTTAAGGTGAACGCGGTAGCGTAGTTGGTTGAGACACTATGCTACAAGTCGGAAGGTCGCGGAATCGAATCCCGATTAGGTGGATTTCTTTCAATTTACTTAATCCCTCCATACGCACTATGACCCTGGGATCGACTCAGCGTCTAACAGAAATGAGTAGCAGGAATCTTCCTGGGGCACAAAGGGCGGCCGGCGCGTAAGGCTAACCACGTCACCGTCATCTGCGAGCCGATTCTCTAGAAAGTGTGGGATCCTCGACGTCTCAAACCCTATGGACGTTCATGGACTGTTACAAGGATACATATACTTTTGCCTTTTTTACTATTTATATTAGTCATGTACAAATCAAAATATTCTCGTTTCAGACAAACTGGCTCTACTTTTGTTTTAGAGCCTTCACTAAAACAGTTAAATTAAAAAGTCATAAAGAATAAAGCTAAAAGCGATGTCTGCACAAGTGAAAATAGCGCAATTCTGCGCAGGCATACGCAGTTAAAAATACAAAAAAGAGTCAATTTCTTCCGAAAGTGTCGGGATGGAAGTGTCCAAAGCGTTAGTCATGGATTTGCATGTGGACTGGCTGGACAACTACCAAACATATGGACAATTAGGCTATAGATAGAACTCTGGATCTCTGCTGTGAAGCGAGCATAGTGGCAATGTGTTGATATTCGAAGCCAGATAAAGAGCGGAATTGGAATCTTCAGCGCTGTTGCCACACGTATCACAAGCCTCGTTCCTTCCCTTTTTGAATACCCGTCCAGTTAGTCATTAGTGTGGTTTTCGCTGTTTTCCCTATTTGTTTAGTCTCAGTTTGAGATACAAATTTAATTTAATATCTGCCAGGTTGTATACCGGAATCTAGAAATATAATAGCGTTATAATTAATTTTGCTAGAATTATTTGAAGAGGTCCACACACCCTCGTGATGATAACTGAGGAGATATTTCAAGGAAAATTGCGGCTACGGTCTAGAAAACCAAGATTGACGGCCGTGGGGATCCGTTGCGCTGACCACGTGACACTCTCTCTCCGCAGAAGTTGGTACTAATTTCGCCGACAAGCGGCGGTCTCTCGGTCGGTATAGTTCGCTTGCGGACTACAGGCCACGGATTTTGTTGTCTTTTCTTATTTTATTTAAGGATGTTTCTGAATGATTTAGGCTATGAAATAATTCGGACGATTCTTCGTTTGGATTTATTTTTGAAAACCGTTGATTAAATATTGTAAGCAAATTGTGAAAAATTTATTTCTTATGACTTCAATTTTGTTTTTCGTGGGAATCTCACTTAATACCAATATTGAATTGATTTGTTAGTGAATGCTGACAAAATGAAGGCGGAAATTCTACAATTATCACGAAGTACACTCTCAAATAAAAGCAGAGTTTTCGTTATTTTGAAATCCGATCTTACAAAATAGCTATTACAGACGTACACAAGCGACCAATCCAAAAAATTCTTATATATATATTATTTTAGATATTAAATATGAATGAATAAATAATAACGGAAATCCTTTAAACCCGTCCAGTTCCGCAAACTGTTCAAATTTATTACTATAAATTTAAACCCATTAATATTACACTTTCATTCACTGAACTTTAGAGAATGACTTCTGTCGTTTTGCCTAATATATGTTACTATCATGGCGATAACGGCTTTATATTTGGTTACCATTACGAAAGCGGTTTCAAAGAAGACTGTTAATATTTTACTGCGGACGTGGATACTTTCTATGTTATCATCAAAAAAGAGAAGACAAATCAGATCTCTGCAGATATATAATCAGTGTATTTGACTGAAATTTTAAGAAATACAGGCGAGACTTTTGTACAGAACTCTCTTACAGTTTCCGAGTTAAGACAAATTTCAGGAAAAATATAAAGACCGGAGCGGGTCCTTATTTCGCAATGAAAGGCTGAAAATTAACAGCCCGATTTTCGTTCCACAATCTTCCAAAAATTTATAATTAAGCCAAGGAAGGTATTAATCAGAGTCGATATAATATTACTCATACTATTTTAATAACTGTGTTTTATCTGTCCTTCTATCATAAATGCTACAAACATAATTTTATATACATGTTTTTGCCACTGATATCCGTTAAGACTTACATATTTTCGATACTTAAATATGTTTCCTGTTTGTACGTACATAGCTAGAATTACGATTTATATTGTTGTAGTTTAAGGTGTCGTGCCTTATTTTATGAACACGGCCAGACCGCGAACATGTTTAAGGACACGCTTAAGCAAACAACAGAAAATCAACAAATTGCACATTTACGTATTATGTAAATTGTTGTGACTTGTATCTGTGTGGTATTTATTTGTAATAATATAAACTGTGATGGCAAATAAACTGTATTGGTCTTCTTTATTTTTCCTGTAATTCACATATTGGTTGTACTGTAGAATATCCTTCGAGTACTACGACGATTGATTTTCGTCATAAAAGTTTCTAGTATCCTCTAGAAATACAGAGAAGATTTTCCTTTGCTATAAGTTAGCAATGCAATACAATAAATAATGCTATCCTAAATTACCGTCGGATTTTCCGTGACCTTCACCTCAATGCCTACACAGTACAGATTATGCAGGCTTTCAAGACGGACGGTAAACACCACCGCTTCAAATTTACCAAACACATTATTTCAAAAGTCGAAGCTGAAGAAAATTACCTTCGGAGATGGATATTCAGTGATGAAGTAACGTTTTATGCATTATGGAGGATAAATCGTCATAGCTGCAGAATATATGGATCAGAAAACCCACACGTCATTCGACAAATCAAAAGAGATAGATGTTTTTGACAAGTTTGGAAGTTTCGGAACACTTCTCCTTTGCCGAAAAACAGTGACAGCGGTAACCTACTTGGATATGCTGCAGTTGTATCTTTACTCCAGTTGGAAGATCATCAGACAAATGCGGTGTTCCAGGAAGATGCTGCAACCCCCACACTGGACTCGTATTTCCTGATAATTTCTTGACATATCTATTCCTGAGGGCTGGGTTCGGCGTGATGGAACATTTCCGTGGCCTCCGCCCTCACCCGATACTATTTCGCTTGATTTCTTGTTGCAAGGATACGTTAAGGACACTACTTACAAGACCCCTGTGACCTCCCTCGATGAACTGAAGCCCAGAACTGCTGCTGCGATAGAAATACTTACGCCGCAAATGCTGGAGAACCCTTGGAAGGAAACTGAATTTCGCTTGGACATCTGACGTGCAATGAAAAGCGCCCATGTTGAAGTTGTTTGGCATTCAGCAGTATTAATTACTTAAAATAATACTTTCTTCCGTAAGCAGTTTTAGTTTGTAGCTTCCTGTTTTAATATTATAGCCCACGGAACCCCCGATAATAATTTAGAATCATGCCGTATATTTACATGTATGAAAATATTACCACAGGACAAAACTGCAAGTTACTCGGTTACATTGGCGGTAATATAACGAGCATGCGTCTCTAATTTACTACAATGCAAATTTTCTAAACAGTCGGATACATACTTATCACGCTACGAAATTTCCACAAGTACCGTTCGCTTACGCAAGAGAAGGAAGCTTGCGGAACGGAACTGTCAATGGTCAGTTGCTGGTCGTTCGCATGCTCAGTTCTCGATTTGCTTCCAGGGAGGGAACGGTATTAGAACTTTTGAAGAAAAATGAGCTTTAACGAGAAGGGATGGAAAGGGAAATTGTCGCGTGGAAATGAATTGCTAAGATGACAGAGGAACTTGATCGCTAAAAAGGAACTAACGAAAGTTTGCTCTAACGTAAATATTGGTCAGACGATGAAGGAAATTTTAACACTACAAGCAGAAAAATAAGAAAATATTAGTACAGTGTGCTATCCTGCCGTGGCGTGTGGCCTGAAATTAGTAATAGATGCGCCGGTGTCGATAAAGACGCAGCACGGTTTGTCACCAATACTGTCTGGGCGAAAAGGCGATTGTGTTCCTTCTCAGCTACGATGCTGAAAGTGAGGGGCCTTAATGGAGATGCCGCAAATAATACTATAAGGTTTCAAATCCAATTACTACTGATATTTATTTATTATTTAAGTGATATATCGCATATATTGCTGTTGTAATAACACTCGTATTATTGTTATTATTATTATTATTATTATTATTATTATTATTATTACGTTTATTTACTATATCAAAATTTTATTAAGTTGATAACACACAGGCTACACGAAGACTGGTTCTGACTAATGATTCCAAGGTTAAATACGCTTTCAACGACAGTGATTATACCGTCAACTACACAATTATAATTCCAGTATTGTCATAATAACATAATTAAATTCATTTTATCTGCTTTTATTAAGTATAGGATTAATTAAATTATAAATTAATTTTAAGCCCGCAGATGTAGAGAGACGTAAGCTGCAAAATATCTGAACGGGTGTATAGATAACCCACAACACTGTAGTGTCAGAGAAGTTGCTGGGTACCTAGGCGTTATACGACCAATCATCGTTAACCGTTATTTGAGGATAATATTACGAAACTGATGCCTCTACTTTCAGGGTAGAAGAGTCTCTTCTATCCATAAAACAGTAATATACATTCTCACAGCTGTCAGAGTTATCAAATATCACAAAGAATGTAAGGCAAAATTCTCCCTGTGTATAACAAATTAAGCACTACTCCATGAAGATTTATGTGGCAGTGGATGTACAGGTCGATGTATTCTTGACCTCAGCAATATTTGGGGGCGAGTGGTGACCTTCACGCCTCTGCCGCCTTACGCTAGAGGAGGGCGCCCCGAGTACCCATTGGATAGAAGACCGAGTGGATCCCAGTACCGGTCTAGACGACGTCGAGTAAAGGAATTTCTCTCTAAAGGACTCGAACTCCGATCTCTCTGTCGTCCAGCCAATGGCCAGTCTTTGTACAGAATTCGCAATACCGGCTCCTGAACTATGTTCTGACGTAAACACATTAATATTTTGTAGTGTCGGTTTCGCCTGAATAATATTTAAATAATGTTCAGTTGTGTCTCACAGGAAATAAACTTCATCTATGCATCATATAGAACAAACCAGTTTATGTTGTTTATGGCAAAAATCGCTGTTTATTCTGAGATGTAGATGAAATATTTAAATAAAATTTTAGACTAAATAGAAATTGTTTTATAAAAATTTTCCGAAGCAGGTTATATATTCAGCAGCAATTTTGTTTTAAGGAATTGAAAATAACGTGGAAATTCCTTAGAAACTGTGTAAAGAAACGGGCTTAGAAACCGAAGCGCATGTCCTAAAACCATGCATATTATAGTAATACGTCACTAAATTTATTGGGACGAAGGAATTAGTTTCAGAACTTTCAATGAGATGAAATTCTAATGGGGATCACGTTTCTGAACACTTCTGTTTCCATCTCTCGGTTGAGATACGTCGTTCAAAGGTTTATTTTTGTCCCTTATCTCCATTGATTTTTATTCGAGGATTCAAAAGGCGTTCCTCTCACCGGCCTATGGACCTGCACTATATGTAAGTCAAGGCCTACGCCTCCCTAGGGGTACCATATCTTCAGGGATCATGACGTAACCACTGAAAGCAGTAAGGATCTAAAAAGTTGGAAATGTAGCCCCAAACATCTGCACTATGCCATCATCTAGCAATATTGTTGTTGGCCCTCGCCAGCACAATAAGTCTTGTTTCGATTCCCGTCTGTATCCACGAACAGGATTTTTGTTCCCTCCTAGACATCCATGTGTTTAGAAGTGGGCCTCTTTTTCAACGCGAGGAATGGTCCGACTACTACTGAGGTGGCTCGAGGGAGCAGTCGCTCATTAACTGACCTCTCCTCACACACAAACACACACCTCTGCCCGGCCGCCTACTAGTCGGTCGGTCGCTTAAATTGCTGCTGGTCCTCGCCAGCAGTCGGAGTCAGATTTACTTTACGACTGGCAGTATACCATCAATCAGTTCGTCTCGGTGTCAAGCTCCTTCGAGGATCACGACCACAGACTTTTTCAAGCTGAAACTTTGCGGTCGTAATCCTTATGTAACATCCTCTCTGACACGAAGATGGAATTGTTTCTTATGAACATGCTTGGCCCTATCTCCGGAGACTAGCTCTAATCGATTGGACTCAACTGAGTCGGTTTAACCGAAGACGGAGATATAATCCAGTCTCCGAAACGTTTGTTATGAAAAATAAACATAGATAAATACAAAATATTTGTACTAATGTAGCATCGTCATAAACTTTTAGATCTTACTCCCAGCCTCTATTCTCTCACAAGTATTTCCGAATCATGTTGTATGCGTTTCTTTTTTCAATGCGTAATTGGAGAATGGGTCCATAAATCACCTAAAAGTAACATAAATTTTTATGAAGTAATGACTCTACTATCATGACTCGTTGCAGCAGTAAGCGCCGTACGAATATGTAAAATTATTAGTTTCGCACTCGACCCCTTGCACACCGGAGAGATCTTGATACGTAGCTCTAGAAATTAGGGAAGATTTCCACGATTCGACTTAGACACAGTAAATTATGTCTATTATATCACAAGCAAGAAATGAAAACTAGGACGAAAACGCTTCCTGTTTGCACAACCTGCAATCAGGTTGGCCATGCATAACCATGGCCGTTTACACAATGTCAAGTTCATAAGTTTCTCATGCAGCATATTAGCCTCGTCCTACACCTCCCAAGGTCGATTTTTCGTTCGTGCCGCCATAGAAGCTAGCCGGTCCGTATTTCTTAACCCAGATTTACTGTGATTTTACTTATATACCCAATTTCTTATATAAATATTTTAGATATGCACACCACGTTAATTTTTATGAATTCTTTGCATGAAGTGCATAACATGAAAGCGTAGTTGTTAATCTGAGTCTGTCGGCCCATTTTTACGTTCATTTGTCGCTTGTCTACTTGCACGGATGTACAATCCTGTTCGGGACCCACGCTGAAAGTTGTATAGCGGGTTTAATGTTTAGATGAGCACGATGCATTACGGCCGTGGGCTTCTGACCATACTGTGACGTACAGTAGGTGTCCGTGTATTTCTTCCACTTTGCATTCTCCTCTCAGAAGAGAACAGGAAGTAAGTACGTGAACGGATTCAAAGTGTGTTGTACCGCACACATGTTCATGGGCATATAAATAGCAGGCAGCACTGGGGTCATTTGCGAGATCTAAGCGTAGATCGGAGGGAAACGCTGAAAAGTAAAGAAGTCAGCTGCAGGGAAACGGCAAATTTTAGAATCCGATCACCGGCGTTTGTGATAAGGATAATGAATATTCGAGATCCATACCAGGGCGAAATTCCCATAATAACTAAGAAGATCCTGTAACATGTAATTATCTTTTATTATTGAAGTAGTTGTGCCAACTAAAATAATTGAGCTGGTAACAAAAAATGACTGTAATTTGCGAAGAGAAGAAGCGTGTTTTGAGATGTTTCAAGGTGCTGACCAAGCATTGATACCTGTGTCAGAGTCAACGGTAAAGACTTGTACCCAAATACCAGCCCATGAAAACCGTGCAACTCCATGTGGAATCATTCAACTGAATATATGTCCATCATTGCACATTTTAAGCCTCTGTCATGAGTAACATCTACATCGATGAGATGTGAATTTTTGAGAAGACAGTTTAAGGGTAAGAGGTCTGAAATCCTCAAGGTGGTGAATTTCAAGAATGCTCTCTTTTGGGATATGAGACAGTCGCCTCTGGCAGGAGGAGTGGGAAGGGGAGCAGCCTCTATTTCTTTAAACTGTTGAGTAACAATGATGAATTGTGAGATATCCACCAGCCAACGAGGACAGAAGCCGCTGAACACAGAAGCTGAGGGATTTACATTGTTGAAAAATATTACCAGGCGGCAACCCGTGAAGACAGAGCAGACTGAGACAATTTATTTGTGCTGAAGCGATTTGTTGAGTGTGCAGATCCGTGAGGCTCTATAGGTAGTTGTAGCTACGAGTTTCAAGAGTTCAGTGGATCCAGGTACCAACGCAAAACCATTCTATAGCCAATCCCTTGACAATCATGTGGATGGGGCAGAAGGTTCTTCCGAAATATTCGTAACTCTCTCACAGACTGCCGTAGTCCTATCAATATATTGAGTTTGAAGTTTTATGCAGAATGACATTTGAAAATAAGCCAACATTTATTACGATACTTTTAGGACAACGGAAAATAAGGACATGGTGCCTATGCGAAATATTTGATGTCATGCTAAATTATGAATTATTACAAAGTGGCATCCTGCCTAAAAGCCTGTCTATATGACATCCATCGCTGCGCAACGGCTGTAATGAGAAAGCATACTTCAGCGACAACGAATACATGGAAAGACAACCACCTAAGAAACTGCCTAGACAACAGAGACAAAATTTTTGAGTTCCCACTGCAACGAATAGACTTGTTATCGAATATTCTAGCTAACACGGGAAACAGTAAACTTCGACAAGGTGTTCTCTCAGCGGTACGCGAAGAGCTAGTTAAAGGGGTAGAATATAAGGGACCAGGACAGTTCAGATCCAACGAGAGATGAGAGAAGAGCCAAGAGCAAAGATGCTCCACCGAGAATAGCGGCGCAAGAGGATAGCTGTTGAAGAGGAAACGCAGAAGTGATGACGGACTAATCAGATCGCTTCTTCTCAAAGGGCGTTATTTGAGAGAGATTGTAATTGTGAGTGTAAACGAGTAGTTGTACAATAAAACAGCTTCGTATAATCCGGAACACATAATTTCTTGTCGCGTTACCTGGATACGTGACAACAATTTGTCTTACAAATTTTTACAGTGATAAGTTTTAAGAGAAGTTATTTGGAAATTTGAGAATTAACTCTTTCATAAATGTAGAATTAACGTTGTTTAAAACGTGTTTCTATATGCCAATGGATTATTCATAACTGATATGAGAAGTTAATGAACTTTTATTGGTCTATACTTTACAAGCACGTGCCATCGACTCTTTCCCCTTCGTCCTTCAGACACATGTTGCCCTCACCGACATATTCGTGCGCCCAATCTTGTAACTCACAAACCGACGCTAACTACATGCGACAGCGACGCACACAGATTGTATATGTTTGCCTAGTCAATGTCATCTCTCAGCGGTCGAGACCTGAAATTCATGAAAAAATTATTAACTGATTAATTACTCAATTATTATACAAGAAATTTGTATCAAAATAAAATTACGTCATCAAACACCCGTCAATCAAATTCGTTGATCCTGAAACAGCTGTCTTCATGCTATAAAATCAGAATAGCAGACAACTAGCCAACTACATGTGATGTAGACGCGTCAAGAGAAGAGAAACATCGTTCTGAAAGTCATAATGCCAGATGAAAGAAGAAAAAACCAATTGTGGATGGAACTTACAATATCTACTTCCCTTTTGCAGATTTTCAGTCCTAAAAATCGTGGTCTATTGTTAAAGTCTTTTTAGATAAAGCAAATTTATATTGCACTAAAATATTCAGTTAAGCTCAGGGGATAACCACGCCATATTTCTCGTGCCTCCTTCCAATGATTTATTAATTACCGCCACCAAACCAAAGTTACGTAAGAATATAGATTTCTTGCAGCCCGAATTTTGTTCTTTTATATTCTACAAACAACTATTTTAAGAGAAGTTACATAACTTTTGAAAATCCATAGCAATTCAACCTTTCACGGCACTTTATTAAGCGACATGAGTGTCATTTTCACCTCACAAGTTCGTGCTACCTGCATGTTGTTATTACCAATTATAGGTAATTGAAAAATACTAGGTTGGTAAGAGCGTGGTAATCTCATATGCCTACTTGTCTCTGTCAAGGAAACGGAAGTAGGCTGAAATGACTGTCGTGTCCAAGTATTTAACTCAGGCCTACTTTCTCATCACAGGTTCCAGTTGCCATGTCTGATACGCAGCTTTGGCTTTGCGGCTTTAGCCACTTAATTATGTTGAAGTTGTTATGATATTTTGGCCTACACTGCAGCATCCATTGGCAGGGCGAACATTGTCAATATTGTGGCATGTCTGCTGAAAGCCAAAACTGTGAAGCCAGGAGAGACAGCCGTTGCTATTGAAAGGCTCTGCAAACACGCCCCTTATTAGAAAATGGTTCAGTAGCCGTCACGTGATCGCCGCAACAGACACGCACGCAACAATAAAATTACTGTGGGAAGAGGTGTTTTCTATGCGGTGCGTGCCATGGCTATATAACGAGACAGTCGAGAATCAAGAGAGTGTTGAGATGGCAGGTAGAAGAACAGATGTTGGTGTGAGATAGCCGCCAGCTTGCGAGAACCTGAGCCCGGGAGCAGAGGAACGTCCATTGGTAGAAGACGTTACCAAGCAGTGCATTGAAGACAGTGAGTGAGAACGTTAATCTTTGTGACAGTGATGTGTAAAGTGTAGTAATGAGTTGTGTTCAAAGTGTCCAATAAATCCGATTACCAATCCAAACACGCTTATAGTCCCTTCATCACGTGATAATATATAACACGGCTAAACCTGAACCACATATTAGGAATAATTTTCATTGTTTATAAATAAAACGAGGTTCACTGTATCACCATGATCGTCGGCTGAATATTTTCCTCTGTAACTTCTGAACAATATGACCATCTTCATGAAACTTGTTACGTGCCTTTAATTGATTCTGTATTTTATTAACGGCTCTGCCAAGATAAGACTTTATAGCCACGAGTTATTTTCTTCTGGAATATAACGCCATGTAGTCCGTTGAAAGTCAACTGACGTTTCGGAGGCTGTTCCTCCGAAACATCACTTGGCTTCCATGACGTTACATTCCACAAAATACTACTCTTCATAGCCACTTAATATGAGAATCTGAAATCCTACATAACGTCGAATAATTAAATTATCCGCGATTAATGAATTGAAAAGCGTTTGACAAGAAAACTGTTTTTGCCTGATTGAAACATAACGGCAACGTCTGTGTGTAGGGACTGAGGAAAACTATGAACGAATCTAGCCTGGGATATCCAATCTCCGGGCCGAGAGTTGAACCTGAGTGTCGTTCACTCGACCGTGACACTTCATCACAAGTCATCCCCATCAAATTCCTGTTAATAAAACAACGGAAATATGGACACACGAATTTTGAGGTGGAGGGAAATCTGTGCCACTTGAAATAGGATCCTAAAACGTTTCATAATATACGGTATTCGAAAATAAAGCACCTTTGCTTAAGAATTATTTTTGCAGAATGTAAACTCGCAACATGGCGGCAGCGCGGCATTTATACTCAATTCGAGTTTAACAGAAATCGCTAGTCTACGGTGCAGTTGTAGCTAAGCTCATGAAATTTGTTTCTATTGTTCCATTTTCTACGAATAGTGGGTATAGCCTCTGTCTTAGTTACTTAGAAATGTCAGAATCGGAAAAGATTGATAATTCTTTCTTCCCGCACTGTCAGACCAAAACAGAAAGAATTTATTTTGAGCTCACTTTTTGGACTTGGAAGTTTAGCAGAAAATGCAGCCAGAAAACAATGTATCCGTAGAACCACATTTCTAAATCGCGTGGGAAACACGGTAGATGCCGTGCAATGCGAGTATTCCGTAATATAAAATGATGGGTGTTATTTGTTAGTGCAGTATATCATTTTTTCGCTCTACCTTATTACATGCTCTCAATTTTTTCTTGGTCATTGTCAGATGAGAACACAAATTCCTATGCAATGGTGGTTACTTATATTGGAGTTCAATGCCGTGACCTACGCCACACAGGGTTAATAGCGGGTATTACGCTGGTTTCGAAACAATTTGTGAGGATCTACTGCTTACAGCATTTATATGCCTATTCTATGTATTATAAGAGTTTATTTCGAGTTTCTATGTTGTATGTTGTTCAATAAGCATCTAAATCTTTCTCATCTGCATGTGATTTTGGTTTTCCTAAAATTCAGTGTCTAAATTTGATTGGTAAACATTCACATGTCGGTCACAGTAGTCGAGCTGTCTAAGGCATGTAATGTCTTCGCTCGCTTGGAAACCGGGATCGTGGGTTCGAATCCCACTCAGGGCATCGATGTTTAGTTTGTGTGTGTCCGTTTTTCTGTGTTTGTGTACAGGTAGAGGCCTTGCGACGAGCTTATCACCCGCCCAAGGAGTCCTACTGAATGTGTAAGATCAAGAAAAACCGAAATGAACGGAGAAGTTCATGGAGGTAGGCCTAGGCCCACTGGTGCTGTAGTGCCAAGGAAAAAAAACATTCACATCCTCGTAAGAAGTACATTAAACGAACGATTAATGAGAATGAAATATATACGTACGTTCTTCAAAGTGTTTTTCTGAGAATCTACTAAAGAGGTTTTGATTAAATTTAGTATTGTATGTCTACCAAAATGTTGTCGAAAACATTTAAATTTGGACCTGGCTGTCCAATACAAGCCCAAATTTACATGAGGCCCGAATCTAACCTTACAAAAATTCTCTAAAGCGGCTCGTTATGTAGAAATTGGAACGTGCCTAGCTAACTGGATGACTAACTCCACAGAGGATCTCATCATCCTAATAATGTTGGTGCAGTGTGAATATTATGAAGCTCCTCATTACGAATTCTTTCCAGCACCCTGTTGCTTCCTTCCACTAAGGGTTGGACATTCTCGACGAGCTAATATCAGATACCCTCGGCCTATATTATTCCTTGAATGCGCGAGAAACGCTTCGCGGCCATGAAAAACAACAGAAAAAATTGTATTTTATATATTTTAATCTTCTGAAATTTTTTAGATACCAGACGAGAAGAACAAATATTTAGAGCGAATATTAGTAAATATTTCCCGAGAACTTTTCGCTCATTTCTTCCCTTGTACGAGTATTGCTATATTCTGTTAAGTATTGTTCCATTTTATTTAAACTTCACTGTGTGTTAAAATTATCTCTTATCTATTATTTTAAGTTTTCTTCCTGCATTCTGGAGAGAACACATTGACATATATTTATTTTTTTCTGCATTCACTTCTTGACCAAGCTCCCTAAAAGTAACTGCTAGGGCCTCTGTAATTTCTATAATAGTTTTCCCCCAATACGCGTGTATTATTAACAGCATAAAATATGTAAAATTTTGTATGTCCCATTCAGTTTAATTCCCTCTTTTATCTCCTAGAACTTTGTCTTGAAGTTTTCTAAAGCGAAGTTGAAGATCTAATTTTGCTTTGGAATACCGCGAACATGACTATATGCAGACCATACTGAGACGTACAACTTTTATCTCAGACATATTGGATAGTGTGTATATTTACGAAATATACACTCTAGTGCGCAAGTGTTCGCCCACGCAATGGGTCCCAGGGGCTCAGTGGCTGCATTGTTACAGTAAAACTAACAATTCACTTCTATCTAATTGCAAAATTAGAAACACGTGGAACTTTACCTCCACATTTCAGAAACGCTTTTCCATCGCATATAATTTTATGTTTGCATATGGAGGAATAATTTCTGGTTTATAAACTGCGATATCTGTAGCAAAATTAGCAGTAGATTGGACTTAGCTGAAAGTAAATGAAAGCCAGCCGGTCACGGTAGCCGAGCGGTCTTCACTCGCTCGGAAGCCGGGATCGTGGGTTCGAATCCCACTCAGGGCATGGATATTTGTGTGCGTTTTTCTGTGTTTGTCTACAGGTAAAGGCCTTGCGACGAGCTGATCACTCGCCCAAGGAGTCCTACCGCATGTGTAAGATCTAGTAAACCGAAGTGAAACGGAGAGTTTCATGGAGGTAGGCCTAGGCCCAAATTGGGGCTGTAGCGCCACAGAAAAAAAAAATGAAAGCCAAACTGACAAGCACAATCCCAAATAATGCATTTCGAAGATACAAAAGGATTTACTCCTCTCCACTCCTGTTAAGTGTGTTCTCGAGAAAATAAATTTCTGTACACACTTTTTGTTGAAAATCTGACGAGACATGCGTGAATCCGCCCTTTGTCTCTTTGTTTATATCCTACTGGTATTCTTATGGAAGTGCTGTGGGAAGCCAGTGACTCATTCCTAACTTCTTTCCGTCTCTGTTTCAGTTATACAGGTCGCGATAGGAAGGCTAGCATATACGGTCAGAAAGTAAGGATTTAGAAGGAGGCTGTAGTGACGCACTATGTCAGGAGGCTGCTAATGGACAGCGTATGAGACAGGAGTTATGACAGCTAGTTCCCAGCCGGAATTCGAATCGACTAATGACAGACACGTCACTGCAATAATATTTTTGTTCTCATTGCTCTCTGTTAGTCAAACAATCGCAGATAATTATAGGCCTAAGCAAGATACATAACTCGTGAGGCGTGAAAACATGTACTCATAATGTTTGCTTTCATGAGAAAGACCACTTGTAGAGCCTAAAAGTTTAGAGGTCTTTAAGGCTCTGGTTTTTAATATTGTGGTTATATAATACAGTCTTGTATCTGGATCCCAACTTTAGGATGAAAATGCTGCCTCTATTTTCAGAGTCTAAGGAAATACCAGTTGGTTTGCTATTTTTGTTTAATTCATCTAACTACAATTTCTCAACTGTGTCGATTTGAGGGTGGTTATAGGTGAGATCTTGGAGTATTTTAATATATTCTTCCAACATATGCTTAAAGTAACTGAGATAAACCATGAAAAGCCGCTAAGGACAATCGGAATCTCCCAATTACAAATCAGGGGTTACATCTATGAAGAAACAGCGTTCGGAGTACCATAGGATAAGTTAATTAGCTCCTTAGTTACTTAAAGAAACAGTTATTTAAATGGTTAGGGTGCATGGCAATTACTTTTCTAAGTATTGTGGCTATTTATGTAGTTATTTACTGAACAATTTGGATAGATAATACAGGGTGATTCATATAGGACCGGCCCGACGAAATGAGCTGTAATATAAAATATACCATACAGATATTAAAGTAATTTACACATATCTTATCTTGGATTGTGTGCCGTGATCAGAGCAGGTGTTGAAAGTGTCCGCCGTTTTCAAGTAGGCACTAGAAACACTCGCTGTTCAACAGTATACTCCATGACTGTCGCCTGCGCACTCCAGACACGTTTCGGGATTTTCCTTGACCTTGCAGCATAAGGGCTGCCACTTTCCGGATCACGCGCAAACCATTCGACTCAGCACGGCTCACGGATTATTATGTCGTAATTTTGAGCGGTTATATGCATCACCTGCGGAATTATTAGCAAATTCATCGGGCCGGTTCTATACGATTCACCCTGTATATTCTAATCTAGTTCAGTTTAGTTACGGTACACTTCCACAAGAGCATGACAATAATTTATTATCGCCCCTGTCATATTCCCTCCGAGAAGTAGCCACTATATGCATGGACGCGCATGTTTACTGTTCAAGAGATGGACAGGACCACATGTAACGCGTCCGGCATAGGGCAGACACGTTCTTTCCCTTTGCCTAGGCTCGAGGATTATGGAACTCCGTAAGGTCGTACATTTGTCTTCATTTCCCCGCTAATTGAAAACGACCGAAGAGATACGCATTTTTTTTAATTTATTTATCTAGCCAACTTGTTAGTTGATTAGCTCAGTTTTTCTATTAACACTCTTAAACAAGGACGGAAGTCTGCAACTGACATAATTAGATAAATTCACAATGACCGAGATCTTTGATTGGCCATGATCAAGGCTTCTCTCTTCTCGGAATCTTGTAGTGAGGAAGGTGACGAATATTAAAGACTTAGCACGTGCTTGGTTGTACTAAGAGAGTAATAGCTCCAAATAGTAACCTTGTGAGTCCCATGATAGGACATGGGTCGCGATTTCGTGCTTAGCGACTCGCCTAGGAAGAGACGACAGGAGTTTTTATCAGACATAGTTGAATGTGTAAGACGTAGAAATGTATTAATGTTGTTATTTCAAAGGGATACCTGGAACACCAGCGAGCAATAATAATCAAATATATTCGTAAGAGACTGTAGAAAGCCAAGGTATTGTATTTGTTCAGCATGCAATGAATTTTTTTACATTTACTTCATTCAAGATATCAGCATGGCCTCCTATGCAAACATCACGAAATAACAAAGAAGTACAGTAAATTTTCTAAAACGAATTCATATTAAGTGAAGCCTTTCTTTATCGGAGAATTTGTCCTGTAAATGGAAAGTGAGAAATAACATGTAGAAGTTACTGTATTTAACGTGGAAACGAAAAAGAAAACAAGGATGTAACGGAAAACAGTCTATTGAAATATACTTTCTGATCATATCACTTTGTTTCGCGTTCCCTTTCCTGAAATTTATCTTTCACGTCATGAGCATAAACCAGAAGCGATGTCTCATTCAATTTCAGTCCAAACTGGTTTTTACGGATCATCTTAACTGAGTATTCCGAAGCAAAGTTTAAATGCACTGACAATAAAGCATCTCCTTGTTTTAGACCATTTAAATATGAAACGTACCTGAAAAATATTTACCTACACGGACTTCACTTTTGTTCCATTTATTTATATTTCAGAAAGCCTCTCAAGTTTCAAGGGCACAAGAAACTCAGTAAGAATACTGTACTTCTTTTGGCTTGTTTTGGACTTCATCCATCGTTTGGCATGTAAAAGACAAAAGACCACGTCGTTTCGGAAACTGGATCTGTCTCCGTCTTCAGGTGGGTAGGGAAGGATGAACCTACTCAGTTGGGCCCGTTAGAAAGAGCTAGTCTCATTCACTGGACCTACTCACTTGAAGACGGAGACAGATCCAGTCTCCGAAACGTCGTGGTGTTTTGTCTTTTACATTCCAGACGATGGATGAAGTCCCAAACAAGCCAAAGAAGTACAGTATACACCATCGTCAGATTCCTTTCAAGTCTATCAATAAGAATACTGTGCAACACTTCCCTCCTAACTGAAGCAGGGTATATTATGGAAGTCTATTAATAGCTCATGCACTGCTTCACTGCATTCTCAATTTGTTTCTAGTAATTGACGAAATCAAAAAATAACTCATCTGTAGTTGATCTGTTATGTCGAAACCAACATTGATCATCCCCAGTAATTTCGTCTAGCTATGGACCTCACCTTCAGAGAAAGATATTGCAAAAGAAATTGTATGAAGTTTAGCAGTGATGAGGAAATAAACCTGGTAGAATATATATAATAGAACATAACAAAAAGTTTAAATATAAATAAAGTGAAGAATGAAATTGACTCAGAAGAGGGTACTCATTTCATTTCATTGTTAAGTCTATTTTCTTCCTTCAGAAAGTAAGCTTATGAGATCGCACTGTTGTCTATGTTGTATGTGTGTCTGCGTGAACTCCTTTCCACATTCTTAAAGTAGTGACCGATTTTTATGAAATTTGATTATAACTTTTATGCACTGGAGGGCAACCAAAGCCGTGCAGAAATCTATGAGGTGGGTTCAACATTAATGCCAATTAGTTCAGGCCTCTAGAATGGTGTATCGCAAGAGATATTCCAGCAATATCCAATTTTTGTTGACATAAATTCTTACTGAATGTAAAACAACATGATGGCTGAGTGATGAACATACCAAAAATTTCAGCATAAATATTTGGTTGTTTGTGTGTGTGTTAGGAGTTGGAAACTTGACGATGGTGCGAATATTTGAAGTTGTGGACCGATGAGCGAAACGCATAATATGAATGAGAAGGTTCTAATGCTAGTTAAGCAAAGAATTATAAAAGCAGTCATATAATTATTAACGTATAATTATTATTAGCCTTAGCACTCATATTGAAATATTTGGAAGAAACTGTGAGTCTTATAGTCTACTCAGGTATTTTTGTTTCCTGGTCAAAGAAGCCAAGTAACTGTTGTTTTTTTTGGGGGGGGGAAGACAAACGCCTATACTTTTTACTCAATTTTACATAGGAAATTACAATTATAAACTAAAAGTTGGTACGAAGGGGAATTCCAGGAATTTTAATTACGACACATCCTATTTGAAACATGAAAACAAAAGTTTTATTGCTGCAATTTCAGAGCAACATCTTATTGCTAGGCTTTTATAACACACACTACGCTATATTTCTGGTCTTTTGTGCTTTCAGCAGAACGTTTTATTGATGCTTCTCGTGAATGAGGGAAGGAATAACTGTCGTGGTTTCGAGGAAAATACTGCCACATAGCAACAAAAGTTCACTTATAAGTAATTCTATTGTTCCCTGCAAGGATCATATTTATTCAGCCAGTCAAGAAATTCCATGCTTTATGGAACCTTGAGATTAATCATTTGTTCTTTTCATTTTCCTTACAAATTTTCTCCCGGTAGTCTTCTCCCATCTAAGTCTATGTCTTCTAACTGGTCTGTTACATTGAATTTAAAGTTATAAATTTTTGCGCAATTGTTATCTTTGCCATGCATACCAAATACCCATACATTCTTTTTTATTTGACCACCCTAACAATATGAAACTACTAGTTATGTAAATTTCCCCATTCTTCTGAGACTTCTATCTTAGGTCCAAACATCCTGCTCACCAATTTTTTCTCTCGCCAAACACCTTCAAACTGTGCTCTTCATTCAAGTGACAGCAGATTTGTATAGAGGTATTCGATCCCGCCTTCACGCCATGACAGTCAAAGTCAAAATTACTTTACGACTGTCGATTTACCGTCAATCAGTTTATCTTGGCGTCAAACTCCTTGAGACTCACGACCAGAGGTCTTTTTCAACTGAACCGTTGCGGCCATAGCCCTAAAGTAACACCCTCTCTGACGAGAATGTGTGATTGTCTCTTGTGAATAGGCTTGGCCGTTTGTCAAACGTATGAATCGCAAATATGGCATGTTTGAAAATTCTTTCTTTTGTATTATAAATACAAGTCTTCTGTCAGTCCGGGCTTTGCTAAGCAGATCATGCCTATCTTACGTATCTTGTGCTACAGCGGTAGCTTAATCACTTGAAAGATCGTAAGTTCGACCATCGNTTAAAGTCGTGTGCAAATCGCGGGCCGGTGTGCGCCTTAGAACATTTCCCGTGGATAGGAGAACCTTGTTTTGCAGGCGCTGCAATTGTAAGAGGTAGGTGTCTGCCGCTAATTCCCATGCGGGATAAGCGTAAGTCATTACTGATCTCAGTACTTATGAAGGGTTAGTTTAATTTTGGTGTTAAAACGCTCATTTTTGATTAGGAAGTAGATGATAATAAACGTTCTGAAGGCTTCGGCTTCAATCATTTCTATGTGCAGTCTCTTATCGAAGATTATACCGAGATATTTTACATGATTGACAAAGGGGATATTCCGTCCATTGCTATGACGTTCAAAGTCAGAGTCAGAATTAAAGTTACTTTACGACTGACGGTTTAGCACTAATAAGTCCGTCTTGGCAAGAAGCCCCTTAACACTCACGAGCAGTCATTTTGTTTTCCAACTGAACACTTGCGGTTGTAGTCCTTATGTAACATCTTACCTGACGAGAGGATGGATCTGTCGTTTACAATTGTTGCTGGGCCTCGCCAGCGCAGTCATTCTTAGGTCCGAGTCCCACTTGACTCATAACCACATTTTACTGTCACAGATTCGCGACTCCCCAAACCTCGAGGGTCATGTCCCCGTATTTATATCCCTCAGGAACAGGGTGGCCCAGTTACACCCCCAGGTACTGGGTTACTTTTTCATCTCCTCCTACGACTCGCAGGGCTACACCATAACGGTCAAAGTCAAAGTCAAAGTCAAAGTCAAAGTCAAAGTCACGTTCCGACTGACGGTCAGTCAGTCAGTAAGTCTTCGTGTCGAGCCCCAGATATTTATTACTGTTTGACAGTTAGGGACTGTTGGGGGGGGCCCCTCTCTGACGAGATGACGGGTCTGTATTTTATATATACTGCTGGCACTTGCCAGAACAGTTTTTCTCTGGTCAGAGTCCCTTGGAACTCACGAACATATTTTACTGTGTCAAATTTGAAACTTCACTTTTCGTCGCCTCCTACGACTTGCAGGATCACGGTGGAGGTATACGACCCCTCCTCCACCCGGGAACCATAACGGCAGAACTTTACGTCTCCTTATATAAATTCGGAACTGTCAGGAAAGAAAACACTGTTCCCAACATTTTCTCTATTGTTGCGTTCGTGTATTCGTTGCTGCGGACACGTGTTTAGTGAGAAGTTCCCTAGCAACTGCAATCTATCTAGGTTGTTGTAGGCTAGCAATGGATGTCTCTTGTCGCTCCACAATTCTGGCTTTCAGCCGTCGTGTCAGAGTGTCCTAGAATAAGCTCATATGGTTTCCTTCTACAACCTTCCCTTTCCGTTATCTGCTCCTATGCATCTTGTCATTCGCCCCTCTGTGTTCGGGGTTACTATCTGTGTCGTTACATAATTTAGACTCTGTCTAAACTCCCCTGAGGGCACGACAAACAAGGGAATCTTAACGAAAGAAGCACTGTCATGACTTAAATAAGCTTTCCTGGAGATCGTCGTTTATAGACTGCGCAATTCAATAACCAGCTTTCACGAAAACAATGAAGGATTTATCTCGATAAGTGATATTGATGTTTGTGGTGACGCACCCTCCAAGGCGTTTAAACAAACTAAGATAAGAAACGGACGATGACGGTTGTCTGGGGTAAATATTTGTGCTGAAAAATGACATATTGGAATCGCAGGACAAAGACAGGAAACCCTGTACTTAGGTCACAGGAAGAAGTACAATGTGCTTCTGAAAATATCTGTATGATGAATATTACGTGAACTTTAATGAAACTTATTTAACAGCAACAAAAATATTGAATATAAACGGAATTGTTATGCAACAGGGAAAGATATTCAGTATGAAGTCACGAGGAATTACATTAAGATTAATTGGTTAGGTCAATGGTTCTGCGAAACATTGAAGTTCAGTAAGGGATACCAGTGAGTTTGATGGCGGGTTTAATTAACATTACCTATAGGAAAACAATGATCTATCTATCTATCTATCTATGTTTCTACAATCTTTTGTTGGACCCTGACTCTTTTTTGAGTTTCTTAATACATTCACAGTCGGCAGGACTCATTCGACGGTGGATCAGCAAGTCACAAGGCCGCTACCTACACACAGAACAACGCGAACACAGAATAAACGTACACAGATATCCATGCCTTGATTGGGACTCGAAACCGCGATCCCAGCTTTCGAGCGAGCGAAGAGAATTCATGCCTCAGACCGCGCGGCCACTGTGATCTGCAAGATAATGATCTAAATCAAAAATTTTCTTCTAGAACCTAGCTCAAACAGACCATTCAAATCAATTCCAAATAGTGCCATGCTATCATTTCACTCTCTGTATACTAGACGTTTCAGCAGCAGCGGCATACTATTAGCAGACAACATTTAGGTCCCTAAATTAAGTGTCTCTCCCACCTAAATATTTCCGAGGCCTCAAGTTGAGATGGGTATGAAACATCGTTCCCAACTCCGGGGAAAAGGAAAATAAACAGAGGATATTCATATAGAAGGAATGAAGAGAAGAATATTTCGTTCTAGGAGATGGAGAGAAATAGGAAATTTGTAAAATTATATAATGAAGAACTTCCCAGCTTAAACAACACCTAAGTTCTTTTATGTGATTACACCGCAAACTATGAAATGGATGGGCTCGATAACCATAACGGCAAAAAGAGTCACGAAATTTTCTTGACAGAACACCTAAAGACTGTACACTACGTTGGAGATCCAGGCTGTTGTGGGGTATAAAATTGCAAGAGTAAAATAAAAATTTTGCTCAAATTTGGACTAATCCTTACAGCCTGCTTAACATAAAATTAATTTATATAGCTCGTGATTCCTGAAGCTCAGTTGCCTCAGATGCAAATATATTACTGCGAAGATAAATCATACTATGACAATACACTGCACAGAACCAAGATACTCAACCAAGAGACATCAGATATCACAGGACCAAAACACCCACGCTATTGCCATCATAAATCTAACAGCCAAGATACTAAGACTACAAATATCATACTGCACAGAGCCTACATATTCACAATACAGGCATCATACTGCACAGAGCCTAGGTATTCACAATACAGGCCTCATACTGCACAGAGCTAAGGTATTCACAATACAGGCATCATACTGCACAGAGCCAAGATATTCACAATACAGGCCTCATACTGCACAGAGCCAAGGTATTCACAATACAGGCATCATACTGCACAGAGCCAAGGTATTCACAATACAAGCATCATACTGCCCAGAGCCAACATATTCACAATACAGGCATCATACTGCACAGAGCCAACATATTCACAATACAAGCATCATACTGCCCAGAGCCAACATATTCACAATACAGGCATCATGCTGCACAGAGCCAAGGTATTCAAAATACAGGCATCATACTGCACAGAGCCTAGGTATTCACAATACAGGCATCATACTGCACAGAGCCTAGGTATTCACAATACAGGCATCATACTGCCCAGAGCCAATATATTCACAATACAGGTATCATACTGCACAGAGCCAAGGTATTCACAATACAAGCATTGTACTACACAGAGCCATGATATTCACAATACAGGCATCATACTGCCCAGAGCCAAGATATTCACAATACAGGCATTGTACTACACAGAGCCATGATATTCACAATACAGGCATCATACTGCCCAGAGCCAAGATATTCACAATACAGGCATTGTACTACACAGAGCCATGATATTCACAATACAGGCCTCATACTGCACAGAGCCAAGATATTCACAATATAGGCATCATATTGCACAGAGCCAAGCTGCAATATAGGCACTGCGCTTCACAGGGTCAAGGTACACTACAGACATTACTCAGCACACAGCCAGAAATTATTCCTTTCTTTAAATATTCATCGCGTCAAAAATATTAAAAAAATGGATCACTCGAAAATCTGTATGGTGTATTTTGGTCTCTGAAAAATTTACTGTTACCCAAATGTTCAAGAAATCCCGAAGGTTCATTACCATTTTCACAAATGCTTCATATTGGACCTCATTCTGACCGAGGACACACTCTAATCATTTTGAGGCACATTTGAAAAAATAATGCTGCTTTTTCAGGGCTTAGGTCATGCCGGTATATCAATATGAGTTTGAGGCATCTTGTGGCATTTTAAACAAATGTTTTTTTTCGATAATGAACCCCACGCCTAAGCTCTAATTGCAAGTCCACTCTTTCTCGCTTCTTATATATTCGCAGCCTTAGTATGCGCCAGGAAACATTAAATCATTGTTTCCATTATCCGAGGAAATTTCTGCTATTCAAAATAACTGTGACATGTGGTGTTTTGTTTTCTAGGTTTAACAAAATCTTTAGACTTTGAACAAAGAAACGCATTCCAACACTTGGCTTTTGTCTTGGTTATTCACATCAAGTGGCAATCTCCATTATGGGTGGTAACAGGAAACGAAAACCTTTCAGCACATAACGACGCAAGGTGTTAAATATGTAACCTTGACTACAAAATGTTGTGGTTGCGTCGTGACGTAGACTGACTTTGACATTGACCTCAGTGTCGTAATGTAATTTTCAAAAGTTTCGTGACAGCTAAATCTCCATGTCCTCCTATTCACAGCAACGAAATGATTCTCACAGACACACTTGTGACCTTCTTTCTCTCTCATGATTCTCTAAAGTATAGATAATAATGGTTACTTCATTATGTCGGACAATATTGTCTGACGTATGTTTCATATCCACGACGTTTCGGGAGGTGTCTCGACTCCCGTCTTCAGGTTGTAATTAAGCTGAGATAATCGTTTATTGTTTAAGAGTCCTAAGGATAGTTGGAATCAATCCAAGGACCCTTTGAATGTTAGGCAAGTACGCTAAACACTGAACTACCTAAGTTATCAGATCATCATACAAGTATAATATTGTGCCCTGTGTCCAAAAATTAATCGTAGCTTGTCGAAAAAAGCTCTCTTGTCTCCAAACACACAAAAGGCATCAAATTTTATGTTGAAATTTGCATTCCTCCACTCAGTCAGTTCCACGAGCGGCCACCAGGGGCACAGCGTTTAACTCTTTCTTTAGTGCGTGTGGCCACGTGGGAACGCTTTGACACCGCTCGAATTCTTCTTTTGGAGATATATAGAGCATTATATTTATGTGGACAAAATTAAAGCCCCCAATCATTTGACAGCAAAAAAGAAAAGCGTTGAACACGCAATGAGAGATGTGCTGTAGTGTTCACGACAAAAAGTGGAATATTGATTTGACATCTACAGGGCAAGGAATGCATGCAATTCCCATTTCCTCCTACTTGACTTCATCATTCTAAATATATTTGGAAAATAGTACAAGATATGAAACTCCTCTTTATGCAATTTTCTCCAGCCTCCCGTCACTTCATCACTCTTCGGTCCAAATATTCTCCTCAGCACCCTGTTCTCAAAAACCCTCAGTCTATGTAAAGGCAAAGAGTAAAGGTATCCCTGTGACAGGCTGTGAAGGCCCATATGTGTGTGAGAACTCGAGGCTCCCACATTTTCTAGACAATCAGTTCACAGACGGCGGTAAGTTTATCAGCCTTAGGCGCTGGCCACCCTTTACACCCCAGGAATATTCCTGGTACTCATTTCTGTTAGAGGTTGAGTCGACACCAGGACCATAGTGCGGCTGGGAGGATTAGGTAAATTTAAAAAAAATAAATGACCCCATCGGGAATCGTAACCTCGACCTTCCGGCTTGTAGCATACTGTCACGCCATCGCGTGTACTCTATGTTCCTCCCTTAATGTCAAAGACCAAGTTTCACACCCATGCAGAACCACAGTCAAAATTATAATTTTGTATATTTTAATTTTTGTGTTTTTAGACAGCAGACGAGAAGGGAAAAGCTTCTGAGCTGAATGGCGGCAAGCATTACGCAAATTCCATCTCCTCTTAATTTCCTCCTGAATCAAATTTTGATTTGTTACTTTCTTTCCCAAATATGTGAACTGTGCCATATTTCCGAAGCATCTGTTTCCTATCTTTATATCGTGATTCTGCCCTGCATTCTGGTGACGAGACAGCAACACATACATAGTTTTCTCTGTGTTTACTTCTATACCAACCTTCTTACTAGCGTCAATTAAGGTTTCTGTGTTTTTCTTTATGGTATCTATATTATCGCCCAGTAGATTCACATCATCAGCATAGACCAACAGCTGATGTGTCCCACTTAATTTCAGTCTCCACTGGTTTTCCTTGACATTTCTGATGACATAATATAAAGCAAAGTTGAAAAGCAGTGGCGATAAAGCATCTCCTTGTTTTAGACCATTCTGTAAAGGAAAATTATCAAATATTTACCTATAGGGACTTTGCTATACGTTTTAACCAGCCTAAATGCTGTAGCTTCATGGATCGCCACTAAACTAAAAAAGAAATCGATACAAAGTCATTGTACACAATTTCCCATATATGAAAAGCTATATGTTCGTTGCCTTGGAAACGGAATAGACTGTTGTTCGGTACACAACATTCGCTGCTGAAGGTACAAGAATAAAATCCATCCAACCATTCATGCTCTTTCCTAGAAATTACACATTTCTTCTTTGGGCCCCTAGCGGGAGTGCTCTTATCTTCCTGAAGAAATAACTTATACAATTTTATTTATAGGAGTGATATCCATAAGTTGCCTAAATGAAATATAATTTATTTGAGCAGTTTAGAGAAAATTGCAATTTTATTTGTTGGGTCCCGTTTGAAGTGTCCAAGACGGATACTTTGTTTAAAGTTGAATATGAATAAAATTCTTTCATCCATTCTGATTCTAGCGAGGGGCACATACGTACGTATATACAGATACATGCATACCTTATACAGACGGACAGAGAGACATACAGCATTCCAAAAACCATTTATTCGTATTCGAGGGCGCTGAAAACGTGCAAATCCTTCAAAATCTCGAGAACCTTTGCCAGCATCACAATGTTTTCAATGTAATGTTACTTGTGCAAGTGAGTAAAATAATAAAAATATTGTAAATTCAAGGAACAGTCAATCATCCAATTCATGGGAATTACAGCGAACCTCCGAAACATCGTGCATCCTCAAACAATGGTCACTGTTCAACATGGCACTCACATAATTCCTCTTAATTTCAATTTATTCCACTCCTTTCAATCCATTCCGTCTTGCTCTCTCCCTCCCTCCCTGCTTCTTTCGCCACTCACTTTACTTATCCTATTCTCTCTTCCTTTAGATCAAAAGATTGTTAGCGGCAAACCGTGCTGTCACATTTATGTTCACCGCCTTGTTTTGTGTTCATGTCAAAGATGGCCTTGCTTCCAGGAATATGTACCTATCGGCAGTCTATACACATTGCTAGCCTTGCAGGTGCAGTAAAATATGGTGGATTATTCCTTTGAAAGCGCGTAACAATTGCTAACATATACAGGAAGTAACAATTGTCAAACACTAAAGTGTACTTCCTGAACGTATGCATAGACAACACGTTTATTTCGTAACAAAATATGATTACTGCCAACCTGCTATTCATGCATTTTCATTGTTCTATTCCTCGTATAGGAGTCTTAGTAGTCGGCATCCAGACGGACTACGGGCAGGGCGGCCGGAGTTCGATTCCAGGCAGGGCAACATTTTTCTCTTCTTCACAGTGTCCAGACCGATTCTGGGGTCCACACAGTCTCCTATCCAGCGAGTACCGGAGCCATTACCCCGGTGGTAAAATAGAGGAGGCATGAAGCTCACCACCCACCGCCATCAAGAATGGCCTCCACTCCCCCATACGTCCTAATGACATAGTCCTTATTAAGCACAGGGTCAACATTACTTTCTACCTACGGAATTTTAAGTCTAAAGTGTACTCAATGAAGTACTCGTACACTATGCTGTTTCTTCACAATTTACGTAGTTACAAAACCGGTAACATTTCTAACTTTTGTATTATTAGACAACAAATCTCACTGCAGGGCGTCTACTGACTGCACACAGTGTAGGCGCGTTCATAATAAGTCTACATATGACATTTCGCACCTCGAACCCCTACGGTTTATCAGTTGTTGCTGCGGTGTTGCGTTACGCCCCGTTAGAGAGCTGGCAGGCATGCTGCATCAGTGTCGTCAAGGGAAGCTAACCACATGACCGCTTCGACCGCCGTTCCATCTGTTAAGCCCGGAAGCTGCACAGGTGCCAGAGCAAAAGAAACCTTGCGGGGGGGGGGGCGTTACATAAACACTGTGCGACACATTTAATATTTATGCTGAAGAATACTTGCAATAGCGCTAATAATGCAAGGAACCTGCGCTGATTCTTTCGCCTTCCTTTTTCTTTTCCTCCCCTTCTCTTCCTATTTTCTTTTAATTCATTTTTAATTTGAATTTGATTTGTTTCATTCTGGTCCGTCACACTAATCATATTATAAAAGATAAAACAATTCCGTCCAGTGTGACTGGTGAAGTTTTTCTTATTTCAATTCCTCATGCCCTTACATGTTTCGGTCCTTAGAGACCATCATCAGGGGGACTTCGATACACTTTGGAAACCACTATTACAGCCGGTGTTCTGAATGTTAAAATATATATACATATAATGTTGACAATACACAAATGGATACAAAATCAAATGTTTTCGCAACTACAGCGGCTGTCTTGATATATTATTTTTTTTAAACTTTTGTTATTTAAGTTAGAATTTATAAACCAAATGGGTTCTTGTTCTCTCTCTTGTCACCTCTCCTGACGGGGGCCGTATTGTGCCTCCTGACTTTCCTGAGAAGAGGGTTCTTTGATGTCGTCCTGTGGTGGCACAAGTTCGACCCCCGTCAAGAGAGGTGATAAGAGAGAGAACACGAACCAATTTGGTTTATAAATTCTAACTTAAATAACAAAAGTTAAAAAAAAAATAATATATCAAGACAGCCGCTGTAGTTACGAAAACTTTCGATTTCTTATCCATTTGTTATTGTCAACATTATATGTATATATATTTTAACATTCAGAACACCCGCTGTAATAGTGGTTTCCAAACTGTATCGAAGTCCCCCTGATGATGGTCTCTAAGGACCGAAACATGTAAGGGCATGAAGAATTGAAATAAGAAAAACTTCACCAGTCACACTGGACGGAATTGTTTTCTTTTATATTTTTTTTATCTTTCCTGTTTCTCACTTATATTATGCTTCCATATTTCTTCCTGCCTTTATTTCTTATTCCGGCTTTCTTTTTTCTTATCTCTTTTTTTTTTTTCGCTTTTTCGTTTCCTTCTATTTTTTTTGTGAAGTGATTATTATTGTCCTACTAACTCAGTACTATGGCACTAAGCCAGCTCGTCGAATGACTCACGTAACTTTTTCCCCCTCGGCACTACAGCCCCAGTGGGCCTAGGCCTACCTCCATGAACTTCTCCGTTCACTTCAGTTTTTTTAGATCTTGCACATTCGGTAAGACTCCTTGGGCGGGTGATCAGCTCGTCGCAAGGCCTCTACCTGTACACAAACACAGAAAAACGCACACACACAATCTAAACATCCATGCCCTGGGAGGGATTCGAACTCATGATCCCGGTTTCCAAGCGAGCGAAGACAGTACATGCTTTAGACCACTCGGCTACCGTGACCGGCTGACGTAACATTAGAAAAGCATAATTTACTAACTTGTAAATTTCCACATTGCGATGCTTACACACAAACTATTCATAGAACTTGAAGGTTCTGAAAATAGTTCTGTATATAAATAATTTATAAATTCTTCTGAAAAAGTATTACATATTCTTAATAAGTTTGGCCTTGAACACTCTCCCGCTGGCTTGCATTTCTAAGTTAAGTTTCATATGGACGACGGGTTTACATGCACTAACCTTGTAATGTAATACAGTAACTGCTACTTGTTTAGAATGGGGTTTTGTGACAAAGTAACGAGCAAGAAAAACCGGCGTCCTACGGACTGCAGTCAGCGTGACTCACCACTGGGTCCCTAATCCTCATATGTTGCAATTTCATGCATTACTAACAAACGACTCGCCCGTGCATTGCTTCGTCACTAACATGTTAATATACGTATATCAGAAAACTTGAAGTCATGAAATGGTCCTTACATCGACAATATGACTATAATTTAGCTGTAGTTTGTTATGCCTGTGAAGTAGGTCTCTTACTCAGAAGCAAGAATGTAACATGTGTTTCAGAACAGAGTGCTGAGGGAAATATTCAGATCTGACGAATATGAAGTAGCAGGGAAAAGGAGAAAATTATATAATATGGAGCTTTACTGTTTGTATTCGTAATATAATGCTTCAACACTGAAGATTGAAACAACACAAGCCGGAAGGTCGCGGGTACAAGCCCCTATCAATTGACCTAATTCTTCCAGCCACACTAGGCCCTGGGGTCGACTGAGCCTCTAACAGAAATGAGTACCAGGAATTAATAAAATAATTTTCCTGGGGAGTAAAGCGCGGCTGGAGCGTAAGGCTGACAACCTTACCGCCATCTTTGAGCCGATTGTCTAGATACTGTGGGACCCTCAACGTCTCACAGCCCTATGGGCCTTCACGGCCTGTTACAGGGATAGCTTTACTTACTCTTATGGGCAGTTCACGTAGCAATAAATTAAATAAGGCAAGAGGAATTGTATATAACACGGACTGAAAATAGACGGACATGAGATCAATTCCGATGTCTAGATGCAGGGATAATACGTATTAAAACAAATTAAAGAAAATATTCGGAAGCTGTGAACTTACTGCCCTAGCTCAGATCGCGGCAATGTTACGGGATTTTGTGATAGCGGAGATGACACTTCGGCTTCTGTAAAAGCAGGATATGTTTCACCTATTGAATAAATCTCAACTGTCCAATGAAGACGATGCATCGTAGTGTTAGTTTTGCGATAAATAACCACACAGTTCGTAAGCCGGTTAATGTGTCCAGCAGTTGACGTTCCTGTAAATGGAGCACTATAAAATTGTCTTCTTATTTTCATTTTGCACAAGGCACTTCTGAAGTGTCAAAGTAGACAGCTGGGTGTACGTCCTCAGTTACTGGTTCTTTTGTCAGCTTTCTCTAGCCATTCTTCCAGAACGAATCACTTTTCGTGGGAAACACACAGTGGCATGTCCTAAAAACAAATAATAGCCGTTGTAATTTATCAAGTGTGAAAATGGCGGAGAGTCTCTCGTTCACGCTTCGTATTTACATTCAAATCCAGATGTATATTGTCACATAGTAGGGGGTATGCGTGAGTTATAGAAGTGCTTAGGTTGGATGATTGGATTTGTTGACGCCTTAAACATTCTACTCTTAACTACAAGCAATTACAATGTTATTGCTAATCTCCGCACTTTAGAGTTCACCGTCACACACGCTAGAGTTCTCAGTCTTCACTAGTCATATCCTGGTAACGGATTTCAACACAGTAGTTATATTAGTCTCACATATGAAGTCTTGTTGCCACTATTTTGCCAACTTGCACACTCCGAAGACTCGACGCAATTCAATTCTTCTGTTCCCAAGCTCACATCCCAGCAGGCTGGAGTCTCGAAACTCAAATCACTCTTCTCAGCCGAATTCTATTTATAACCATTTTGCACAGGCCGAACAGAAAACACAGTTTCCCACAATACACTTACTATTTTGTGTTTATCGATCCGTTGCTTAACAACTGGTTCTTCTGTTGTCGCGTACCTATTCGTTTCCGCAAGAATGTGTTTACCGAGCCGTTGCCTATCAAAATACATTTCCTCTGGCTCAATGATCCCGGCTTTCGGGCGTCATATCACAATAAATTAGGTCTCAGATTCTGAAATGTAGCCAATGTTACGTTGGTTAAGAAATACATACCGAATATAAGAAAAGCAAGAGTATGGCGAATTAATTTTCATAATGATATCTTCGATGATCTCTACTCTTAACTCGTGGTATACTGACTAAATCAAAGTGTATGACAGGGGCCAGACTTCTTGCACCCAGTGGAACATTTATATATATATATGGTCTAGAAAACCGAGATTAACGGCCGTGGGGATCCGCTGCGCTGACAACGCGAAACCCTCTATCCGCTAAAGGTGGCACTAATTTCGCCGAAAAGCGGCGGTCGCTCTGCCGGTATAGTTCGCTTGCGGACTACAGGTCACGGAGTATACATATAATATATATGCAAGATATTTGGTAGAAAACCTCATTAGAATAGACCATGTAGGTGACCTGGACTAAATATAATATTGTACGTGTATCAGATTCTAGAGAAACATGAGACTATGTGAACTGAATTCAAGTGGCTCAGAATAAGGCCAAATGAGGACATTTTGTGAAAGACGAACGAACCTTCGGAATCCATAAACGTATAACATTGTTTTTCTTTCGGAATATTCATTCATTCATTCATTCATCAGTAATCTGTCAGACGACAGGTCCACAGTCTCTTCCAAAACAGTTCCTCCACTTAATGCGATCTTCTGTTTTTGGAAAGAGACTATCCAGGAAAAGTGATAATGTGGTAGTTTTTCCATTTGCTTTCCACATATACACATATATACATATGAAATTTCTAGAAATGTTTTCATCCATGAAAATAATGTAGTTAATTTCATAGCTCAGGAACAAATGTTACCGTGTAATGGTCATCCTTACTTCCCTATACGAGAGAAGTGCCCCAGTGAAATATGGGTCGGGAAACAAGACTCTCCTAGCGTAAGACTTTCCTTGATTTTTCTGTTCTCAGAAATGAAATTCTGGGGTTGAGACTGAAGTAGGCAGCTTTTCCCTTACATAATTCTGCACACATCACTTATGTTGGTCTTGTTTATCTTTCAAGGAGCATGTGTCTAAGACACCCAGCTGGCGAAAACGGATTATGTAAATAAAGCAAACGTCACCGGTACTTTCATCTCGTTTCGAAAGTACGAGTATAAATAAACCCTGTTTCTATAACCGTATTTTAATGGACTACATGCAGAGTAGATGAGAGACGACCTATCAAAGCAAATGTTCGCTAAGTCTCAAAAGTCGTTCTTTGCTTAGCCAAAACAAACTTACGAACACAAATTTGTGGACCATTCATGTATTTAATTCCCCTGTTATATATGAGTACATTGAGCTCATCTGTTCCTTCCCTAATAACCGGCAAATATGAACATTTCTATTACAAACGAACCCTAATTTATCTAACCCATCATTACAACATACAATTTAAGAACTTCAATGTTACTCAGATGGTTATAAAATCATTTGATTTTGGCACATTTGGGAATGTCAGAATCTCGTTCTTCATGATAACCGAATGATAATTGAGGAGTTACGTATTTCAAGGAAATAGCGGCCCCGGTCTAGAAAACCGAGATTAACGGCCGTGGGGATCCGTTGCGCTGACCACGTGTCACCCTCTATTCGCAAAAGTTGGCACTAACTTCTCCGATAAGAGGCGGTCGCTCGGTCAGTATAGTTCGCTTGCGGTCTACAGGCTACGGAGTTTAGTTTTGGTTTTTTATGATAACAGAATTAGTGAATGTTGCACAACTGTCGTTGACCCGAAGATGTGCTACATTCTGTAATGAATTTCTTAAAGAAACGTAATTTGAAGTGCTCCAATATTTTCTTATAATCCAGATAACTGTTTATATCTCTTTGGGCTGGTAACGGTGTCTATGCAGACCAGATACCATGGGCAGATTCAGCACTGTGTCCACCATATTTGGAAGTGACAACAAACCCCCCAGTGCATCTGGATTTACGAAGTTCATACAGCGACAAGGGGAATACGTGAAATTGCAAGGTGACTGTATAGAGAACAATAAAAAACAAACAAAAACAAACTCCGTGCATTTAGTCCGCAAGCGAAATATACCGACCGGNACACACACACCATTCACAGAGTAAAACGCTTCATTTGCAATTAGTTAGGCGTAAAATTATATTTAAAAAATTAAAATGTAATTCACAGATATTGCCGATCACGGTAGCCGAGCGGTCTAAGGCATGAACTATCTTCGCTCGCTCGGAAGCCGGGATCGTGAGTTCCAAACCCACTCAGGGTATGGATGTTTAGTGTTTATGTGTGTATGTGCGTTTTTCTGAGTTTGTGTACAGATAGAGGCCTTGCGACGAGGTGATCACCCGCCCAAGGAGTCCTACCGAATGTCTAAGATCTAGTAAGTCGAAGTGAAACGGAGATTTTCAAGGAGATAGGCCAAGGTACAAATTGGGGCTGTAGCGCCATAGGAAAGAAAGAGTCACAGATATTAGTGATAACTGCTGTATGTAGTGCCATGTACTCGATTATAGACTTGAGCCATGTGTTTAAAAAAATATATTAATGACTATTGGAGGCTATTGCTCCAGAGGCTGGAGCGCGAATATGAACACTTACCCATATCTAGTGCCGATTTTAAGAATGTGTGAGATTTACCTGAAGTTTACCTTCATACAACTTCATGGCATGCTAATTAAGCACTAGGACAAATTTAACCTCAGATCTACCCTCATAAATTCCATTTTACCTTCAAGTGAAATATAAATTATATTGGACCTATGAGATCCATGATCAATATTCGGACAATACAAAATAGATTACGAAAAACAAATAAGCATATTACAGAAATTTCTGGAATAGTTTGATGATGACACAGGCAATCGCACGGACGAAATATTTTATGAACTCTGTGCACGAAGACACAATAGCATGGATAAAATTAAACTGTTTCTGCATTATTTTCCTCGCTGTAATCCTTCTATATTGTAAGACCTGAAATTACTTGGCGCTTGATGCAGCAAAAATTCGGGCTAGTCAGGAGAAACTATGGGACGTCCGAGAGATGACATTCGTCGTGGTGAAGCCGTGCCACCCCCCGCCCTTTTGCGTTCACTTTCACCAACTAAAAGCGGACTGGACGCTTGGCATTGCAGTTCTTATCTTTCGTTTCAAGCTGTAAACCAAAGGAAGAACTTCCCAAGAGCTGGACAAGAACTGGTAAGTCAGCGGTTAAAGATAATAGGCGTAGGATTATCCTTCTCAATTTCATTTTTATCTCTTTACTCCTCCTTACATCTCCCTTTTTATCCTTCGCTCTCTTCTTTCTCCTTATATCGCCATCATTTTCTTTCTTCTTTCATCCTCCTTTTTCCCCAATCTTTAGATTTTCTCTCTAATTTCTGCTTTGTCACGGAACAGGGCTACGATCTGTTCGAGCTTCTCACGTCTTCCTTGACTCCCACCCTTGCTCTCCCTCATTTTAAATGTGAAGAGCCTTTATAAGTTCTATAATCTTACATTCTGAGTGAGCTACAAGCTTTCGCCGCTTTTATCTTAAATGAACTTGAATCGCTTCCTAGAGAGCAGGTCTGTCAAGAAGGGTCCGGTCCAGTTTCAAAGTTTAGTATTGTATACACAATCATAGAAAGCAGAAGGTTTGTTAGTACACAACACAATGGCCGCGCCATAGCTCAAGCGGTTAGCTGCTGGCTTACCACTGCGGCGGTCCGGGTTCGATCCCGGGGTCTGGTCAAGTGGGATTTGTGGTGGACGAAGTGGCGCTCATGCAGGTTTTCTCCGAGTACTTCGGTTTCCCCTGTCAATCTCCATTCCACCAATTGCTCCACAATCACCCTCACCTATCATCTGGGGCTGGTACAATAGGCCAGAAGTGGCCGCAGTACAAGGGACTTAGTCCCACCCCACTAGCAATAAAAAAATAGTACATAACACTGAACGTTTAATTATGTCTCATATAATTAATTATAAATGTTACGATTAATGTTCATTTATATAATTTTTCTTTGGTGTTTATAAGTTAAAATTATCCATTTAAATCTAGAGACTTAAAGGCCAAGAGACGATATCTGCTAGGTACGTTGAAGTAGCTGCAAGCTACTGAAGACGGTAAAAGCGTTCCTGTAACTCTTTGCATGTCTGTTTGTTACGCAGTTTTGGTCCGATATTTTCATAATAACCATTCTGCTGTTCTCTAGCTCTGTCACTGTTATTGTATTTTACTTCGATATTTCAACGAAGTGAATAGTATCCATATAGATCTTCAGCAATACCGGAACTGCAATAGTAGTAAAATATTTCACTCATATGGAAAATCTTAAATAATTACGTAGTAGATACAATTTTAAAGTAATAGTTTGACATAAAATATGGACGAGAGATACAGCAAAAGTCATAAATCAATTAATTTCTGCTTACATTACAGGATATAATTTTAAATAACAATGAAAAATTCCTTCGCACGAAAGCAATTACTTCACAAAATATTTTAGTAATAACATTGTCTTCTATAGTTGTTCGAACGGATATTGCAACGAGATTGGTCAACAAGCTATTTATACTGCAGCTGCCAATCCTTACCGAGAAATTTTCCCTGGGACGTTAATCAAAAAAGTGACTAAGTGGAGATAAAGCGTAGGGGAAAGTGTCGTTCTTAAGGAATAACTATGAAACTTGTAAGTCAGTTGTTTCCATATCGTCAGGCGAAAGGTTTATCTTGAAGGTGTAGCGCGAGCAGCCGACCAGGAAATAAGTGACTGGTAAGCACTGCCACATTTGTGTTCTTAAAATAAACTCATAAATAATAGAATATTCATTGTACAAGATATTCTTTCAAAAGTTGATATTTGGTAATCTGGTTAAGAAATGTCGCGGCGTCATAGAATCCGAAACGTAATTATCGTATTTACAAAAGCAATCCAAGGAGGAAAAGCATTGTATAGTTCTCCGAAATTATTTTTGATATCTCAATCTTATATATGCCAAGGCCTATAAACACCTTCCAAGAGCTTATCCTTTGAGATTTCCTAGTCAACATTTTACGTCACTTTTATGTGTCTTTATATTCCACAGTAACTCCAGGCAAATTTCGGGATAGCATCTCAATACAGAGCACGGCTGCTTCTTTCTACCTTATTTCCAGTCCATTCTTCTTTAACCATTCGAACAATGGCTGCTGTAAAGGCCTAGTCTCAGTTACTGAGAGGGTCGTTAAACAAGCAATCTATAGAAAATCAGAATACCTATCAAACAGCGCCATCTATCGATTTCAAAATCATCTTCATGTCATATGAACGTAAATATGAAAATAATTTTTCATTTAAATTACAATCAATAATCACACTACATTTAAAAAAAATGTTCTAAAAATCAGTACAGTCAGCACTTAATTAGTAATAAAATCTAAAGAAAAATGTCTGCTACTAAGGTATCTCTGTGTCGTGCAGGTAATTAATTACATATTATGTCTAATTACTATTCTAATTTTAAGATATTCATTATTCCTTTTTCACTGGTTCTACAGCCTCCTTGGGCCCTCTGTTGTGCCTATTTTATTAGATATTAGGTATAATTTTTGTAAGATTGGATACATAGGCTAAACGCCGTATGAATGGGCGGAAGACGAGGATCCAGTTCCGCGGCTGACGCCTCGCATTCCTTGTCAGTCGCTTGTACGGTATTTATTAAAGATTGCTTACGAATCAGGCGAAGGACCCGGTCAAGTCTGGCTTCGCGCGACAGGTGAGCGGCCTGCAAGAATTTTCCGACCTAGGGGTTTTTGTGCCAGCAGCCTTTCCGTGAGTTGAGTAAATGTTGAGTTTTGGAATTTGAAGAAGAAAAAGCCGTCTTGGGGCATTCTGTTTCTAACAGTTACTCAGAATAGTGGGACTGAAGCAAAGCGCGCGAGTTCTTGTCCGTGGTCGGGTCTGTGATTGATTGTTAAAGTACAGTTTCTGTATTATATTTAAGCATCCTGTTGCACTATACACTTCTAATGTAATAATACCAATGCCGTCGTGAATGCAACAATTTATTTGGTTGTAGATCTTTGTCTTTTCTTCCTCTACATTACATGTTTCGGTCGTAATTAGCACTCATTAGGTGTTTTTATTCCTACGTAGCTATAACACTGCACACAGTCCGAATCCGAAATCTAAAACATCAGCCTGTCAGTTTTGTTTAAAATCTCCCCAACACAAAAGTATTAAAGATGAGCAGCGACACACAAACAGGGAGCCTGGGCAGAATACGCGAACGGTGCTGGAAACAGGAAATAGCCGCTGCAACACATGTAGACAAGAGCAGATGTTCCTGGTATTTAAAACCTTAAATTTTAAATTTTAAACTGGAATTCTAAAAATCAAATTGACGAGCGTGTGTTGGCGAGATTTTAAAACAAAACTGACAGGCTGATGTTTTAGATTTTGGACTGTGTGCAGTGTGACAGCTACGTAGTGAGCAATACACCTGATGATGGTCAGTTACGGCCGAAACATGTATTGTAGAGGAAGAAAAGACAAAGATCTACAACCAAATAAATTGTTGCATTCACGACGGCATTTGTATTATTAAATATAGGACATTTTCTGCTTCAATGGTGGTTAGGATAAGAATAAAAAGTGTTGGTTTGTGCTGTGTAGGTTTAGTAGAGTGTGTGTAGTTAATTGTAAGACGTTAAAAAGGGGTGTGTAATCGAAAATTGTGTGTTTTAATAGGTTGTACTATGTAATTTTTTTATACATTATTTTGTTACTGTTTCTTTGAAACTTCGAGTTGTTGTTGGTCCCTTTTATGAAAGTTTTTCCCACCGCATAGGTTAAAAGATATCCACTGACGTCCGATAGGGGAAGATAGTCACAGGTACAACACCTGGCCTCTGATTCTCAGTCTCATGAACATTTTACAGACTGTTGGAATCCTTGGACGAGCGAGAGCTCGTCGCAAGGCCTCTACCTAAACTCAGGACAGCACAAACACATAATAAACAATTATACATACCATACATCCATGCCTTGTGTGGGATTCGAACCCATGATCTCGGCTTCCGAGCGAGCGAAGACGGTACATGCCTTAGACCGTTCGGCTACCGTGACCAGTAATTCTATGTTCATAAATTTCTTCTAAAAAGAGAATATATGTAGGCAAATATGCAATAAAAATTAACTTTCAGGTGTTAATTCAAGTTTATATATCTTTTATCTTCTTGAGTAAATTAATGGCCCATTCATTAGTCATTAATACCGTATATCTAGGAGCAGTCTGCTGCTGAATAAACTGCAGTACTGTGGGCTGGAGCTTATATGATTCTTGAGTGGCCGTTCCCAGTGACCCATTTCGAAAAAATTGCAAAAGTTAAGGGAAGTTTTCATAAGGTAATAAAAACGAAACAGGGTTGCAGTCTGATGTTGATATATCATTGGACGGCGGAATATGAAATTTTGAACTTAAAACGATCTTAAATAATAAAAAAAAAACACTCGGTGACCTGTAGCCCGCAAGAGAACTATACCGACCGAGCGACCGCCGCTTGTCGGCGAAGTTAATGCCAACTTTAGTTAATAGAGGGGTGTCGCGTGGTCAGCGCAACGGATCCCCACGGCCGTTAATTTCGGTTTTAAATATGTGGTCAACATGCCTTACTTGATTTTTGCGTATCTCATTATTTTTTGTGTTCACTTTAAACCCTTTTTTATACATGATGCCTAAAAAGTTCAAAGAAATTAAGCATGATGTATTTATCTGCAGTTTACTTGACCAAGATGTAGGAGACTCGAAACACACAGCGCCGAATGTCTAGACGATAGAGAATAATGAATTGGAAAGAATATGGAAGCAAGTGATCGTGGCCTAATTTAAGGCTGCATTACCGAATTTGTGTGGAGAAACTGAGGAAACCCATGAAAACCTCAATTAGAATAGTTGATGTCTGCCAGGCTTCGAACAAGCAATCTGGCGACTACAAGTGAAAAGCGTTATCATTTGAGCCAACTCGCTTCGTGGAACATAGCAATAAGGAAACAACACACCGTACACGACACTCTGCCACCTGAGACACCTGGTGCAATTAATCAGAATATCCAAGGTCCACTACTAATTAGTGGCACATAGCTGATTCACCTTCTCCAGTCAAAAACTGGAGTAACACGAAAGACGTTATTAACGTTCCATAAAATAAAATGCCAAAATGAGATAGGAGTAATAAATTGAATACTAGCACAAGTACATTTTGCTTTGGCTGACTCAACGGCTTCAGAGCGGGAGGCGACAAACGTAGAACATTAGATGTTAATATTTCAATCCTGTAATTTGAAAACGGGCTAGAGAAGAGAAAATGCCTGTACTGATCTAGTGCGTAGAATGTGGTTCGTGTTTTGTTTTCCTACAACATGACCTTAACATTAAATAGCTCAAGGCCAGATATTATCTAAACTATCTGTAGAGGTATAAGCCATTTAAAAATTGACGTCTATCCAATGTTTCTTAAACTAGTATCTTCATAGAGGAAGAACTGACAACCAAATACATACCGTATTTTAATGTAGAAATTTTAAAAAGTGTCAAACCTGTACAATGAGCCGGGATAGCGCAGTCGGTATAGCGACTGGCTACGGGCTGGACGACCGAGAAGTCGGAGTTCGAGTCCCAGTGGGAGGCAAGAATTTTCACTTTTCCATGTCGTCCAGACCAGCTCTGGGGTCCACCCAGCCACCTATCCAATGGGTACCGGGAGCTCTTTCCCCGGGGGTAAAGCTGACCACTCACCTCCAACTAGTGCCAACGTAAAAAAAAATTGTGGGTCTATACATCCACTCCCCCATACGCCTTCATGGTGTAGTGTTTAATTAGTTAAGCATAGGGATAAATTTACATTTTTTTTATTAAATCTGTACAGCTCATGGAATACAGAAGAAATGCACGCAAAAACTTGTTAGAAACATCCGTGAGAATAGCTCAATTGGGAGATCGAGGTACAAGAAAACAAAGCAAACTCCGTGGCCAGTAGTCCACAAGCGAACTATACCCACCGATCGCCGCCTGTCGGTGAAGGTAATGTCAACTTTTGCGGATAGAGGGTCTTACGTGGTCAGCACAACAGATCCCCACGGCCGTTAATGTCGGTTTTCTAGACCGGAGCCGCTATTTCCTTGAAATAGCTCCTCAATTATCGTCACGAGGCTGAGTGGGCTCTGTTCCAGACTCAGTACTTCTAAAAAATCTGATAGGGCCAGGAATCGAACCCGGGACATCTAGATCTATATGCAGGAACTCTGACAACTAGACCGAGGTACAGGGCATCATTTTAAATTGAGTCTTCCGAATTCATTCTGCAGAGGTTACATGCAGACGAATGCGTTCATGGTTTTGAATGGTCACACAGTAAGGGTTTGAAAGAAGAGATTAAGATCTATTTCTAGGTATTCCATCGGCACTCGAGAGACAGGTAGATTGGTAGAAATTTAAAATGGGTACGGCTATATTAATCTAAATCTTTACCACTCTACCAACCTGTTTAGTAAAACGGATCGTAACAAAATAGATTCTTGTGATGTAAAATGAATATTATCATATCAGGATAGGGTTGAGTAACTGTGTGGACACGGCCGTGAACAATCTTGTTCCATGAAAACATAATTTCTTGACCATCTTGAAAACGAGCACTTCTCTAAGAACGCTCTGAACTTCGGAGGTGCTAGAGTATTAGCAGGAACTTCTCTAAAAAATATATGTATACATGTTTAGTACGGGAATTGCTTCGCGTCATTAGAACTGTAATTCGGAATAGTTTTGTGTTTCTTGTCTTCATTTGTTTCACTACTTTATAACATAATTTTCATTTTCAGGGACATAACGAGAAAAATATTCATTAATACAATTGATTTCTATTCGAATCCTCTTGATGTAACATCCAAAATTGTTTCCGTCATAACAGGCCTCTACGCCACTGTTTCTCAACAGGCGGGCCGCGGCCCGGTACCGGACCCTCGCATCAATTATACCTCATTATAAAACAAAAAAATACAGGGGCGCGGGCTCACAGAGGTTGAGAACCATAGAGTCTAGAGAAAAGAGTTCTGTTGCACATAAGCGCTTTTATGTCGAACCCAGTATTAACCGTCACTGATCAATCTTAGACTGATGTCACAAAACGGGAAAAAATGGATCTCCAGCTAAGGCTTTGGGGTGCGGATAACTATAAATGTCACGAAATGTTAAAAAGAGCATCAGACTTTAACTGATTCTTTAGCAAGAATTAAGCAACGAAAGAAGGGGAAGGTACTTGCACCTAGAAACTTCCAGAAATACGTTGAATACACAAGCAAAATTAGTATCAAAATATAACTTCAATTTATTTGCAGTAGATGAAGTCAGATTGGACAAGAAAGGAATTCACTCAGGACGTCCTGTACATTTCTAGTTTAAAAAATGAGAAATTTGGTTGAAGCAGTAGCACTTCTGGCTTTCGGGTCTATACAAGGGATATCCGGTTCAAATCAAGGCCGGCACACAAACTAATATGGCTGCGACTTTTCATAGCAGGCAACTGTCGATATAGGACGCCTACTTTAAGATAGATCACGACTGCTTCCTTCTCTATCCGTTGCAATTCATTCATTCATTCATTCATTCATTCATTCATTCTTCTTCTTCTTCTTCTTCTATTCCTGTTGCTCTCAATTTGGAGCATAGGGTATCCGTGAAACTCTCGTTTCTTTTCAGTTTCTTAATATTAGGCAGTCGGCAGGATTCCCTGGATGGGAGATCAGCCCGTCACAAGGCCGCTGTTTGACACAAACACCGAATAAACATAAACAGACATCCATGCCTTGAGTGGGATTCGAACCCATGATCCCAGTGGTCGAATTCATACCTCAGACCATTGTGATGGGTAATTCATTATGGTCTAATCAGTCGATTCTACGCAGGCCAAGCCCGATTTACAGATCATGTCGTTAAATAAATTACGGATAAATAAATAAACTTAAAACAGATAACTATTAAGACCATTTAGGGCCGGGATTTTCGTGCGTAAGAGAAGCGGACTGTCAGTAAAGATGATATTGTTCCTCAGTGTCAAGATGTCGTGTGTAATATCTAGAGGTCAAGTGGGATACACAGCATGTATGGACGAAGAGAGGAAAGCATACAAAATTTACTCGAATACATCAAAGAAAAGGTCACTTAGGGCTCCCAGACCTGAATGGGAAGAGAATAAGATAGCATATCTTAGAAACAATATTGTGTGAAGGCGGATTGGATCTCGTACTTTGGAGAGCTTCTCTGAATACGCTAATGAGACTTTTAATTCCTCAGTAGCAAGAAACTTCTCGAGAAACTGCCATGTTTTTAACAAAAACCATAATTATTAAGTTAGTAATACTGTGGGACCCCACAAAGCATTCGACGCAGTAATGCCGTGTTATCGTTGTGAAAAGGAACCCAGAAAATGGTTTTCATAGCGCTTCTGCAAACTGTTTCCTGACTTCAGCAGTACGCCTGTGACATAATGCAAGCATGCAAACTTATCACTTGGCATCCAGTTCTGTGTAACGTAATTTATTACACAAGCTTTTATTTTTCTTTTAAAGATATGAAGCACTAGACCTCGAAGTTGGATTTCGTCTGATATGTGGTTCATTCGACATTGAGCTTGTCATTATGAAATTTACTTCTTTGTCTGTCCGTGCAAGGTTATTCACCTACACCGTCCTATGACCTTGAACATACTCGTAATATCGACAGCAGCACAAGGCAATACAGCTCCCTGTTTTCTATCCAGGGCCGTCTCGAGAAGGGGGGTTTTCTTTCTTCCTTCTCCTGAACTTCACGGAGCATGCATTACTGGCCGTTGGGCTTTGCTGAGCGATTTGTCTTTTCCTTGAATGCCCAATTTGTCCTCGTCCTCTAGGCGTATATCTTAATGCACGTTGAGAGAAACCTATCCATTAGTGTGCGTGTTCCGGCACTTCGTGTGCGTGTTCATACACTTCATGCATGTGCCCTAGAACTTCATGCTTGTGTTCTAGTTCTTCATGTGTACATTCCAGCACATCATGTGCGTGTTCCAACACTTCATGCATGTGCTCCAGCACTACATGTATGTGTTCTAGTTCTTCATGTGTACATTCCAGCACTTCATGTGCGTGTTCCAACCCTTCATGCATGTGTTCCGGCACTTCATATACGTGTTCCGGCATTTCATGCATGTGCTCCAGCACTTCATGTACGTGCTCTGGCATTTCATGCATGTGCTCCAGCACTTCATGTGTACGTTCCAGCACTTCATGTACGTGTTCCGGCACTTCATTTACGTGTTCCAGCACTTAATGCATGTGTTCCAGCACTTCATATACGTGTTCCGGGATTTCATAATGTGTTCCAACATTTCATGCATGTGCTCCAGCACTTCATATACATGTTCAGGGATTTCATAATGTGTTCCAACATTTCATGCATGTGTTCCAGCACTTCATATACGTGTTCCGGGATTTCATAATGTGTTCCAACACTTCATGCATGTGCTCCAGCACTTCATATACATGTTCCGGCACTTCATGTACGTGTTCCAGCATTTCATGTACGTGTTCCAGCACTTCGCATATGTATTAACCTACTTTCCTCGTTTATCAAGACATAGCTGCACATCGCAACATCAAGCCCGCTTATCCAGAATATCTGCGTGTCTGCAGGATTCAAGAGATTCGAAATAAAGATGGATATTCAACAAAACTCTGTATGAACACTGTGCTACTGGAGGACATACAAACTTTATGAGTTTTAACTTCCCACCATTAAGGTCTTGTAAACTGTCAGTTGGGAGCAACACTAGGGCCAGGCCACAATCATTTTGCCTAATAACAGATCATCAAAATTATGCAACTTAAGAGCTTTTTATTTTTCTTTTATTTTCCTCTTTCTTTTTGTGATGTACGCAAGCAGTTCTTATGAGGGAATAATATAAAGAACGGAAGACTTCGGGCCCGTAGATTTTCGTGGCTGGAACTCAATGTGGGGCGTCGACTTTTGAGACTAGATTCTGTCGAATATTGCGGATTTTCCAACACTTCCTTATGCGATAGTTATATAAGGGATATTAAATCCCTTCCGAAGCAATTAACTCTGAAAATTGTAGCTAAAAGATATTTGCTGAAATGTTGTAATACTTTCAGCATTCAACAGAGACTGGTCTCGAAATAAAAAGCCACATGGAACACAAGGATGTTTGACTCTTGATTTATTTCATGATACATTTTTAACTACGCCGTATTTACGCAGTACGAGACCGTAAAATAGAAATTGAGATGGATCTGAAAAGACCCGATTGTAGTGTAGGACCTGTTTTAAGGCACCTTGCAGGAATTGTCCTCACAATACTGAGTTAAGACCATGAAAGCACAAGGAAGGACAGCCGGTAACCGGACAGCGAAATGAATCGCATACCCGGCGCACCGGACGTTACATCAACCTGCTAGTTCTACACATGCAGACTGTTTTCACTCTAGGTCTCCTTGTTCGTAGTCTACACACACCTCAGTAATATCCCTTCCGCAACAGGAAGAGTGCGGCCTACGCAATTAACCTTTTTATTTCAAACTAGAATGCAAATATGAGTTTGCCCTTGACCTAAATAAGTTTCAGAGTAACTTTGTAACAAACACATTGGAGCGGTGTATTTATCGCAGCCCCCGAGCTACTGAATCTATTGGAACTTAACCTTCCACCGTGGATCGAGTTCAAGTACAGTTCATGTAGACCGCAATTTATATTATTTCATCATTCATTATAGATAATTAATAGATCCGAAGGTAAAGCTCTTCCTGTGATGAAGCTCCATATCATGAATTCGTAGTCTATAGACATGACGTACGTAACGTTTCGGTACCTCTTAAGGCTGGGGTCACACGAGCGCACAAAGTGCGTCCGTTGCAACGAACGTACTTTATGACGGACGTTGCTGAGGACACCACACAGTTGCAGAATGCGGTGCGTAGTTCTTTTGTCTGCAATTGAGCCAGAAGAAAGCGTAACATTTGCCAATCTTGTTTACTTCTACAACGGACGCATTTTGTGCGCTCGTGTGGCCCCAGCCTAACATTCGTACTCGATTGTAGAAAGCGATCAGATTTCTTTATTCGAAGAGAAGGAGCTGTGGTAACCAGTGGTCAGGTTGTTTTAGCTCCAGAGGCGTTCTGGACGTGGCGAAGTTAGAATTGTGTGTCCCTTCTGGGATATCCAGTCTCGGACGTCAAATCCAAGGCCACTATTGTTTATACTGGCTCATTAATACTCTTTAGATCCATAAGCAGAACAAGGCAATTTGTTATCTTCCAAGTATTAAATTCTTATGTTAAAATATATCTAGTAGTTTCGCGGAACATAAGCAAAAGTGTCCTTGAAGTCGGGTTTTCTCATATCTGTTCATGCACTAAATGAACGCATAACCTTCTGTCTGTATTTTTCTTCTCCGAATAAACTGAAGGAAGTTCAATTAAATGTGGAATTGGAAGTCTGCACTAAAAGCATTTGGGATTGTAACGAAAATTTTTTATCCTTATATTAAACTGTTACCAATATTCTGTATTTAAATCATTGTAAAAAATAAGTCATACAAAAACAAAAACAAAAACCTCCGTGGCCTGTAGTCTACAAGCGAACTATACTAACCGAGCGACAGCCGCTTGTCGGCGATGTTAGTGCTAACTTTTGCGGATAGAGGGTGTCACGTGGTCAGTGCAACGGATCCCCGCTGCCGTTAATCTCGATTTTGTAGACCGGAGGCGCTATTTCGTTGAAATAGCTCCTCAGTTATCCTCACGAGGCTGAGTGGACCCCGTTCCAGACCCACTACTTCTCAGAAAATCTGGTAGCGCCGGGAATCGAACCCGGGAACTCTGGATCTGTAGACAGGAACTCTGATCACTAGACCACAGAGGCGGTCAGAAAAATAAGTCCAAGTCATTGCACGACAAAAATTGAAACCGATGTTACTGAGGTGTTTGATGTCAATTTGATATTAAATTTTTAGTGATTCACATTTAACATAATACAAGGAAAAGTAACGTAGCTGGAATCTGATTCACGGGAGAAGTAATAATTTTACCTCTGCCAATGCGTCCAGACCGGCCCTGGGATTCACCCAGCCTCTCATCCACTAAGTATTCGGCGGTATTTCCAACGATAAATTTGCGGGAGTGGGAAGCTGCCTACTCGTCTCCATTTTGTTCCAATATTGATAATCTTTAGACCGCCTCTGTGGTCTAGTGTTCAGAGTTCCTGGCTACAGATCCAGAGGTCCCGGGTTCGATTCCTGGTGCTACCAGATTTTCTGAGAAATAGTGGGTCTGGAACGAGGTCCACTCAGCTTCATGAGGATAATTGAAGAGTTATTTCAAGGAAATAGCGGCTCCGGTCTAGAAACCCCAAATTAACGGCCGTTGGGATCCGTTGCGCTGACCATGCGACACCCTCTATCAGAAAAAGTTAGCATTAATTTCGCTGATAAGCGGCGGTCGCTCGGTCGGTATAGTTCGCTGGCGGACTACAGGCCACGGAGTTAAATTTTATTGATAATCTTTACTACCGCCACCCCCTCCAAATGTCTTCTATGCAAAGGAACAACTTCTGTAAAAAGCAGTACGCTGCTTTGCTACTGAACAGAAGAACTCCCTCACATTCGAGAGATCTGAGTTCCACTGTCGGTTCGAAGGCTGACTGTCACGGCAGAGAATTTTCCTGGTTCCCTTTTCCTTTCAAGTGGATGATGAGGTAATAACCTAAAGCATAGCACTGACACATCCTGTAACATCCTTTCCAATTCATTATGTCACCCTATAATTCAACCCTGCCTGACCTAAAGAGTTGAAAAAATATCTTTCAATAAAAAATAACAATACGGAACACATTTCCTACTGATTATTTCCATGACAAATAGGAGCTCAACATGTCATTAAATATAATTCTGACTACCTGTCAAGAAGTTGTTCAAACAAATGAGCATTAAAGCATGGATGACGTAAAGTCACAAAATATTATTTTTCAAATGTGTATTTAATTGCTTACTGTCCCAGTGTTTTCTCAGAATCCGTGCTACGTGCTTTACAATATAATAATCATTTTCCAGCCTCGAAATCGTTGCACAATACCTCAATTGCTCTCACGGATTCATATGTTCGCAACTTTTAAATACAGGCATTGTCTTTTCCCATTGTCACTCAAGTATTCTGTTTTCTTTGTGTATTTTCTTCTGTATATTTAAATCCATTTTAAACAAAACACACGAAACTCATTGTTAAACCATAACAAAAATTAATTACTTAAATACAACGTGGCACATATGTCATAGAAAGGACGCCATGACCCTACAACCAATGTGTCACGGTCATGACTGTCGCGACAGTGGTGTGGACATTTCAGTTCACACAGCCTGTTCCTCCAAGACCTTTTTTAAAATTACCCTCCTCTCTATGTTATTAACTTCTGTAACAATAGAGCAATCTCTTGACCAACTGAACAAGGGTAAAGGCTGAAGTAACCGCCTGCTAAACCAAGCAATTAGTTAATCGATTAGATAATTCAGTTAGTCACTCATTTATTTACTATGTTTAATGGTTGGTTGCCGGTCACGGTAGCAGAGCGGTCTAAGGCATGTACTGTCTTCGCTCGCTTGGAAACCGGGATCGTGGTTTCCAATCCCACTCAGGGCATGGATGTTTAGTTTGTGTGTTTTGTGTACAGGTAGAGGCCTTGCGACGAGCTGATCACTCGCCCAAGGAGTCCTACCGAATGTGTAAGATCTAGAAAAACCGAAGTGAACCGAGAAGTTTATGGAGGTAGACCTAGGCCCACGGGGGCTGTAGTGCCAAGGGGGGGGGGTTGGTTAGGCAGGTAGATAATTTCTTTCATCTGAGTCTATTTGCTTAAAATCGGTAACAGTAAAAGAACTGTTTGACCGGCTGAATTATTGGCAACTGTTGAAGAAGATTAAAATTTAGATACTTGACTCTTTTTATGTATATGCCCCGAGTACGCATAAACTGCGCGTCACGTATATCTAATTATATTACAGTATTTGTTACGCTAGCTCGTGACACAGCTTGGTCACTTGAATCACAACTCTTGTCAATTGTTTCACAACAGTGGGCAGTCCGAGTAATCGCACGTTTTCAGAAGTCTCTGCGTATATCATCAATTGAATATCGCTTACCTAGAACTCTTCATTCATTCATTCATACAGCAATGGCTCTACAGTCCTTTGTTGGGACCTGACCTCTTCTTCAATTTCGTCATCTTTTTTACACGGACGGTAGTACTCCTTGGACGAGTTATCAGCCCGTTGCAAGGACGCTACCTACACACAGAACAACACAAACACAGAATAAATGCACACACAGACATCCATGTCTTGAGTGGGATTCGAACACACGATTCCAACTTCCGAGCGAGCGAAGACAGTTGATACTTTAGACCGCGCGGCCACTGTGATCGGCTTACCAAGAACTTGCCAAACTTAATTTCGATTGAATTACTCAAGGAATATCTGCCTGATGTGTGAAAAATGCATCTCGACATCCTTCGTTCTAAGTCCTACTCCTAGTAGGGACAAAAGGAATAGAAAATAGTAAAGGTATCCCTGTAGCAGGCCGTGGAAGTTCATAGGGTTGTGAGACGTCGAGGCTCCCACATCATCTAGAGTCTAGACAAACGGCTCACAGATGGAAGTGAATTTGTTAGTCTTACGCGTCGGTAGCCTTTTACCCTGCAAGAAGATTCCTGGTACTAATTTCTGTTAGAGGCCGAGTCTACCCCAGGGTCATACTGCGGCTGGAAGGATTAGGTCCTTTAGGCCTCAACCAACTACGCTATCACATAACGAAAATTAAACGCCACCCGGGCTCACGTCGCCTTCACATAGAAACCATTCGAAAATTTTTTCCTCAGAGAAATTCATAGAAAGTCCCATGGTCACTGGATAAGAAATAATTGGCCCACAAACGCAACACAATTATCGCCTTCGTACGCCCATCACGTACACTCCGGTTATATAATTGTGGCTGTCACTGCAATGAAACGTGGCAACCCGAAGTGTTTGCATCGGAGACTGGCCCATGGTCGCCGGCCCCACTTCCTGCATTTTCTATATATAAAAAAAAAGAAAAGGAAATACACAAAATATTACTAATAAAGTTCATAATTATTTTTAAATAAAATGTTATCCATTATTTCGATATAGACTCTCACAAATCTAGGGCGGTGCGCGAAAATATTCTGAAAGGTCTTAAACGTTAAATTTGTAAGCTAGTCTTCCGCCCCCCCCCCCTGGAAAATATCCTAACAACTCTCATGGATTGGGCCGCTGTGATGACATGTCTGCTACCGTACTAACGAGACGTACTGGAGGAATCAGGCGAGGTAAGAAGTGAATGGTTGGGGTGCTATTGTCGCGTTTTCATTTGGTTCAATGAGAAATAAGAATTGAAGTTGTTCCATTCCACTGTTACTTGATCACAGCTGATCCCTCGTCACAGAGCACGCCCATACACGAACAGTTCACGGAATCCTCTGCTGTTAAATCAATTAACTCGTAAAGCTAACGTAATGAGAGGAAGCGGGACGTGTCTCTAAGCAAGCCCATCCACTTATGGGCTTCCGAAGATGTATCCTAAAGAAAACCACGCAAAACTCCGTAAACCCAAGAGCCTCCTGTCCATTTCTCTTGAGATAAAATTACTCAGTTCGACTTCATAATCATGTTGTTGCTATTAGATCCTGAACATCTATCGCAAGTTTTTGGTTCATAGAAACTTCAACCGCCGCTGCTCTCTTTGTTATAGGACAAGACATATTCACTGACGTTCTTGAAACTAGAGCTTGACCTCAAAGGATAAGTTATAGCTTGTTCCACGAAGTGTCTTGTTTACAAGAAATCAATGGGAGTGCCTCATGTGAATACAGACTTGCCCTACTTTATTACTAAATTGTGTGCTCTTACAAGCTACGAGTGATTGCTCTTTAAGTTTATCAGTATAAACATGTGCATCCAATTTAACTGAACTCATTGTATGAACAGCAATATCAGATTACATTCACTATGCTATGTAAATCTAATGTCCACGTGATTAAGATGGTCAGGCCACGTCATGCGAACGGAGAAATGCAGAAATGTTAGACAGGTTGCAGAATGGAACCCACAGGGGAAAAGGAGGGACGGCAGACCAGCCAGCACATGGAAGGATTGAATTAGGGACAGCCTGCAAAGAAGGAACATCAAGGATGAAAAATGTTTTGACTGAGACCTCTGGAGGAAGGAAAAATATCTTAGGGTCGATAAAACTGTGTATTCACGGAAAAAATCATTTAAAATAATTCAATTCAATTCTTTATTATTAATGTGCCGAGTCAACAGCCGCAAGGCCAATTACAGACACCGCACAGTGCAGATGAATGAATTACATTATAGACAAACTTATTAAAAGTCAAATACAAATTACAGGTAAGTACTTGGAAGAAATAATAATGAATAAAAGTAAAAGTAAACAAACAAATAACTTATAATTATAACAGTAATAATAATTTCATTATCATTAAACTAAGTGTTATTACGAATTGAGGAATGAAACATAAATATTTAATTAAGAAATGAATAGTATAGATTTTCATAATTAATAATAATAATAATGTGATGCGTAGACCAGTAGTTAGGCAGAGACTCAGTAAATACATCCCGTGGCAACGAATACGCAATAATAGAGGACATCCGTTGCCAGGCAATGAATGTGTGTTCTGCGTGATCCGACTCAAGGTTATATAACGAGAAGCCAACAATAAGTGACAGTTCAGTTGGAGTTGTAGTGTGGTCAGAATCCGAGAGTGTCCAGTCGAAAATAGTGATTTGTGAAATGCCGTAACAAGTTGTATAAAGGTCAAATAAATTCGATCATCAAAGCAAACCCAGTTTTATAAGTCACGCAAACCCCTAATATGGGGCAATAATAATACAATAATTAAGTGAATTCTGCACAAGTCTATTGCGATAGCATTTCTGAATTGAGTATATCACGCTTCCTCCAGCCTATACAGTATCTCATTTCAACTGACTAAATAGTTAATTTACTAATTCCAAAACGTTATACTTTATGAATTTCATTAATATGATGTGAATGATCAACACAAACTAACATGGTTCTATCCGTCAAGATGTCGCTGATAACTATCGGATCATGACTGCTCTTCGTGGTTACCTGACCTGCAGCTCCCTGTGAGTGTCCGCGCGACTTTCCGATTAGTCGCTGCGAAGGGCTGCCAATAGAAGAGCACGGAGGAGAGTAAAATCGATAAATCTATACGAAAGAAAACTTGTTGTCTCCGAAATTCTATGGATTTGACCCAAAATGGCTGCTACTATGTAGTACAAAATAGCACCATAAATTAAATTTGAAAATCGTATTGTTTGGTAATGTACAAAAATTTAAAATAGATTTCCTCATGATAAAATATCAAAATTCAATTTGTTCCGAAACAGAACTCATCATTTTAACAAAATTTTCCCTGTGTTGAATTAAGCATTACTCCATGAAGATGAATTGGGGCGTGAAGGTAAAACTCAATGTATTCTTAGCCTCAGCTCTAGATGGAGGTTAGTGGTAAGCGTCACATCCCAGCTGCTTCATCCTCGTGGCCAAGTTCCATGTATCCAACGGACATAAGGCTAGTTGGGTCCCAGAACCGGTCTTTACGCCGCAGAGAAGAGAAATATCTCTTGCCCCTTACTGGAATCAAAACTCAATTCTTCAGATTTCCAACCAGTGGCACAGTTTCTATACAGACTGAGATACCCCGGCTCCACTCATTGGATCTTGCCTTACATGAAAATATTGTTTTAAGTGCACGTGCCACATAGGATCGCATGAAAGCTGAAGCTAGTGAAGAATGATGAGTAGTATTTATGATTCTGTATTTCAGCATCCCGTTGCAATTGTTCAAATTAGCGTCCATTGTTTATCTTCCGTCAAAATTGACGTTGGTGTTGGTGTTGAAATGTTGAATGTAAAAGTGTTGCAATTTTGACGGAAGGTAAACAATGGACGCTAATGATGAGTAGGTTAGGATTTCCTGGGGAAAAATCGTTATCTAAAAATATTATATCATTGAGAGAAAAGGAAAGCAACAAAAAACTTTAGGATAACCTATAAATCGATATAAATGTTAACTCATGCCTTTGGAGTATAAGTTATTACCGCTATGCAAAATTCTTCGTGAATGCAGATATGGAATGGAAATGAAGAAGAAATTTCAATGTCTTAGAAAATCAAGTTTCTAGTGATCTTCTGAAAGAGCAGATAAATATGGACTAAAAGGTCCAGTGCTTATAGAGAGATATCATGAATATCATGAAAAATATTAAGGAAATGACGTTGGGCAGTCGCACTGAACGCAGAAACCCGGTTACATTGTTCTGCAATGCACAGTAAGAAAGCGTTTCCCTTCGAACATTGCCACATCTCAGAAAAAAAAATCACGTGCCATTTGCTATCCTTTGACTTAAGTAATTTGTTAAATCAAGTGCGAAGTCTCTGAGATGTATTGCAATTTCCTTTTCCGTATTTTCTCCTTCGCGACACACAACGGACTGCTCCAAGAAGGTGATTTCAAAACTGCCTGTGCAGTCGGTGATTTATGTCACGGCTGCATCATTAAGTACAACTTGATTAGGATCAAATGGTTACAGCCAACAATAAAGTAAAGTGCTCTGCGCAAAAAGGGCGTGTCTGCATGTGTATATTCTTACTAAAAGCCCAAGGGAATAGAATGTTTGGTAGACCTATTAATAGATTGGTCTTCTGGTTTGTGACATCTCGGAGTTTTGTGCTGCCTACAAGACTATACTGTGTCACGTCCAAAAATATCACAATTTGACATTTACGAGCTTCTGAAAACAAAAAATACCTAAAAGATATCTGATCCTAAGAAGGAGGAAGTCGGTAATTTAAGGTATGATGCTATAAAGAAAAACTTCCTGATTATAATAGGACACTTGGTGTTGTTTGGATAGTGAAATATGGGAGGCTGTAATGGCTGAGCAGGTAACACAGATCGGAGAGAGAAGGATTTCATGCAGAACAATGTCGGCGAAACTTCTTCTGAAATGACAACATGGAAGAACGAGCATAATTTTAAAATAAGTTGTGAGCATGAGAGGTGGATTCGACTGGAAAGTGGTCCTGTCCAATAGCGACCTTTGCTATTAGCAATGCTGAATTACTTAGGTTTTCGATATTGTGGACCTGTATAGGGAAATGCTGTATAGCACGGCCAAGAGGATAAGATGAATCAGTGAAGATACTTCGAAACGCCGCGCCATAGCTCAAGCGGTTAGTCTCTGGCTTACCACCGCGGCGGCACGGGTTCGAGCCGGGGTATGGTCAAGTGGGATTCGTGGTAGACAAAGTGACGCTGGGGCAGGTTTTCTCCGAGTACTTCGGTTTCACCTGCCAATCTTAATTCTACCATATTCTCCATCATCATAATCACCCGGGGCATGTACAATAGGCCAATCAGTGGCCGACATGCCGAGTGGACCCAACTGGACTCCTCCCCCCTCCCAATTTTGGAATTAAAAAAAAAGATGTCTCAGTGAAGATACTTCGAATGATGGAAACGCGAGGTACCAGTTGAATTTACTTTTCATTTATAAGATGAAATATGTAAAGATACTGAAGGCAATTACTTCGATTTTGAGATATTCAAAGGATGTAAACATTATGTGTAATGTATAACCATTCGATAATCTCGATTTGTTCTCGCTGTTACTTAATAATTATTAGGGAAAATCCGTCATAATTTGGTTTTAACATTAAATACATTCTGAAACCACTCATTTAGATTATTCTTTTCCAGCCTAGGCATGTCAATATGGCTAACAGCGTACACCGGTTTCGTTTATATATAACTGGGTGCGACGACAGGAGTAAAATTACTTTGCCATCAGTGTCTAGTGTGATAACCAGGGCCCGGATTTTGATGACCTGAAAATATTAAAAAAAATGACCTATAAAATGACCGAAAAAAAATCCAGAAAAATGACTTAAAGGAGAAAAGAAAGAACACTTCGCTTCCATGTTATTCGCATTTCAGAAAATATATGAAGAAAAATTCCCGAAAATGGCCAATAATTACAAGAAATACCTTTAAAAGTCCAAAAATTTACCCAAAAATTGCCCCCAAAATGAAAAAAAGACCTTAAACCTAAAAATGTCAAAAAATAACAAAAAAAATTACCTATAAAATTTACATTTCTGTAACCAGCAGCTCATTTCCGAGATTTATATATTTAAGAGCATCGCATAGGATACAAGGAAAAAAAAGATGACATCTCATCAAAATCCGGGCCCTGGTGATAACGAACCTCATAAAGCATGTTCTGGAAGACACAGCAAGAGAGAGAGGGAGGGAGGAGGAGGAGGAGAAGAAGAAGAAGAAGGAGCAGGAGGAGGAGGAGAAAAAGAAGAAACGCGAGAGAATTTGTAAGTAAGCAACAGCAAGAGAAGTGTAACTGAAGACGAAACGAGAAATGCAAGTCCTAGTAAAGAAATTCCTGCAGCCGTGTGACGTCTTCGCAACAAGCTGTCTCGAAGTCCTTCACGTGAAGACAGGATTCAGTGTTACAGTTGCAAAGAGCAGTAGCACGAAGCTCCCTCCAGCTATGAAGACGTCAGTTTGTTGAATCCTCAACTTACCGCACCAGTGTTCGTTAATTTAGCCAGAGTGTGGAGTAAGCTGAAGAAAGTGAAGTTTCCTTTAAATACGATCTGTTTGCTGACAAAGTAAAACCAATAATGGCCATGTCGCGTGAATGTTAATTTTCCCAGTAATTGATCTTGTTGTAATAAAATGGTTGCTTTCATCGTTCTAATGTGTGCGCCTCGTTGTTATAAATGTCCTTAGCATCACCAATTTACTCAGTTCTCCTGGAATGAGGGTATAGGTCTTATATACACTTGTGTCCCTTTTGAACTACATGAGTGTATATTGCATTCTGGTGTATGAGAGCTGCCTCTGATAATGAGTGGTGTAACGGCCGTACACAAATCCCACGCTGTTCTTAGGAAAAGTGGCGAAATCCGCCATCAGTCTTCAGTACTCGGTGAGACAGTATATCGATGTCAGTAAAACTTACGACACTACAATATCCCCTGCAAGAGTATGAGGATACGACATAAACGAATGACGTCACATGTATGGTAGGATATTGGTGTGATCAAATCGTTTTATTCCATTAAAATCATCACAAGAGGGGATAGAAGCAGTGAATACAGCTGAGAGAGACAGCCATCAGCTGTCGAGTTAATGAAGAAAAGATTCATAGCTGTTTCAGGAGAATCGTTTAAAGCTGCATATTGTTTCCTTGTATTGCAAAGAAGAACGAAATGGAATTACGGAAAACTCAGCAGAAGATAAGACAGATTTTTGCCATTGCAGAAGCAGAAATGTTATCTGTGTTGTAAACTTTCCACCAGTAAGGAGAAAGTGGGCGGAACAAGACGGCGAGTACATCTCGCTGCTGTAGAGAAGAGCCACGTTTCGCTGCAAGGTGACTACAAGGAGTGACGCCAGGGATACGAGGCAACGCAACCATTCTACACGTCAACACCGAAGAACACCTAGCAAGAAACGGACTACCAGTGCAGCGGAATATATACCGAATCCAGAGGACCCCTAGGTCAAGGATGTTGGTAGTACACCTGGACCGGCTCGTGCCTTATCATGGAGCTGCTCGAGACGAGCACCCATAAAAAGGGGGAAGATGTAGGGGTTGGAGGGCAGAGCAACGGGAAGAAGAGAAAGAGTAGCAGGACACAAAGAAAATGCTGCAAGAACAGCCTCCAAAGACAAAGGAACGGGGGTGCAACGTTAGGCTATTCGTGACGAACAGCCTTGAGGAGGGAGCAGTGACAAGTTACGCAATGGAGGACAAACCCTCCCTCCCCCAGCAGTGACGTGGCAGCTCTGGCCACTGTGACGTAGCCCCCCCTGGGCTACGTGGCACCGCTTCCTACAGTAACGAAACACGTTACAGTATGATCTGATATACTCTGTATGGACTCGCACAAGCGGGGAACCTAGATCGGCCATAACGCATAGGCATATGATTGAAAGATTTTTTAAATCATCGGAAAAGGGCGCTCGATTTTCACGCAAGTCAGCAAAGGATGGACGTGTATCAGACTGGATCCAGCAGATTCAGCCGTTAAGTTCCCAGTTCCGAGAAGTAGCATTGCTGAATTGTACGGAGGGGCAAGACAAGGAACACCAGACAAACTGAGTAATATTTGATTCGTACAGGGCCTGTGCTCAGAAGCTGAAACTGTCGTAACAGAGGCCCATGGGAACATATGCACCTGAACAAGCAAAGGAAATGCAGATATTTCATTTGCATTTCAACTAGTGAGCAGCAACGATAAATTTGTCCTTGGGCTTAATTAAATAAGCACTACGCCATGAAGACGCATGGGGGAGTAGATGTATAGATTCACGTATTCTTGATCTCTGTGCTACTCCTTCATGTACAAAGAATAAGCCATGAAGAGACCAGAGCTCTGTTTGCTGCCCGCTACATGCTGGTTGCTTGCTTCGTTCGCTCTTCGAATTTCAAGAAGTTGGTGACCACACGGCGCTATATCACAGAAGATATAATTATTCATAGCCAGGGCTGTGAGAACCTCAAATTCTATATTCTATATTTATTTCTCATTTGAAGAATTACCTCTATTTACTACAGGAAAAAAGATAAAGCTATCCCTATAATAGGCCATGGAGGCCCATAAGGTTGTGAGACGTCGAGGCTCCCACATTTTCTAGACATTCTGCTCACAGACGGCGGTGAGGTTGTCAGTACTCCCCAGGAAGATTCCTGGTACACATATCTGTTAGAGGCCGAGTGGACCCCAATGCCATAGTGCGGCAGAAAGGATTAGAGCGATTGAAAATCCAATGACCTAATCGGGAATGGAACCCGCGACCTTCCGGCTTGTAACCTAGTGCCTAAATCAGCTACGCTACCTCGTGCCCCCATTCACTACATGAAAGACCGCTTAATTGAATGATGCTTCCATTGTATACACGTCCGCCTAATCACATTTTAACTAATGCCTGATTTAAACATTAACTCCATAGAAATGTATTAGTTATTTATGTTCTGAGCTATGCAGCTAATTAATTAGTCAGCTAGTTACATAATAATTTGAAGAGCGGTAATGCATTTGACGTGAAACAGGAAGTGCTGAGGTTTATCTTAGTTTTCCCTCTTTAATTTGATTCAAATACTGAAGTACTATCTCTAAACACGCCACGGTGGTTCCTTCTGAAATTCTTGAGAATTCACGATACTGGCACGTAATTTAAGCCCATCTCTTTCGACTATATTTTATGTAGTTGATAAAGTGTCATTAAATAACTTTCAGGTACACTTAGTCATTATGCCAGTCGGATAATCAGCTCAATTCTCTCTTGCACAACAGCAATAAATCATGAGCGTAATAAATAGAACTCTATGGAACTTTCAGTTCCTTTCTAATAGAATTTATTGAATCCAGATGGCTTTAGAGACTTGCCTACTTGAATATTTCAGTACATTCCAGCGCACTATATAACAATAAATAAATAAATAAAACGTCGCCTGAATTTACACAGGAACAATGTATGAAATGAGAATCGAACCCGCGTCCTTGACATAGATTTCCGCCCTACATTTGTCACACAGCAAACTGACTCAACTGTGTGGGCGGCATGTGTGATAGTTCAGCCTGTCTGACGAGATATTCCGCCCACACAGGATAGAGCCACGTGCGACGGGGCACCGACTAAAGAATGTTCTCCACTACCCCACTCAAAATTTCTGGTTGGAACAATGCATCTGTGGTGATTGCTTTTGAAAGGGCACAACTCATATTTATGTCTCACTCTGAGCAAATTTCGGAGTAAGAACGCTGGAGAACAGAGCCCTCATAAAGATGTTTTGGACTGTCGGAATATGAAATTACAATATACTGGGGAAAATTACATACTGTGCAGCTTCTTAACTTGTACTCTGCCTAATTTGGCAGACTGAGTAAATATAGAAGGATGAAAAGTCCGGTGCAGTAACACTCAGTAGGAAGTAAGAAATACATACACAATTTTAGTCGTAACACCAGGAATATCACTTAGGAGATCTTATAGTGGGGAGAAAGACAGTATCAAAATAGATCTTAGAGCGACAGAGGGTCACGATGTAGCCTGAATTTTGATGCAGGAGAATAACACGCATTAGCTGGTTTTTGTGACTCCGTAATCTATGGAATTTTCTTCTCCGAGCGGAAATTATAAAACTGCCTACGAATACTCTTACAAAAAGAGAATTAACTGCCCTTCATTCCAGGAAGATGAGCGAGCGTATTTCAAACTAAATTGTACTTCACTTAAAGAAAATTCATCTCTCCCAACCAAAACATGACGTTTCATTTCGCACGTTCTGTCAAGAGAGAGTTAAGACAGTTGAAGTGTGAATTCCGTAACACTGTAACCTTCATGTGAGAAAGAAGAACCTCCGTGTTTCCACGAACAAAGAATGCAAAAACTGAATAGCTTGCAGCAGTGGTCTTTAAGTTATCGCGATCCCCTAAAATAATGCATAAATCCATACAAACCCGATCTGTGCTGATCAGAGAAATGTGCAGCTGCGCATGTTACTGCGCATCCCTATCAGCCTACGGTAAGAGCATGAACCCGCCCCCGATTAGGTTTAATGTGTTCTAACGCGTCCAGAACACTTACATAATTTAGTAATCGTGTACAATTTCATTATTTTAATAATATAAATTTATTTGATAAACATCAACCCTTAAATACTGCTCATTCACTAAGAATAACTAGCAAATGTTCAGGATCTGAGGTCCTCACATCGGTTCCTATGGAGGATATTATTTTATAGGGTGTAACATCGTATAATGCGGTGTAAATTCACTGACGTTTCGGAGGACAATATTACATCCATCTTCTAGGTTGAAGCAGGACTCCAGAAAGAAGCATGAGCGAGAGCTTACTAACATATTGCTTTACAAACCGTTAAGTATTAACCATTCATAAAACGTTCAAATAAAATACTCATACGATAGGCCGTTTTAAAGAAAACAGTTGTTCAACTTCATGTAACGAAGGGACTATATTGGACGGATAAGGTATGTGTAAAGTTGATCCTGGGCTTAACTTATTAAGCACTGCGACATGAAGACGTATGGGGAAATGGGTGTACACATATAAATATTTTTGACCTCAGGACTAGTTGGAGGTGAATGTCAGTTTCAAACTCAGACCGATTTATCCCCGGGGAGAGAGCCCGCAGTACACATTGGATAGGAGGCTCTATGGGCTCTATGTCCGGTCTAAACGGCGTAAAGAAGAGGTTCGAACCACGATCCCTTAGCTGTTCAGTCCGTGGGCATTCGCTATACCGAATGTGCTATCCCGACTCCCGTATTGGACGGATACGGGTAAGAACAAAATTAGTAGAACGAGTTTTATTTTATGCCCTCCCGCCATACTAATTTCTATAATAATCGTTGCCAGAAGTTTCAGACCTGAATAATGCCGTCTTCTGGGATGTGGCTGCAGCCACATGCTCAAGTTGGTTCCTCGTTCGCGGATTTTCTACCTTGAAGATGGAGGCGATACATTCATTCGAAACGTCGGTTTACAAAAGATCTACACTGCGTCACATCCCAGAAGACGGCATTCTTCATAGTCACCGCCGTGAAAACCTCAGATCTTTAATAGTGTTCCCATCATTTCACTTCATTTCGTTTACAAAAGAACACACGTCTTATCAAATTATGACGTATTTAACTGACACTATACATCACACTAGTCATTGAAATTCGATTCTGGGACTGAATATTCAATACTGTCGAGCACACTTCCATGTTGTTATGTTACACGTGATGCATTTCGCCTCGCGCGAGGTCTTCACGCGATACCGAAATTTCTTCTATACTTCACTTGGCACTTAAGAGCAGGAAATCCCTTCGGACACGATCAGCATTACTTCCGTCCCGATTTATTCATTTCTTCCAGGCACCGACAGAAGTTTTCAGAACTGCTCTTCAGAGACCATGCTGAATTTTAATTGTAGCCACTCTTGCGCCTTTTCGTTATGTTTCAATAAAAATTGTCTGCAATAATACGAATGTCAGCCATGCCTGCCTGTGCAACGAAATATCTCTTGACTGGAAAATATGTCTATATGTCCATCAGCAGTTTCAATCTCTAAAATATCTTAACGGACTTTGGTGCAATTTATATTGTATACGCCAAAAGTTATGGGACGAATTTAATTTTGGATTGTATGGGCCAAATCTACAATAATCACTTATTTATATGAAGCGACAACTGATCTTCATAAAACCATCGCAGGTGGCTCATGATTAGAATAAATCGTACATGACACAAAATAATAGCTCCTATTTAGTTACAAAAGATTGGACTGCGACATACTGATTGTTGAAAGAAAAGCAACGAAACTAATTTCTGACGCTGAGCAATGACATCTGTAGTGTGGAGATGATTAACTTTACAAGAATATATTTATACGCGAAACGAACGCAAGTCGATTCCAACTAGATTTGTAACAGCGCAAGGAGCGTAATCATGAAACATATGTATATATTGTCACTTTCATTAGTGACTAAAGATGGGGTTTTGATTGGTAATTGGATTTATTAACCACTTGCAGGTCGTAACTACAAATAATTATTACACTATTGCAGATTTACACAATTTACAATCACTCCATACTAATCTTCTCAGTCTATTTCCACTAGTCATTACTGTTTCCTGGAAACGGATTTACACGTATAACAGAGGAACTACAAAAGTCTCACTAAATTACACACTCCCAATATCGATGTACTACAGGACATGTATCGTCAGACGCTAAGTCTTCTGATAGGCCGCGCCATAGCTCAAGCGGTTAGTCGCTGGCTTCCCACAGCGGCGGCCCGGGTTCGATTCCGGGTCTGGTCAAGTGGAATTTGTGGTGGACAAAGTGGCGCTGGTGCAGGTTTTCTCCGAGTACTTCGGTTCCCCTGCCAATCTTCATTCCACCAATTGCTCCACAATCACCCTCACCTATCATCTGGGGCTGGTACAATAAGCCAGAAGTGACCGCAGTACAAGGGACTTAGTCCCATCCCACTAGCAATAAAAAAAAGTCTTTTGATTCTTCTTGTGGCCACACTGCTGTTCCCTTGGAACTTCGGAATTCCCATTCCCGTATTCCCTCATACCTTCTCGGCACGGACCACGCATAGAAAACACAGCCCCTCTATTATTGCCTGCGGAACCGTATTTACAGAGCTGTTGCCTGGCAACGCATTGATCAAATCCGTTATATTATCCATTTATCTATGGCTCTTCAGCTCTTTGTTGGGCCTTGCCCGCTTTTCAGTTTCTTAATCCTAAACATAGTCGGTAGGACTGTTTGGATAGGCGATTAGCTCGTCGCAAGGCCTCTACCTACACACAGAACACAAACACAGAATACACGCACACAGACATCAATTCCTCGAGTTGGATTAGAACCCACGATCCCAGCATTCGAGAGGGTGAAGACTCTTCGTGCCTTAGACCTAGTGGCCACTGTAATCGGCAGAAAACATGTCTAGGCCTACTTAGTGTTAGAGTTGGCCCACGCCTTCGGTTGCGCACGGGTTGCTGCAACAGCAACCTTCCCGGTCCTGCTCTCCGAAAGACCTTTAGGTCAACATTCACAAATTGCTACTTTCAAGTGTGCGGCATTTTGAGTCATGGCGACTTGACAAGAGCAGGCGTTTACAAACACCGTCAATGTTTGTTTTTATATTAATTTTTCGTAAGGATGCAAGATCACGTACAACTGTTTCGAATTTATGTGATGAAGTTTTGCATACTGTACGTATTTTAATAACTTTTTGACCTCAGATCGTGTTTTAACATCGCAGCAACTGTTTTTACAAATATTAGGGGTGCCCATCTCGTATAGATTATTTTGTCTATGGAACTTTAAGAAATACGACTATAAGAGTACTCAGCGAAGTTTTTTTTTATAATAGAATTACTTCTGGAAAAGGAATCCTAAGTATAACAAATATTGGAAATAGCGATAAAGACGGCAGATGGCAGAACATCAAGTTTTCGTATGATGCCCGTACTCGTTATGCTGTGTTTCAGATGTCGCCCTACGGGACTCAGCTTATTTAGTTGTTTGATAGGTTCAGTGAAAAGAGACACTCCTACCATTTTCTGTTTTAGAGTCAGAGTCAGAGTTCCTTTACTAGCGGTTTACCGCTAATCATTTCATCTTGGCGACAAGCCCCTTCATACCCAAGACCAGTATTTTTCTTTCAAATGACCGCTTGCGGCTATAGTCCTTTTGTAACATCCTCTCTGATGAGCGGATGGGCCTGTCGTCTACAACTGCTGCTGGTTCTCGCCAGCGCAGTCTTTTACGTGTCCGAATCCAGCAGGACTCGTGACCATATTTTGCTGTCTCAGATTCGAGAGTTCCTTAACCTAGAGGGCCAGGTTCCAATATTTATATCCCCAGGAACAAGGTGTTCCAGTTATACCCCCAGGCAATGTGTTGCCTTTTCGTCACCTCCTACGAATCGCAGGGCTACGGTGGAGGTATTCGAACCCGCCTCCATAGGGATTCTAGCTTTGAATCTGTTTGTGTCATTAAATAACTAAAATTGTAGACATTATACGTTGCAATGTAACCAGACGTGGGAGAGAACAGAGATCCTTTAGAAGTGTTGCCGTCTGGGATATATTGCCGCGCGTTGCGTTGAAATTTAACGGACTATACGACGTTATGTCCCAGAAATGCCCGTGCCACAGTTCCGGTTCACCACCGCGGTGGCCCGATTTCGAACCCAGGTCAAGTCATGTGGGATTTATGGTGGTCAAAGTGGCACTGGGGCAGGTTTTCTCCGAGTAAATTGGTTTCTCCTACCAACTTTCATTCCAGCAAATGCCCCATACCCATTCATCAACCGGGGCTGGTACAAGAGACCAACTAATGGCCGATGGACCAAGTGGACCCAGTCTCACCCCATGCCACAAAAATTAATGAAAATATCCCAGAAAACAGAACTCGTCATAACCATCGCTGTGAGAATATCAGATCCTATACATTGTATTCTGTTTAGTAAAAAGTGAAACTCTAAGAATTGTGATGCTGTACATGGTGAATGATTACACTGTTATCGTCTGCGGTTCTTACTCAGTGCCTCTTGACGAAATGTGTGACATATTTTCGTTATATAAATCAGTAGAAACAGACAGCCCACACAGGCCACCACGCACAGTTGAGCATGCTATGAGCTGGACGTCCGGGGTTAAATTCCCGGCTGAGGCAGTGATGTTTCTCTTCGCCTAGACTGGCTGCGGGATACTCGTAGCCGTCTGTCCGTTGGATAAGTGGGGCTCTTTCCCTGGGGGCCAAGCCAACGTGAAGCCTAGCGCCCTTCCATCTACTGGCACGCCTTGTCATGAAACATAGGGATAACTTAACCATATCTACCGATGATAGTAGTTGTGATCCCCTTATCCTGCTGTGTGTGCAACTGAAATTAATTCTGAGTAGAAGCAGTCAAAAAACACACTGATCTATGTATATAGAAGGAAAGTGAAGATGATGGTAAGGGGGGCGGTGGTGGTAGTGGTGAGGATGTTTCTTACGACGCTCTCAGCGTCTAGACTGTCCAGCGTCGAATGGTAGAATGACGGACGAATGATGAACTAAACTAAAAAGGATGTGGCTGGAAGTGACCCTGACCTAAAAGAGTCCTGAGGGACTCAGAATATCAGGTGTAACAGCCAAGATTGGAACCAAGCACCTGCCAATTACAAGTCAATAGCATTACCGCTACACCAGCCTGCTCCGTGCGATGATTAAGAAAATACATATGAAAATGGAAGGGAAGTAGAAGGAGAAAGGATGAAAGGAAAGAGAGAGAGTATATGGAAGGAGAAATCTCCGCATTATGACGACCTCACTTTATTATTACGCATGGCCGCTTACTTGTGATCGTAATTGCCGGACAAGAACAATGTCTGCTTATGTGTATCAAATGACGTCACATACAGTTATCGTACGTTCAACTTTAGAAGCAAGAGAGAAGTGTGTTTTTAATGTGTTGTATCAGGAAGTTTTTGCATTGTGAAACTATGGCAGGAACAAGAAAACAAGATTTAATGGAAAAAACAGGAAGGCCTGTGGTACATTGTCGGATAGTTGGCACACAATTCTAGAATTAATGAATTAATTAAAATTATGAAAATATGTGAGATAATTTTCGCCTCACACTTTCAAAATGAAACCAGAAATCTGTTGAATAATCTCGCCAGACTTAAAAAAAAACAGCTGAGGAATATCGGTTTAATTTCATTCTTTAAAGACACAAGATTATGGAAGTAGAGTGTGATTCTAAATTACTGTCGGGATTTCGGTGGCGAATAATTTATAAACCGGAAGAAATAAACTGAAACTGCTTACAGAATATGAAAATGTAGCTCAGAAAGTTTTATTTGCTAGCTACTTGAACTTTCTAGTATAAATTTTCATATTCATATTCGAAATTTTTATTTTTTCTCCTTTATGTGTGTCGCATATTACATCATAGTTTCTCACTGTTGCCTTGTTTGTTGTTGCTGTCTTAATAACAATATTTCATACATAACAAACATAAGTATGTACGCTTTTTATTTCCGTGTCAAAATTTCCAGTTTTCGCCAAAAAAACTGGCAGATAAACATAGATTTTACCCCCCCTCCACGTTTTGCTGTATATTCTATAGAAAAATTCCCTTAGCAAATCGGCCTACATTACCGTGATCTGTTGCTACAAATCACTTCAGCATTCAACATTGCAACTAGCGTGGCTCGCACCTCATAAATCCGCGAGTCTGAGGAAATCAAAGTGTACAATATTTGGTGACTTCCAGTAGTGTAATATTCATTCCAAATTTCGTGAGGATCGATCAGTTGGTTCAAAAGTTGAAAAGAGAGAGACGTACTCACGCTGCATATTAACCCCATAACCCTACTTTCTTCTTTAGAAAGGAAAGTAGACGAAACTGTTTATATGCCTACCCCTCGTTGCTATATTATTATTTTTATTTTCTAAATATATAGAAGACTATAAGAAAGGACGGAATGGCACTGAAGCCTTCAGCAGCTCAGCACAAGTCACACCGTTGCACAGATATTGTCTATTTTGTCACTCTAACGAACAAACATTGTCCTTGTTGGGTCACGGCAATTACAACGTCACGACATGGATGGATTATGGACACAGCCATGAGCGTTGCGTGGTCCGCTCTGGTAGTAAGACGGGTTGCGTCATTCATAAACAGCTGGCAGCCGAGTAGGTTCTAATTATTTCTGTTCATTCATATATAAAGGACTCCAGCTCGGTTTGAAAGAACACAGTTTATTGCCGGTTACGTAAGATCATAATCTTCTGCATCAACATCATTCTTGAAGCAGAGGTGCCGGTCAGTCATCCTAAAGTTGTCCCCGTGCTTAACTAATTAAGCGCTACACCATGAAGTCGTATGGGGGAGTGAATGTATAAATCCACGTTTTCTTGACTTCGACATTAATTGGAGATAAGTGGTCAGCTCCATGCTCCGGCAGCTTTGCCCCCAGGGAAAGGGTCCCTGGTACCCATTAGATAGGAGGCTGGGTGAGTTCCAGAGCCGGTCTCGACGCTGCGGAGAAGAGAAACTTCTTAACCTTATCGGGACTTGAAATCCGACCTCTCGGCCATCCAACCCGTAGCCAATCGCTCTGCCGACTGGGCTATCTCTTCTTCCATTCTTCTTCTTACTATTATTATTATTATTATTAGAGTGGAAATAGCATAGTCGGTATAGCTACTAGCTACGGGCTAAATGACCGAGGGGTCGGAGTTCGAGTCCCGGTAGCGCAAAGAATTTTCTCTTCTCCAAATAGTCCAGACCGGGTCTGGGGTCCTCCCAACCTCTTATCCAATGGGTAAAAGGGGATTTTTCCCCGGGGATAAAGCGGCCGGGACGTGAAGCTGAATTCTACCCAGTATCGAGGTCAAAAAATGTGGATCTATACATCAACTCCCCCTTAGCCTTCATGGCATAGTGCTTAATTGGTTAAGCACAGGGACAACTGTTCCATTATAAGGTTTAACTTCCTAATGCAATGAAAACGACGTGTCAAATACCTAAGACGGTAAACTATGGGAACTATTAAAATTTTGTTGCTGATTTTTGTGTCATTTAAAGATTGTTTTGTAACTGTATAATTGACATAACCTCGACTTATACGATAGGACATCGTGTGCGGTGAACTGCATGTGTTCCTTATTATTCTCTGATGAGTGTCCGAACTTCAAACATAGTCAGTTAATGTGACTGATTTTACACGAAATAATGACTTAAAAGCGTGTTTTCTATCCCTCTAGGGGCATGGTAATGTTTGTGTTTCTTTGTTCTTTTATTGTGTTGTACTGGCAGTAACTTGGGGCTGTCTGTTCTCCATCCAGAGAACAGTTGTCTAAATACAAGTTTCTTCTAAGATCTAAAAGTTTGTGACGATGGTAAATTGCTACAAGTATTATGTTTTTGGACATTATCCATCGTCTTGTCTATTTTTTAAAAAACCGTCCTCTTTCTTTTCAAAACACAGTGTCTCGGAGACTATCTCCGGAAATAGGGGCTAGCTCTATCTGTTGGACCCAACTGAGTAGGTTTTACCTGAGGACGGGGACAGAATCCAGTCTCCGAAACGCTGTGTTTTGAAAAGAAATAGGACTTTTTTTTAAATAGACAAGACGATGGATAATGTCCAAAAACATACATCACTTGTAACAAGTTTCTTTGCTTCAATACTTTATCTGAGTCAGGAGAGGGCAGACGCCTCAATAAGTGACAGCTGCAAAGGAAGAGACGATTTTTCTTCTGCTCACGCTTCTTATTTCTTTTCCTTCTTTCGCAAATAATGCTCTCCTCTGTCTTCCGGTCCATAAACAGTCTCGTGGCACTGAATTCTTTGCACATTTGATGAAATTCCTGGGACGGGAATTAGGTTCATGGCAACGCTCTGCCTACACAAAACAAAGCGCCTACATAAGGTCTGCCTGGCTAGGGAGGAACACGAACCACTTGCCCCAGAATTCTATTACCATGGTCGTGGTTCTGCAGAAACATTTTAACTACATTACCTCAAAGAAGTTACGACCAGACTACGCCTCGTAAAACCCCAAGTTTAACGGATATATTTCCCTAGTTATCTAACGATTTCATTTCTCAACTATGTCACGTAACATCGAATTTGAGAAGAGAATAATCATAAATTGAAAAGGATAAGGTATGACGCGGCTCTAGCCCATTTTGAGGTAGTGTCATAGTATCTACCCTGACAGTGTTCTTAATTCATTGAGTCTTCGACAACACCATGTAAACAACAATTGTTAAGAAACAGCTAATGAAATGAGAAGATAATTATATAAAGCGAATAATAATGGCTGGGAAAAGAAGGCGTTGAATGCCGATAATTTCCTGGAAGGAAAACTAAGAAAATCGTTTGTTAGTGCATTCGGAATGCCAACAGAAATTCGAATAGAAATCTCGTCTGTTTACAAGAACGCTGATGTTTGGCCTAGAACCTAGAAAACACTGGTCCGAAGCCATCTAACTTTGTACATTCCTGTATTATAACGCAATTGAGACCTCGTTTACATTTTTTAATATTATGTGATTTGTTCATAGCTTAATCCATTGTTTTCTTCCAATCACTCTGAATTTATTAATGGACATGCACTGAGGCTTTAATCTTGCCAACAGCCAAACAAGTCCACCCACATATGCTGCTAAACTAAAAAATGTTTCTGCATTTCACTGTAATTCTTCGACTAGGATTAAAACACGAAAGTGAACAAATGGTGATTTGTCACACCGAAAGACAGTCAAAATATTTTGGTTCTGCGAAATATTTCATTTGAATTTGATACCACTTACATCACCAGCGCCCTTCTATGACTTGGCAATGCCGTGTAAGTACATATCATTCTTGGCCCTCACTTGAAACGAACTTCTTAAATCTAAGCCCCTTGCTTCAATTAAAACTGGCTGTTTTTTAAATAAATTCTTCAAAATATTTATAAAATTTTTGTACAGATTTTGGCCTACTAATTCGTTGTCCGATTAGTAAACTCCATACCTCGACAAATCACCGTAACTAAAATAAGTCGCAATGGGTCATGACAAGGCTTCAACGAAAGAATTCAAATGGCTGAATTTGGTTCTCCCCGAACTTGTGCCTTTGGCATGCTGACAGAGAGAGACAGATGAATATGTTGGGAGTTTCAGCAATTTCCGGCACTCTCTGCTGCATACAAATATCTTCTTCTCGGAATAAAACAGAAAATCCATCCAACAGACGCAGCTCAAATTCTTCCTACAATGACCTTGACGTCGGCCTCGAAGTTTCGTCTGATGAGTGTAAGCTTATATATCCATTGTCAGTTGCTGAAGTAATATGGCGCCGCCAAATGATGATTGCTTGTAGAAGTATAAAATTAATCTGAGAGTTGCGGGGAAAGGAAGTTTTCTTTATTGTATAAAGAGACTAACGTGTCGCTCGCTGAAACAGAAATTGAGAAGTATCCAGCTGCAAATCGTTGGGTATTTTATGTTTTCCCCTCCATTTCTACCTACCTTCTCTTTCATTCTTTTGTTTTATCTATGTCTCTTTTGTTTCCTCTTTCTTTCTCATAAGCAGGTCTCATGTTCAATACACTCTCTGTTTTAGGCCGGTTAATTCTACTATAGACCCTTTACCTCTTTCCACGTGTTAGGACTTCTAGCTTGTTCCCATTTGGAATTAACATCTTACAGCAGAACTGAAAGAAAATTTGGCCTAATAAGGACTTCTGCATTAATACTCATACAACCCTCATTACTGGCTTGCAACACAGATTCTGTTACAGACGAAGTGCCACACCTACAGAATACACTAGAAACGCTATAATGAACCTCCCAAAGTAAAAGTTTGGGGTGTCGCAATAGTTAAGTCGGGTTAGCGAGAGCAGGGTTTGGATTTGCGGCAGGGGGCAAGAGGATTTTCTCTTCATCACAGCGCCCAGACCGCCTCTGTAACCCACACAGACTCTTATCTGAAGAGTATGGGAGGCTCTTTCCACGAGGGTAAAGCGGCCAGCACGTGAAGCTGACCACTCTCTTTCATCTAGTACCGAGGTCAAGAATGGTGGAACTATACTTCCAATCCCCCATACGTTCTCATGGCGTGGTGCTTAATTAATTAGGCAAAGGGACAAGTTTACCTTCATCTTACGTGAAACTTTGGTAGTAACATACTGGGTTCGTATTCTGAATCTCATCGTTTCGAATCTCTGCCGGACATCGCCTGTAAGTGTTCAGGAGTTTCTGTGGTTTTCGTCAGTCTCTCCAAAGAAATCTGGAATGGTATATCTGTTAGGACATGACGGCTTCCTTCCAAATCCTTTCCATCTGTCACCCTATAATCTAGCTGCAGACAACGTCGTTAAAGTGGCCACAACAAGCTTCCTGAGGATGAAGTGGTGCCAACAGGACCATCCCACGGAACACTTCGTGCTGAAACCTGAGCAGTTCTGCCAGAATGTATGATATGAGGACTTACCATAATTTTAGGCTGCGTCATAGCTCAAGCGGTTAGTCGCTGGCTTCCCACCGCGGCGGCCCGGCTTCGATCCCGGGTCTGGTCAAGTGGGATTTGTGGTGGACAAAGTGGCGCTGGGGCAGGTTTTCTCCGAGTACTTCGGTTTCCCCTCCCAATCTTCATTCCACCAATTGCTCCACAATCACCCTAACCTATCATCTGGAGCTGGTACAATAGGCCAGAAGTGGCCGCAGTACAAGGGACTTAGTCCCACCCCACTAGCAATAATAAACAAAAAAATAATACCATAATTTTGGCATGTAATTCCATACATATTTCTTAAGCTCCAAAATCCGAGAGGCCAGCTAACCGGTTCCTACTCCTACTGAATTACTTGGTAATGTCAATAGTGGACTTATCAAACACGTGTAGGCAGCCCTGCATAGGAGCCGAACCCAACGAGGCCGTATCACAAGTGAGATTATACTGTGACGCGAACAGCTTCTGTGTTTACGTAACAATTCGAATTGAATGCAGTCCGTGGGTTCCAGTCTTGTGCAACATATAGGCCCAAGCCAGTCATGTTTCTAGTCGGGAACTCATGGTAACACATAAACAACACGGGAAATCTCCCCATAGTATTTGGTCCTGTGCACATATACAACTATAATTTTAATCTGTTCTATGAATTTTTCAGATGAATGTGAGAATAGCGACAACGCTTTGCGTCCGCACCTTGCCATATTTGTAGCATAGTGAAATCCTTTTATAACGGTTGGTGCAGTGCCCATTGGAGCGTGTGAACTACATTGTCGCGTATGGAACGAGCTGGCCAGAGTGGTGACGCCTCTGTTCCGTTCGACTGTCGGCCGGGACAGTGGCGCTCCTGACAAGAGTTTTTGTGACGTTCATCAGCCCCTCCAGACAAACACCTCAGGACACAACTCCTTCCTTCCACAAACTTTCCTACCATTCACTTCTCATATCACCCCCAGATACGTCACGTATGACGCGAAGTGAAGCCCTAAGTGTAATCATGATTTGAGTATTCCATCGAGGGACCCGTCAGAGTAGCACGTATTTAGAATCGTGTAGAACTGTTGCTATGGAGCGACCGCGAGATGGGCGGATATATCAGAGCCGTTTCTAAGCAAAGGCTCGATAAACATGTTCCCGTTGCTAGGCAGCAGATTATTAATAATGCAACAGTTGGGCCACAACAATGGAAGAGCTGTTTTTCTATATGGTTCGTGTCGAAATATTATAAGCATTATAAGCGTCACATCCCAAAAAGTAATGTTCTTCATTTACCGCTTGAGAGTCTCCACTGCCACAATATGACATATTATCGTCCAAAGGCTTCAAACTGTGATTATTATTTCTCTCCTCAGCTTGTAGTTTTATTGAAATAGAAATGAACACTAAACATGTGTTTAGGAGCCAGGATAGCGCAGTCGGAATAGCAACTGGCTAGGGGGTGGACGACAGAAATATCGGAGTTCGAATCCCTGTATGGTCAAGAATTTTTTCTTGGCCACTCCGATAAGACCAGTTTTGGGGCCCACCCAGCCTCCTATATAATGGTTACCAGGGACCCTTTCTCTGGTGGTAAATCGGCCGGAGTGTGAAGCTGACGTCTCATCTCCAATTAGTGCCGAAGTCAAGAATACGTGGATCTATACATCCCCTCCCCCTAAGCCTTCATGGTGTAGTGCTTAATTAGTTAAGCACAGGGACAACTCTACTTTTACAATAAGCACCTAGTCATGTACGGCGACGTTACACCCTCTGACGGGCCGTCACCTGACAGTTGTATTCCTACATTGTGAAAAGGACACAGCACCGACTGAGATGGAAAAAATATCATGGAGGCTGAGTACATTGGATATGAAATGATAGAGTCGGATTGTATAAAGGGGCCCATACACGTACGAGTCTGGCTCGCTAGTAAGACTCGGCTCGGTTCCAATGAGCCAAACTCGTCCGTGTGTGGGTTGCAAAATTGGGAGTCAGCTCATGCGTTTGTGGTGAAAATAATCCGAGCCCGGCTCCCGAGTCAAGCTCGCCGAGCCGGACTCGTACGTG
>NW_019743175.1:108125-122694 GCF_002891405.2 Cryptotermes secundus | reverse complement strand
CCCAATTTGGGCCTAGGCCTACCTCCATGAAACTCTCCGTTTCACTTCGGTTTACTAGATCTTACACATTCGGTAGGACTCCTTGGGCGAGTGATCAGCTCGTCGCAAGGCCTCTACCTGTAGACAAACACAGAAAAACGCACACAAACATCCATGCCCTAAGTGGGATTCGAACCCACGATCCCGGCTTCCAAGCGAGCGAAGACAATGCATGCCTTAGACCGCTCGGCTACAGTGACCGGTGTTGAAGCTTTTACTACTTACAACTATTTTATTGACCGTCAAAACACAACAAATAGAAAAAAGCAGGGTCAGCGCCCAGCTATGGCTTCGCTACATGTTTCAGCCACTAACGGCCTTCATCAGGCAAACACATATTAACAAACATACACCACTGAACTGCTGTACAATAGATTGGATACAATGTTAAAATACTTTGTGTAGAAATACAGTAAGTCAGATTATATAAAAAACTGAAAGTTATTGTATAAAACAAGATAAAACTTAATTGATGTTATACAACATCGAATGGGTCGCTGATTTTTTACTTTTCATACGTTTCTATGGACCAACTGGAAGTTCGATATTTCTTTTATATAAGAATGCATAGGAGGCCCATGATGTTGCAAATTAATTAATTGTATAGTCGGTGCTTCGTCTTACGAAGAATTGTCCGTACTGTATGGAAAGTAAACAGCGACTTCACTTTTTAGCACCCTAACATGTTTCGGTCCCTACAGACCATCACCAGATATATTTATGTATTTTAAAAATCGAAACACCAATGTAATAGTAGTTTCTAAAAGTATTGATGTTCCCTCTGATGATGGTCTGTAGGGACCGAAACATGTTAGGGTGCTAAGAAGTGAAGTAGTAAAAGCTTCAACAGTCACACTGGACGGAACTGTTTTATCATTTGTAATTATATCTAGGGATTTGTGGCTACAACAACCACCCGGGCCAGTACAATGTAAATGGTGAGCCGACTCCTATAACTTTCCCCTTCTGACTCATTCTCTTCTGAAGACATAGAGATAATGTCTCTCTCACCTTCCAGATTGTATCATAAAAATATCATCATCCACACCCAACGCTAAATAATATGCCTGTGAGCAGTAGCATTCCTGACCCCTTGACATTCTCAAGTACATTGTCAAGCTTTATTCAAACTAGATTATGTGCCCCACCATCACGCAACAGATAGTATAGAAGAATGCAAGTACGGCTACAGACATTCCTGACTTTGGCAGTAGATGGGGGTGAGTGGTCGAGAAGTTCCAGCCCGGGAATAGAGCTCGGTACCAATCAGGATAAGAAGCTATGTAAATCCTTAGCCAGACTAGACGTGATGGGGAAGTTCGTAACCCACGGTTCCTGTCCATTGCGTAAAGTTCACAGCCCGTCTCGATTTCATGACGACTTCTAATGGATACAAAGAAGTGTAAGTTCAGAGCCTGTGTCAGGCTTACGGCGAAGAAAACCATCTAAGGCTTGTGGGAAAAATCGAATTTATATTGTTCAATCTCTATGCAAGTATACTCAAAATAGTCACATAAAATTGATTATAAAATTTAAATAAACAAACATCTTCAATAACGGAGACAAATAAGACCTGTCGAGTTTCGGGAAAATTTTAAATAACAATCAGATTCCAGAAGGCGATCTGGTGATCTGATGAATTACCTCTTTGCGCTGTTTCTGCCTGCAAGGCGAGACATAATCACAAGGCGTGAAATTGATGATAATTATTATGACGATTCTCTATGATGAAAACGTATTAATGTTAATAACATTATAGTAATTTGAACTGAGGTGTTAGAATTTATTGTTCACGCGATAATGGCCTATGAATATAACAGTAAATCTATTTTCGTCCTTCTTTCCATCTATTCCTCTTTTTATCTAAGCACTGCAAACTTACACCTCCGTCTTCGTTTTATCAGTCTGTTCTCTCCACACTAATCCATATTTTCTCTAACCATACGTACNTTACCGGTTCTCACGGTCTCGTCGCTTGCAGATTTCTTATATTTTTTCTTCTACCCTGAAGATGGAGGCGGTACGTTCCTCCGAAACGTCGGTTAACACCACATATACACGGTGCCAAATCCCAGAAGACTGCTTTCTTCATAGTCACCGCCGTGAAAACCTCAAATCTTACAACTTTTCCCTTGTCTATAATTCTTTCTCTCCATATATCCATCTATTCTTCCTTGTTTCAATCGAACTGTCTATTTTTTTATCCCTTTCGACACCGCAAACCGTTCCTTCCGAACGCATCCATCTACACTTGCGATACACACATTGATCCATTCACCCATCTCCGATACTTCTTATGGTGAACTACATCCATCCTTCTGACAATCAATCCATTGCATTCTTCACCTAGCCATCGATGGACAGATTCCCTCAGGCCCTCGGCAGGGCCACTGTATCGTTCACCCCATGCTCAACATTTACAGGTAAGCAGCAGGGAACACATGTCCTCAGTCATTACCTGATCTCTCAAGCGTTAAGACTCGCATGCGGCTCATGAAAGAGAGTGGGGACTATAAGACATGCCACTCCTCCACTCTTAACCCTGCCCCGTAAGTACCGATTGGAGGCAGACCTGATTAACCAAGTATTTAAGGGTGGGGGAACACCACAGTTGTACTCCAACAGCTGTATCAAGTAGTCGGCCTTCTGAAGCCTAAATCCTAGGTTACAATGCTTAGCTAGTGCATGTCTCTCCCCGCTCTCTTTACGTGTGTTTACTGTGCTATGATTGCAATTTCATTTGCTAACTGGGAGCCCGGAGCAGCAGTGGCGCTCTATCAGCTGTGAGTGCTGTTCCGCGGCGCGCCTGCTTGTGACAAGTGACTGACTGCTTCGCGCAGCCTCTGTGATCGCAAGGTACGGACTCGCCACACAGTACAGAGTTTTGTTTTGCTCCTAACTTCTCTTCAGTAGTAGACCTGATAATTCTGTTTCCCAAAATTTATATCTAAAGACATTTTATTTTTGTATGAGAAAATACACAACTGTGCGCTCCATCCAAGATGAAATCTACATGTGATACCGGGTATCACAACATTTGTCTAAAAAATATTTACACTTTATAAGTTTTAAAATGATTTTATATGGATAGGAAGTGTAACTGAGACATATTAAAAGTGTTAAATTCTAGACAGATACAAGAAAAGAAGTTGATAAGACGTGAAATAGATTCAGTTAGATCAGTATACTCGAACTTGTGTGAATACTGAACTGTACATTCGGCTTCCATAAGAGCAGAATTCTTTCAACAGTTAAATAATTATCCATTGAACATTGTGAAATACTTACATTTCATAAAGAAGTTATTTACATAACTACATCATTATGAAGACAGGTAGGTACATACCTAAGTGTCCAGTTGGTAAGTTAGTTACCTGCTTACCTAAGTAATTAGGACGATATCAGCCAAGCGATCTATTTAGTAAGGTAGGTTGGTAGGAAAGCCGGAGCAAACCCAAATTCCTCCCCAAGCGAAAATAATTTACGACGTCCCCTTCAGCTAAATACAGACCCACGTTCTCAAAACTTCGTTACAAGAAAACTAAATTCCCAGATGTCATGGTTAAAATCATATAAATTCTTAAAAAGTAGCAGTAAGAATTTTTTTTTACATTGCTACACAAGTTCATATTAACGTAAATTTGTGGGTATGATATACACAAAGAAGAGCAAAAATTATTTCATTTAACAAAAAAGGGGGTTATTAGGTGCTCGGTGCCTCAAATCGCGCCTCCCCCGGTGGCTGTTTGGTCCACGTGTTCTTTCGCGCTGTTTCTATGTTATCTAGTAATAAGTAGTTTGGCAGTTGCTTATAAATTACTGCGATTTAAGTATTTCGCAGTTAATAAAAAATTATATACACCGGTGAAAAAGATTTTAATGAAATAGAGTATATTTCTTAGTCTTAAAATTGTATTGTTCCATGGGACGTTATTGCCAGCAGAATGTAAATTATTTGTTAAAAGTCACTTTCTGTCCACGAATTCTCTCTCGAAATACTTACTGGCTGTTCAAACATAAGCGAAGAACTTTTCCAGGTCTGGCGTGTAGTCCCGAACTTATTTACTTTCTTTAACTCTCTTCCCTCTTATTTGAATAAGAACATCAGTCCTCTGATATAACAGCCAATACGCAAGCTTATAAAATTTCCTGCTGTTCAGTAAAAAATCAGAAGGGTCGAAGAAAAAATTATCGCTTTTTATCCACGGATCCTACACATCGTCACTCCGATCGTCTTTCCTATTCGAGGAGCTGTTTTCAGTGGATATAATGAAGGATCAGTGACTACACATAAATCAGTATGGTCCTCTAATCAGTGACTTATTTCTGTGTGTTACCTGTTCTTATGCAGGTCTCAATTAGTTCAAGTTGACAGATACATGTGCTTTCACTGTCACTGTAACTGTTAACCTACAGATCTGATTAACTTCAGACTTATTTGGGTGTTTATCAGCACTCAACGTTTCATAATCCTAACATCGGTGTTGAAGTAGCTGCGCTATGAAAAAAAAAAAACCTCCGTGATTTCCGTCCGCAAGCCAACCATACCGACCGGGCGACCGGCGCTTGTCGGCGAAGCTTAGTGCCAACTTTTGCGGATAGAGGGTGTCGCGTGGTCAGCGCAACGAATCCCCACGGTCGTTAATTTAGGTTTTCTATTTCCTTGAAATAGCTACTCAGCTACTCATCACGAGGCTGAGTGGACCACGTTCTAGACCCACTACTTCTCCGAAAAAATCTGGTAGCGCCGGGAATCGAACCCGGACGTCTGGATCTGTAGCCAAAAATGCTGACCACTAGACCACATCTGGGTTCGCCTGCCATATGAAAGCAAACGGTAAATATGGATCATGCGCGTCGGTCATGTTGTTTCCGCTCAGCTAATCTAGCACAGTTTTTGGAGATCTATTACCACATAACATTTCAGGTCCTTATCTAAGTGACTCTGGGGTCACATGTCATTTTGGACGAGAGTAAATCAGATAGTAATGTAATAAGGTTGGAGTGCCACTGTACTCTTGACACTGAAACCTACTTCTTACTCAAAATCCTTTGACTGCCTGAAAAGAAGTTCATCAGCTGGGGAGGAGGAAGGGACTCACTGACGGAAACACGAAGACGATTTCCGAGTCTATCTATTCTCATGAAGTAAAGAAGGTGCTAGGGATGAATGTTTGGAATCACATTCTCTGAATGAAGGGTGACGTGTAAGGATACCTACTTCTCACATTGGACTGGGAAACAAGAATTCTATCCAGTTGGAGCACATCCTGTAACTCTGTCACCCGGGTCAATGTGTCTCAACATTTTCTACTTTACGGCACACAGCAATAAACCTACAATTCAACAATTCATGGCATATCACCCATGTACACTGCAAATTTTGCGTCTCTTTCTGTAAGTGCTAGCCCAATGCGTGCGTTCACCATTGCACGGAAGGATGGACAGGTAGCTGTATGGATGGACGAAGTGTGAAACCGACAACAAGGCATACGGAATAGCGGGTGGCCGGTCAAACGGCTAGACGGATAGACAGACGGATGGATAGATACAGACAAGAATGGAAGGGTGTAGATGGGTATAGATAGACATAATCTAGATGGATAGAAAAATAAAGAGGTGCATATACGGGTTGTTAGACAGATAGATAGATTGGGCCGCGCCATAGCTCAAGCGGTTAGTGGCTGGCTTCCCACCGCGGCGGCCCGGGTTCGGTTCCAGGTCTGGTCAAGTGGGATTTGTGCTGGACAAAGTGGCGCTGGGGCAGGCTTTATCCGAGTACTTCGGTTTCCCTTGCCAATCTTCATCCCACAATTGCTCCACAATCACCCTCACCTGTCATCTGGGGCTGGTACAATAGGCCAGAAGTGGCCGCAGTACAAGGGACTTAGTTCCACCCCACTAAGAATAAAAAAAGATAAATAGATAGATAGATAGATAGGCAGACAGACAGACAGACCGACTGATTGACTGACTGACTGACTGACGGACGGGCGGACAGACAGATATTATGTACTATTGTTAGATGTGTAGATGGGAACTGAATTCCAATTGCAATTGGCATTGCACACCATACGTAGCACGGCGGCTGAGAGACAGCTGGTTTGCAGACAGAGTATAACAACTTCCCTTTGAAACATTTTTCGGTGTGATGTCCACACTAAGGAAGTGCTAGAAGCTGTGCTGTTAGGTTCGCAACGTACATTTCTATGAGCAGTAAACGAGCATAAAGACCAATGAAATGGGAGGTGCAGAACTCCAAATCGGAAGGCTTATGTGAGTCCCACAGGTTTGTAGTTTCTAAGCGTTTGTTTTTTAAGGCACTGTCAGCATACAAGTATATACTATTTAGAGCGTCAAATGATAAGATTGCTCATTAATAATGAATTCGAAGGGATTTGGAAGGAAGCAGTCGCGGCCTAATCGTTGTATTACCAGGGAACTTGCCTGCAGGGACCGAGGGAAACCACGAAAGCCTCAGTTGGGACAGATTTTTTTCCCGGCTGGGATTCGAACCAAACTTTTCCGAATACAAATCTAGAATGTTGCAGCTGCACCAAAGATCTCGGTGTTCATGGTTTGGCAGACATGATCTCTAAATCAGTCTACGGAAGTTATCCGTCATTTTGACTCTCGAGGTGAAAGGTTGAGTGGTTTTCCGAACGGACAGCTTTTTTAAAAAAAGTAAAATTATCTGTTATTGTTATTTTTTATTGACTATAATTTAATAATAACAATTGATAACTTTAATGGTGAAAAATGAATGTATGAGTAAGTATGAAATGGAAAAAAATGACCACTCCGTGACCAGTATCTGAGCGTGTATCCGCTGCAGGAGATGAACCAACGAACAGCGCATTACAGGTTTGGCGCCTAAACTACTGTCTGATTATAACACAAGGGGCTTCTTTAAGACTTGGACTTAACACTTCAGGCATTCTCTTTGAACAGGCTTGAGTAGCGGTAAGACTCACGAACAGCATTGAAGAGATAGGCAGTTCAAATTTCGTCCATACTACGGGTTACACTGACTTAAGTTTATTGAAAGTTTCCTCAATCTCTCAAGGTTCAACAGTACTTTAAAGTAGGCCACGAGCGCCCATTTGCGAATACGTCTTACCATTCATCGACCGCTTCTGTGGTCTAGTGGTTACAGATCCAGAGGTCCCGGGTTCGATTCCCGGTGCTACCAGATTTTATGAGAAGGAGTGGGTCTGGAAAGGGGTCCAGCCTCATGAGGATAATTGAGGAGCTATTTCAAGGAAATAGCGGCTCCGGTCTACAAAACCGAGATTAACGGTCGTGTGGATTCATTGCACTGACCATGTGACACCCTCTATCCACAAAAGTTGGCACTAACTTCGCCGACAAGCGGCGGTCGCTCGGTCGGTATAGTTCGCTTGCGGACTAAAGCTACATAGATTGTTTTTGCGTACCATTCACGAACACTTCATCTAATTCTACGCTATATAATGTTACACCTCAGGGGGGAGGGGGTGAGAAATTATAATTACTTGGGTCTGTCGTTACTCATTTCCTAACATCGGCGCTACACTCGGCTGCCGTCGGCTGTCTTAGCTATGGTAGCTCGGGATCGGTCGAGGACAGGATGGTTACTGGCGGGTGAATCAGAACTCCCTGCGTACATTTTCTACTATGTACACTGTCTATTTACAATAATAATTACATGAAGAAAAAGGTTTGCTTTTGATCTGTCTATCATGACTCTTATCCTAAACTAATTCTACCGACCTTGGTTGTGGAGGGGAGGTGCCTTGAAACTGTGCTCCTATCATTGTCTGTCACTCTCCGTTCATTTCTACCCTGTTCTACCCTGGCTCTCACTTGGTACACTGGAGACTGCCTTATAATCACACAATAACACTTTGCTTAACAATAACATCTAACAGCATGGCGTNTATGACCCTCTCCAGTGGCCTAGTTAGCGGAGCGTCTTGCATACGGTATTACGCATGAATGCTGATTATCGCATTCTTAACCTCATTGCGTGTCCATGTGTTGTCATCTTTGCTCTTTCACTGCAAAACACTTTTCGCAAGTCTCCAGGCACCTAGGTAATGACTTAAATTTTCAATCCCAAATTTGCTCCTCAACATATAATATGGTGGTTAAATAGTGTAGGACTCATATCAATAGACGTAAACTGTCAGCTTCTTGTGACGACCACCTTACACCCAGTAAAATTTTCCAGCGTGTTCCTAGAATGAGGAGCTAGGAGGAGAACAAAATAGGTCTGGATGTATTTAAGAGTATAGTTACCCCCCACCTTTGTTCTCCAGTTCGTAGCCCGGCGTAATAATGACCATGGACCGGGAAACAAAAAACTGGTACAGAATTTTTGTCGATAAATTCTTGGAAAGTGGCCACAAGTGAGGTCGAGACAAAGTCGGGAGGCTGGATATTGAGGGAAGAATCTGTCATAATTTAGAATAAGTTAAATTACTCGTATCTTGGCCACCATGAAGTTCAACCCATTTTCACAAACGAGGTTTTACCGACCGAGTCTCCGTGGCATAACCATTGCTGTGAAGAAAATGCACTACAAATTACAGAAGAACTCTGTTGTGTGCGTATAATCGCTACCGGCAGTCTTGAAGGATGAGCCGCTCTCAACTGTAGGTTATTCTTATTTTAGTTTGGGTAGGGGCATTCTCTATCGATTACCTTTGATTCATGTGGCGCTGCATGGGCCTAACATCTGACGGTGCTTCGTTATTTTGACAATTTCAAGGTGAGGACCAATAATGACAATGCGTCTTTGGTTTCCGTCGTTAACAGTTTCAACAAAACCGAGCTGGTACGATCAAATGTTAATGTTTCTGTCTTGTGCTAGGGAGGTGCCATCAGCTAACACAGATGATTCAGACTTAAGGTTTCCCTGGTTTTCTTAAGTCCTTGCAGAATAACGCCGTGATAATAAGTTCAATTAGGCTACTCCACATTCTTCCACATTTTCAGTTCATTATTCACAATCGTCAAGTCGTTGGACACTTCTAGTTACAGACAGAGGCGCTAAAGAACTGCAAACAAAATAACTACAGTTTAAATAACTAGGAAAAGGCCCGTCTGTTAATCTTTCGGGTTTAATAGCGAAAGGAAACTTCTTGAGAGACGAATTACTACCAACTGTTGAACAATAGGTTAACTTTTTTTTAATTCGTTTAGTGGGGGCTGGAGTCCAACTGGGCCCACTCGGCACGGCGGCCACTGATTGGCCTATTGTAGCCTGCCCCGGGTGATTATGATGATGGAGAATTTGGTGGAATGAAGATTGGGAGGGGAAACGGAAGTACTTGGAGAAAACCTGCCCCAGCGCCACTTTGTCCACCACAAATCCCACTTGACCAGACCCAGGATCGAATCCGGGCCACCGCGATGGGAAGCCAACGACTAACCGCTTGAGCTATGGCGCGGCCTTTGAAGAATAGCTTAGTCAGAACTCCAGCTGGTTTGTTACTTAATTATATAGTCAGTTTATTGGTTGATGTTTATTGTTTATCGACACTTTCTCAACCACGTAGACTGTGTAGCGTCAATACGGTTGAGAGTGAATGATGAATATGGGAGGTTACGAAAGGAAATGACTGTGGCCCATTTCCGACTAGTCCACTATCTCAAATTTAGTTGGAGGAGTAAAGAATATCTAGACACCCCAACAGAAAAGAATTCTAGGCGCTCAATTGCAAAGTCAAGCTATCCCCGTGGAGGCCCATAGGGTTGTGAGACGTTGAGGCTCCCACATCTTCTAGACAGTCGGCTTATAGTTGGTGGTAAGTTTGNCTTTTTCCCCCCCCCCCCCAGGAAAATCCCTGGTACTCATTTCTGCTAGAGGCTGAGTCGACCCCAAGGCCCTAATGCGGCTGGAAGGATTAGATAAACTGAAAAAATCCACCTCATCTGGACTCGAACCCGAGAACTCCCGGCTTGTAGCATAGTGACTGAACCAACTACGCTACCGCGTGCCCCAGAAATATTGCAGTGAGTCAGATTTCTAGTGAAGATTAAAGGCCCACGCAGCGGAAAGTATACAGAAATTCCCCGTTAACGCATCGTGTTCAAGAACGCTACACGTAGGTGAATGGGGGTTGTGTTGTTATCTGTAACGTGTTTGTGACACTTGTTGCAGGTGAGCCAATGGTACGACACAAAAGTGTAACAAGATGCACGTGACCATTTCAATATCAAGGTGAAGTGAACTGCGGGCCATGAATATTTTGAGAAACAGCAGAGTATTTGTGAATGGAGTGGAAACGGAAGACTGAACCGGATTGTACGTATATCGTCACCATGATTGCGAAGCGAATGTGGAAGATCTGGAAATGGGGGATCGCCAGAACGGCAAGTATACATGGTGTTGCTAACTGGACTAAATCACATGGCCTTGGTGATTTAGTGGTTAATGAATGGCGCGTAGACTTAACGCGTATGAATAAGTGTGAGAGTAGCCACCACGTAGTGAACGAGCGAGTTAGTGAGTAAATGAAAGACAAAAGTGATTTCAGTCAAGTGCATAAAGATAGCGAAAGAGTTAATCAGTTAGTTACTGAATACATTTGTCAGTAAGTGAATGAGCTAGCAGGAGAGCGAGTTATGAACTTGTTCATGACTTGGTGAGTGAGTAAATATTTTAATAAGTGAATACGTAAGTAAGGACGAGTTATGAATGTGCTCATTAGCGTCCATTTGTCTATACCCGTCTAAATTTCAACACTTGTTTTACACTTCAATATAATCTTTAACACTTAACACTACATGTTTCGGCCTCAAAGGCTGTCTTCAGGTGTTTTATTACAGATATTCAATCAAGACCTTGTTAAAACTGCTACACTGTTTCGCTGTTCCAATTCATTTAAAAAACCACACGCTGCAGTCCTCCTTAAATTAAAACGAGATAAAATTCTTTTATAATTTGCTGTTTCACTTCACTCAGGGTGTCGTCACTTCCGTAAAATATATCAAAATGTTTTCCCCGGCAGCCTGTTCCTCACGTTAGTTATTTGCGCCTGGTTTTCGTTTCGTCCTCAACGTGTGGGATTGTCTTTACATTTTAATATATTTTACGGAAGTGACGACACCCTGAGTGAAGTGAAACAACAAATTAAAAAAGAATTTAATCTCTTTTTAATTGAAGGAGGACTGCAGCGTGTGGTTTTTAAAATGAATTGGAACAGCGAAACCGTGTAGCGGTTTTAACAAGGTCTTGATTGAATATCTGTAATAAAACACCTGAAAATGGCCCTTTGAGGCCGAAACATGTAGTGTTAAGTGTTAAAGATTATATTGAGGTGTGAAACAAGTGCTTCAATTTAGACGGATATAGACAAATGGACGCTAATATGAACAACTGCAACGGGATGCGGAAATACAGAATTATGAATGTGCTACTGAAATAGCGAGACACCAGATGCCAGTGAATGCATGAGTAAACGTGAGTTAGTAGCCTAAATGAGTTAGTATACTTCTAAACCAGTGAATGCATGAGTAAACGTGAGTTAGTAGCCTAAATGAGTTAGTATACTTCTAAACCAGTGAATGCATGAGTAAACGTGAGTTAGTAGCCTAAATGAGTTAGTATACTTCTAAACCAGTGAATGCATGAGTAAACGTGAGTTAGTAGCCTAAATGAGTTAGTATACTTCTAAACCAGTGAATGCATGAGTAAACGTGAGTTAGTAGCCTAAATGAGTTGGTATACTTCTAAACCAGTGAATGCATGAGTAAACGTAAGTTAGTAGCCTAAATGAGTTACTGAGTGATTACGAGAGCGAATTAATGAGAATTACTGAAGTGGAACTGGACTGATAAGGTTTTACTTGACCAGCTTATAATTACTCATCTGATCACGAAAATCCCTGTCCTTACGGAAGGTTCATCGTCATATTCACAAAAGCCCATCATTGGACCCCATTCAGGGTCAATTCAGTTCACGTCTCATGTTTTAATTCTTCTTGACAATAATTCTAGTCTTATCCTCTCGTCTGTGCTAAGTTCTTCTAAATAGTAGCTTCCTTCAAGAATTTCCCGTGCTTGCTACATGTCCTGCCCATCTAATCGTTCATTGTTCAGTTATTCTAACAAGATACGTCACGGTACAGATTATAAAGAGTTTGTTTCCTTGCACTTTCGTTGTTTTATCTCTCTGAAGTCTGCTCCTGTTACCTGACCCTCTCCGTCTCACCTGGCTTCAGACTCATGCACTCAACAAGTAAAATGTGTGGCTGCTACTAAGAAGGATTTCCTGAAGTTTTCGATCCTTAACTCATCGAGAATACAATTTTACTTATAACTGTCGTTTCGGACTAGGCTTCTTTGGCCTTTGTTAAATTTTAAAATCGTATATAATCAATTCTTAATTTGTGATTATTCACTTAATTTTTCTTGTAAAAATTCTATATCCTTACGGTCTTTTAACCCTTTCAGTTCATCTGTCAGAAACAGCTCGACATTCGTGGAACTCACGTTTCTATTCGACGTACAACTCAGCGTTACCTTTGTGGCGTCACGGCTCGGTACAGTGTAGAACTCACTACTGTTTGGGAGACTAGGCATACCCGTGGAGGAGAGTAGTCATAGCTCAGTGGGTAAAGCGACGGGCTACGGGCTGGACGGCCCGGGTTCGAGTCCCGGCACAGCGTTCAGACCAGATCTGGGGCCCACCCAGCCTCCTATCCAATTTGTACAGCAGGTTTCTTCCCCATGAGTAAAGCGACAGGGGCGTGAAGCTCAAGAATGGTGGAGCTATACCTCCACTCCCATACATGTCTTCATGGCATAGTGCTTAACTAATTGAGCACAGGGACAACTTTACCTTTAGGCATAGATGAAGACAGAATGTCAGAACGGATCTTGTATTAAAAAAGTATAAATATATCAGATTGATTCAACTGGTTCAGAATATGATCCAGTGTCAAGCTTTTATTAACACGATGATGAACCTTAGGTTTTCATAAAACAGGAAATTTTTAACGCTTCACCAATTTTCAGCTTAACAAAGAAATACTGTGGAGTGATACAGGGGATAATCAGAACAGAAATGTCAAGTGCTTTAATAATCTATGTTGTTAATTACGTCCATTTTAACTGACGTGAAATGAATGCGAATGAAAATTAGGACACCACAGGTTTCTAAAACCCTTATAAAATGACGGTTGTTCCCACATTTTTTTTAATTCGCTTAATGGAGGGTGGAGTCCAACTGGGTCCACTCGGCACGGCGGCCACTGATTGGCCTATTGTAGCCTGCTCCGGGTGATTATGATGATGGAGAATTTGGTGGAATGAAGATTGGCAGGGGAAACCGAAGTACTCGGAGAAAACCCGCCCCAGCGCCACTTTGTCCACCACAAATCCCATTTGACCAGACCCGGGATCGAACCCGGGCCGCCGCGGTGGGAAGCCAGCGACTAACCGCTTGAGCTATGGCGCGGCCTTTTTTATTCATACATTACTCGTGTACGAGAGCCCATCAGTACGACGCGTGTCTATCTGTCCTTCCATCGCTTTCTTGAACTACGTACATCGATAGTACAGACACTAGATGACAGATTTTCCTGAGGCTCAGTATAAATGTCATACTAATATAAATCTCGGCATCATGGCACTTTCTGTGGTCATGAAGATCGTTGTCTTCTGGCATGGTTACAAAATATAATACAGTAGGGAGATAACATCGTTGGAATCTGCTGTCGCCATCTTCAGGGTAGAAAATAGCAGAAGTTGCATCTACATAGATCGTTTGCATTTGAGATTCCCACGGCTGTCAATCTGAATTTGATTTCGGCAGGCTAGTTTTAAGAAAATTTTAAACAAAAACATGGCGGATGAGCAAATTATTTTGATTTGAGGATGCTAACCATAAATCGAAACCTAAACTGCCTACTCCAATGGAACCTTAAAACTCGCTATGCTAACAGCGAGTACTTTTAATAATTTTTCTTTTTGTTGTTTATTTTACGATGGCGTCTGTGTCTCAGACTATATAGCGTCGATTAATACTTCTAGACGTGTCATTGTACACAAACTCAGAGTCTAGGAGACTAGAATGAGACTTACAAGGCGGGCTCGAATTCGTACGAGATTAGATAAAGTTAGGAATGAAAGCATTGAGGCATGATTTACTTTAGAACCAACAAGCGTACACATAAATGGCAGATAGTCTACAAGTATAGGGTGTTTGAAAGATGAAGTAATGAAAGAAATACGAAGCTGGCATATCTGCAAGTCGAAACGACTGGTGTACAGGGCAACAATCCAAATATTGATTCTAAATTTAATTGCTTTCTGAACACATACTTGAGGATCTTTTATTCAAGCTTTCCCTTAAAAATAGTCAAAAATGAAAATAAAAACAAATCCACCTGGATAACAATTGGAATAAAAACTTCATGTAAACACAAAAGACAACTATATTTGGCCAGTAGGGACAGTAATGATCCAAGACTAAAAAGTCACTACAAAATGTACTGTAAAATTTTGTCAAAAGTCATTAAAGAAGCCAAACAGAATAACT
>NW_019743175.1:19266-108052 GCF_002891405.2 Cryptotermes secundus | reverse complement strand
GAATTATCTACATGCTCATTCCTTCTACTCTTTAGATGAATACTTCAATGTAAATAGAGAATGATGTAAAATTAAGTTATATTAATTTTTAAGCTAAAATTGCCTGTACTTATGTATGTAACATTTTGACTTGTTCTGTATCCAAAGGTACTAACCTGCTTAGGATTTATACAATGTAAATAAATTCAATTCAATTCAAAAAAATGTGATTATGCAGGCCGTAACGGACTTTCCTTTTCTTATTTCGAACGAGCAGTCAGAACGCACGACCGCTGTCACCATTGTAGGATCAGATTAAGATGTATCTTACGGAAATAGATTGTAACGATGCAAGGGGAAGAGAACTGGCTCAGGATCGTGTCCAATGAGCGGGGTTTAATATTAGGAGTATTAACCGCTGGCTTCTCATACCAGAGATTTATTTAGGAAAGTTATGTACTTGTCAGGCCCAGCACAGTGGCCGCGCGGTCTAAGGCATGAACTGTCTTCGCTCCTTCGAACACTGGGGTCATGGGTTCGAATCCCACTCGAGGCATTGATGTCTTTGTGCATTTATCCTGTGTTTGTGTTGTTCTGTATATAGGTACCGGCCTTACGACTGGCTAATCTCCCGTCCAAAGATTCCTACCGTCTGTGTAAAAAGATCAGGAAACTGAAAAGCGGCCAAAGTACAACAAAATGGGCTATAGATAGATAGACAAATAGGGAGACAGAAAGACAGATTGATAGATACTTGAAATTATGGATACTAATAAGCCACTAATTGGGGCCGCGCCATAGCTCAAGCGGTTAGTTGCTGGCTTCGATCCTGAGTCTGGTCAAATGGGATTTGTGGTGGACAAAGTGGCGCTGGGGCAGGTTTTTTCCAGGTAATTCGGTTTCCCCTGCCAATCTTCATTCCACCAATTGCTCCACAATCACCCTCCCCTATCATGGGGCTCGTACAATAGGCCAGAAGTGGCCGCAGTATAAGGAACTTAGTCCCACCCCACTAACAATAAAAAAAAAAGCCACTAAGTGTATAATTAGTAATTATAATTCATGGTATGTTCCTATATACAGTAGAACTTGGTTATAACGTCATCAAAGGGACCTAAAAATAGCGTCGTTATAAACGAATGTCGTTGTAACCGAAATGGGCACTTTCACAGTAGCCTTATGTTAGTCACGTAAAAATCTACCAAAAACCGAGTTAAAATGTTGCATTTTTTTTAGTGAAATACGTAGTTAAGTACAGACTAACGTAACATTAACGTGGAATTAATATGGATTCTCCATATCGTTTGTACTGTAGAATTCACCAAACCAAATTCGCGGCATACATCAGCTTTTTTCCTTCCATTTTCTATTTCACGAATCACTTTAACTTTCTCTTCAATGCTTAAAACTTTCATTTTCTTTGCCATTTTTTCGCTACTGCACTTCTCTGGGTTTAGGCAGGAACACTATAGGGTAAGTAGACAATGTGAGGTCCTGTTAGACGAGATTCTAGGAAAGGAATGCAGTTAACAACCTGCCGCGTCCTCTTGCACTATTCACGCAGTCCCACCCCACACCCTTGTTTTCGCATAAAACCCACGCTCCTCTTGCAGCCCGCGGTCGTATTCTTCCAGGACAGTCACGTCAGCAAGTAGAGAAAGTGAGGGTGGGCAGACACATCGAACTTTCCCACGATATCAGAGAAATTCAGGAATGAAAATGACGTTACGTACGAGGTTGATGCATTTGTGCATGTCGTACTAAGCAAGGTATAAAAACAGTTGCTTTATGAGGAATTAGTTCGTACCATTGAATATTTGACGCAATAGACAAGGTGTCGCAGAAACCGATGTTGCTATAACCAAGTTTTACTGTATATACTTCTGCATTTGAAGGACAGTAGACCAGAACGTGTGGCACAGACCATCCTTGTCAATGTCCCTGCAGAAGCAGGCTACCTTTCGTGTATGAGTTTCCGATGTGGTGCAACAGACAAATCGCCATGCGTTCAGGCAAGCACTGGCTTGTGAGTATGGGCGGCGTCCCGATGTGAACCTCACAGCTCACGAACTCTGCTGCGAATTTATTTCGACCTTCGCGGCTACAAGGTCAGTGTTACTCTACTTCTCACAGAGCCGCTTTTCCAAACGTAACTCAGAGACAAGTTACACAAGATAACGGAACACATGAAATGTGCGTATCTTGGCACCCTGTCTTTCTGAATATTCAGACTGTGGTCTTGTGGGTTGTGACAACTTCCAGTCTTGTAGATGAATACCAACGTTTCGGATGAACAATTTGCCTCAATTTTCATGGTCGAATTGAGTAGGGCAGGTTACATGCAGGAACCATTCTGATCCACAGGGGGTAGGGGGGGAAGAGGACGCAGACTCACATTTGGGTCAACTGGAGGACTCCTATAAATTCCCAGTAGGCCTACAATTGGAAATGTTTAGGACGAGTGAACCCTACCCCATAGTTTGAAGCCATTCTTCATTCTGAACGTCTCTGTAACGCAAGTAAACAAAGGAGAGGTGCAGAGCAGGAAGAGTGAAAAGCGCAGTTCACAATGAGCCGACTGTTCCACAAATCTCGTAGCATTCAGTGACGTACCAGGTTAAGTTCCCGTACTATTGTAGACAACTGTCTGCTGACATCTAACGCCGTGTAGTCTGGTAGAAGCCAACCAGAGTTTCGAAGCAACATATATCCTCCATTTTGAAGGTCGAAGAGAAAAAAGCAACCAGCAAGTTGCAGGCCATTGTTGCCTTTTACTTGTCGGTTCCTTGCTTTACTTACTCTTCGACACTGAAGGTGGAGGCAGTACATCACTAATATACGTCGATGGACTTCTACCGGACTATACGGCGTTACACCTCAGGACAGTATATGCTTCATAGTCACTGTTGTGTGAACCTCAAATGGTGAGCTCAAATCAAGGTACTACAGTTGCAATGACGACAGGCCGGCGTTTACAGCACGAGGTACCGTAGTTGGTTGAGGCACTATGCTATAAGCCGGAGTATCACGGGTTCGAGCCCCGATGAGGTCATTGTTTTTTCTAATTGACCTAATCCTTCCAGCCGCATTGTGGCCCTGAGGTCGACTCAGCCTCTATCATAAATGAGTACCAGGAATCTTCCTTAAGGATAAAGGGCGGCCGGCGCGTAATTCTGACAACATTACCGCCATTTGTGAGCCGATTGTCTAGATAATGTGGTAGCCTCGATGTCTTATAACCCTATAAGCCTCCACAGTCTGTTACAGGGATAGTTTTACCTTTTATCTTATAGAGTACTTACCCAGTCTGTAAGCTAAGACAACTTGCTATTGCTTGTTAACTTATTTTCGTTTACATGCACTCTGAAGTCATTCTGAATATAGTTAGTCACTCCGTGGCCTGTAGTCCGGAAGCGAACTATACCGACCGAGCGACCACAGCTTGTCGGCGAATTTAGTGCCAACTTTAGCGGATAGAGGGTGTCGCGTGTTCAGCGCAACGGATCTCCACGGCCGTTAAACTCGGTTTTCTAGACCGAGTACAGTCACTATTCACACAAATCTATGGTGGCATGCTGTTGCGCCAGTAGCCCTCAACGTAGAATAAGTCCCGGACTTGTCAGATATTTCTTTGTCGCCTTAAATGTAACTAACCTATACCAACATGTACAGAAAAGCATATTGTTCATGCGGTCGTTCCGAACGAAGATGTGCTGTAGTTAATGTGTACTGTACTTAATACAAGCAGTTTCTTGCGTGATTACTCAGTTATCACCTGGGCCTGCTTGGAGGTTGAGTGACCTGACACCAGTCAGATGAAGTACCACGCTACTTCCTGGGTTTCTCCAAATAGGCCCATGAATATAAACATGAAATAAATACAAAATATATTGCCGGACAGTTCAATTTTCTGAAACGTATAGCCTAGTAGTCCGTTGAAATTCATCCGACGTTTCGGGGAGACATAATGCCTTTATATTCAGAGTTGAAGACCAGGCCTGGAGCTTCATAACTTGTACTCTTCTCCAAGTATCATTAGAATGATCAAGTCAAGGAGGATGAGGTAGGCAGGGCATGTAGCACGAATTGGGGAGAAGAGGAATACATATTATAGGATATTGGTGGGAAAGCCAGAATGAAAGAGACCACTGGGAAAACCAAGGCGCAGGTGGGTGGACAATATTAAAATGCACCTTAGAGATATAGGATGGGATGGTACGGATTGAATTGATCTGGCTCAGGATAGAGCCCAGTGGAGGGTTCTTGTGAATATGGTAATGAACCTTCGGGTTCCATAAAATGCTACGAAATTCTTGAGTAGATGCAGAATTGGCGGCTCCTCAAGAAGGGCTCAGCTCCGTGAGTAAGTAAGTAAGAGCAAGCCCAGCAAGAAGCTAGCATGGAGCAAGCAAGATAGAACACTTCATACCAAACGCTGTGAGAACTTCAGATCTTGCAAACGATGGTACCGTTTTGCGGTGCTCCTTTCTCAGAGAGAATGGTTCAGGTATGCCACTTCGTGGAAGAGGATGTGAAATACAGTATTTCTATTCTAAATTGCAGCCTATTCTATGGGAGGGACCTCCTGAATGTAACAGAGTACAATATGACTCCTGGCGGGTGTCGACCAGCAACGTGATAGCTCTTTTATGAGAATACGGCATATACGCCCATGAAGGCCCTGAGGACTAATGTAGTTAGCACGTAGCCAAGTAATAAAAGAGTCTAGACAGACTCCAGGCTCAACACAGCCTCCTATCCAATGGGCACCGGGATTAAGTCTGCCGGAACTTGATACTGGCCACTCACGTCCATCTTGTATTCAGGTCAAGAATGAGTGAAATTATACCTTCCCTGTCTCGTAAGTCTGCTTAGCATTTTGCTTAATTAAGCACAGCGACAACTTTACATTACAATACCAATTCAATTCGGACACGATTATCAAGCGCTCAGTTTAACTATAGTAAATACTAATCCACTGTATATATATTATCACGTGTATTAGTGACTATAGACGGGGTTTGGATTAGTGAATAGATTTAGTGACCACTTACATGTCATAACCACAAATAATTATAACAGTATTGCTAATTTCCACACTAAGTCTTCTCAGTCTATTTCCACTAGTCTTTATTTGGTAACAACTCTCCACAATGGCTATTCCTCTACAGTGTCTCAGGTCAAAGTCACATTGCGACTGACGGTCTGCCAGTCAGTAAGTCTTGGTGTCGAGCCTCATCTGGGACACATGACAAGATATTACGTAACTGTTTGACAGTTACGGTCTTGTTTTAGTGGGGCGCCCTCTCTGACGAGAGGACGGGGCGTCATTTATACATGCTGCTGGCCCTTGCCAGCTCAGTCTTTCTCGGGTCCGAGTCCCTTGGGACTCGCGATCATATTTTACTGTCTAAGATTTAAGACTTCCCTTTTCGTCGCCTCCTACGACTCGCAGGGTCACGGTGGAGGTATTCGACCCCGCCTTCACACGGGTTACTGCCTGTAGCGTCGACTGTCCTCAAGATAACTCCTCGGCACGGACCCCACAGAAAACACTGTTTTCTTCTGTTAAGAATGCATGTCTATTGGCCCGTTACCTAGCAACACATATGCGAACCACGTAGAAAACACCTCTTGCGACTTGGTTCCATTGTTGCATTCACAGCGCCGTCGCACAGCAGCGGAAGCTATTCCATTGTATCTACGTATTCGTTGCCGCGGGAATATAATTACAGATTCGTTGCCTAGAAATGGGTCTACATTTTACAATATATTGTCACGTGATTGAATGTCTGTAGACGAGGTTTGGATTGGTGATCGAATTTATTGCGCGCTTACAGAATGTAATTACAAATAACTACGACAGTCTGAGATACACACTCCCAAGATCACTGTAACCACAGCAAACAAAGTCTTCTCGGTTTGCTATGTCTTCACTAGTCGTTGCCTGGTGACGAATCCTACGCTTCCGTGTGTACTTTCTTAGCTGCTGGAGACTGTCTCAGAACTAACTCATTGCTCCAAATCAACTGACGGATTAACTGCCCTACTTGTAACATCTCGGTACGGACCGTACAGAAAACACTGATCCTCCGTTGTCGTTTCCAATTGTCGCCGTGCAAACATGCTTGTGTGCGAAGCCGTTACTCAGTAACGGCTGTTGTGTATTTGCTTATCTCGCTGTCTTTGCCTAGCAACGGGTCTACATGCCGCAATATATATGTATGAAAATAGGCTATTATATATTAACATTTTTGTTTCCTCTGAGTATCTTCATAAATAAAGTCAGAACTAAAATATTATTAGTATTTGCTGAGAAAATGTTATGCTCTTTACATGAATTACTGACAAGAATATGCTAACATTTATTCTTCCGAGATTCATTTTTTTGCAAATGGTTTATAACGAATGTAGTGTCATATATTTGAGTGTGACTATAGACGGGATTTCGATTGGAGATTGGATTTATTGACCACTTTAACAGACTCGTAACTACATTTATTTACAGTTCCATCGCTAATCTCCACATTTTACAAATCAGTACAGCACACGCTAAGTCTCTTTAGTCTCCTGCGTCTTCATCAGTAGTTCCTGCTAACGGATTCTAACAGTGGAGATTCTCCTGCTTCCGCGCTCATTTTGTTGCCCGCTGGCTCTCAACTGCACTGGTCAATTCTTTTCTTCATAGACTCACTTGCAACTCTCTCAACTCTCAGAGCCAGAGTCAGAGTCAGCGTTACCTTACAGCTGGCGGTTTAGCGCCAATCAATTCGTCTTGAAGACAAGCCCCTTGAGACTCACGACCAGCAAGTTTTATTTTTTCAACTGAATACTTGCTTTCATAGTCCTTATGTAAGATCTTCTCTAACGAGAGAATGGGTCTGTAGCTTACAACTGCTGCTGATCCTCGTCAGCGCAGTCATTCTCAGGTCCGTCTCCCGCTGAACACGTGACCATATTTTACTGTCTCAAATTCGAGACTCCCCCAACCTGGAGGGTCCTGATCCCATATTGAGTGAGCGTGGGAACAAATCACAATATCCTTTCGAATATTTTTGTGAAGGAAATCAATTTTCAAACAGGATAATATCTTGAAAGAAGCTGAACATTATAGGGGACACTCATCTCGATAGGAATATTTTTCCGGAAGTTCATTAATGAAATTAAGGAATTGTTACTTCCTGTTACATTTGTTGAAGTCTGAATGATAATTATAGGAACAATCGGTAATCTTGTATGGAATAAGTTATATACCTGGACATAATCTCTAATTTTAATATAGGAGTTCTAAAGAGCAACTTTAATACACGCGGCCTGAAAACGGAATCCATAATTCAAACATATTTCCGTTTTAACATAGGGACTAACTTCTAGATAAGAATATATATGTTGCGCAGTATATGCCCCATGTATATTTTATTCAGTCACTTCCTTTAATTTTTCTTTGTTTCTTTCTTTCTTTTTCATGTTTCTACTTATTCGTTCTTCTCCTACTCTTCCCCTTCCCAACGTCTTCCAGCAGCTGTTCTCTCAGACGTCTGTTTTCCTAACTTCCATTTCGTAACAGTAAACATTTTTCCCTGTTTTCATAAAGTATGCTTATGTGGTCTCCATCCCGTCTGCCCAAACCGATCTTCATGAAACTTGGTAAGTGTATAACGGCAACTGAGCCGATTTCAACGGTATTCATCATAAATCCTTGCCATTGGTCTGTGTGTCTGTGTGTGTATCCCCCTATCGTTACTAGGCAAAGGCTCGGTTAATTGCATCTCTCCATTCGGAGCTAGGCAACGGCTCGGTAAACACGTTCCCGAGGTAATGAATGTAAGCAACAATAGAAGTGTTGGACGTGTGCCCGTTGGTTTCTCTGTGTATCGCCCTATCAATGCTGGGTGAGAACCCGTTAAAGAAGTCCCCGCGGCAAGGAAGAATCAGTGGACGCATTTTTTCTATGCGATACGTGCCGTTCTTTGAAATTTCAACCATTGTAGTTTGTCTTTCTTTGTTTTGAGACCGGTCAGCACCTCCGAGTGAGAAGCGTGTAGAGCACAGTGATTAGGTGGCGTTAAACGGAAGAGAGATCCTTGGAATGACGACCTTGCTGCTGCCGCTGGTGTTCCAGCCCGGTCATGCGTCCTACAGAAGCCGCACGTGCCGCAGTTTGCCTGCGGTTACTCCGTCAACATTTGCTTTTATGACAAAATCAAAATGTAGAGTTCGGAATCAAAAAATACTTACAAATTATTTTATATATTTTTCTTCAGGAGATATCACTGGATTTCCCCGTTTCAAATGCAAATTCTTTTCTGTTGAAAAATGCCGTTTTCTGGGATATGGAACCGTGAAGATCCTGTGTGAACCGACGTTTCGGAGGAACGTCAATTCACGCAAGATCTACACGACGCCACATCCCAGAAGACAGCATTCTTCATAGTCAGCGCCGTGAAAACCTCAAATCTTACATTCTTTTTTGTTGTTCTTGAATATTCAATTTCCATAACGGAAGTTTTAAAACAGCTAAATATTCTCATTTACTGTAGCATGACTTTGGACCGTAAAGCTAATTTGGTATGGGCCAAAAATAACGAAAACTTGATATAACGTATGAAGAGAAGCACGTGCATATGTACCTATTCAGATTGCTGTATAAGAGGGAGGTTACAGTTTCCGATAAAACATTTATAGGAATTACTGAGCAGGCTTTTGTAGGCGTTATATTGCAGACTTAAATGTTCTAGAGGTACTCGTTTCGTTCGAATTTCTGTCTGATTACCGGCTGTCGTCATTGAATTTTTTCGTTATATTTTTCATAATTATATTTGATTTAGGCGTTATTTTTATTGACCTGATACAAATTAAAATTAATTTCCCTCTAAAATACTTATGCAGAGACGCGACATAAAATTTACCGAGATCCACTGATTACTCTCTGGTCTGAAACGTATGGAAGGACATGCGCTCCCTAACTTTCACTCAATAACTTGTTTGTCATGTTCCAAGGCTTCTTATAATATCCTTCGTAATCTGATTTTATGATGTAACAGTAAGAAATATAGATCAATAAAGCAAAGGACAGCGACAATAAGTGCAACTTAAACTATGACAGTCCCCAGCAGGACATAATGGAAGAGGCAGGGCCGGCACAATTCAAAATGCTGACCCACTCAACAACCTCCTGTCTAATACACACACCGATATTACATACAATCAACGGGACAATCATTTTTAATATACAATAATATGACCGTCTCTGTAGTCTAGTGGTCAGAGCTCCTGGCTACATATCCAGAGGTCCCGGGTTCGATTCCAGGTTCTACCAGATGTTCTGAGAAGTAGTGCGTCCGGAACGGGGTCCAGCCTCCTGAGGATAATTGGGGAGCTATTTCGAAGAAATACCGGCTCTGGTCTAGAAAACCGAGATTAACGGCTGTGGGGATTAGTTGCGCTGACCACGCGACACCCTCTATCTGCTGAAGTTAGTGCCAATTTTAGAACCGGGAATTGAACCCGGGACCTCTGGATCTGTATCCAGGAGCTCTGACCACTAGACCACAGAGACGGTCATATTATTGTTTAATAATAATGATTGTCCGGTTGAGTGTATGTAATATCGGTGTGCGCTGGTTGGTGGGTTATCATGTACAACAACCAACCAACACATCGTCCCCATTCCACATAACTGCGCCTTCCATGACCGTCATGTGCGGGACATGAGAGTATTCGTTTGTCGCAGACAACGAGGCACTCTTTCGAATATACGTCATGCTGATATTCCGTCAGTGGAGAGAGAGAATTTCCATTACAGAAATCATACAAGAAATGCGCATCTGCAAACTCCGCATTAATATATCTAGGCATTGTTGTCACTGTCCTGCTACCGACAGTACTGGCTGAGTCTGATAACACTTCTTCAGTTACTTAGTTAGTTATTAGAGAGGGTGGGTTTCCCCATGCACTTAGACCTGTAGTGGTCCATTGTGCTTCCCTCTATGATTTCTACCAGCCTCTATATCCTGCCGGTATTGATGCTTACCATCAGTCCCGCTCAGCCAGCGAGACCGGCTCTACTGGCTGAGAAGTATCTATAATGCTTCCCCCATCTACCGGAGGTATTAGTGACTGCTGTCGGGCGGCAAACGTCCGCAATTTTGCTCAGTGACCTCCTTTGGAGGTATGAGGTTCTTTTACGTGCTGTAAAGCTACGACACGGGACCCACGGCTTAAAGTCCCTCCCGGAGGACTTGTTCCCTACTTCTACGATCTCTCAACACGGAGCACCCTTGCAATCGACAACAATTATAACAGAGACATCAATGTCAGCAAGTCGTATCTCCGCAATCGAGGCGAAAGAAGAAATCGCATGGTCAACTCCAATTGATCTTCCCAACAACCTTTTTAAATGTGGTACTAGAGTTTTGAATCACTCTGTATATTGTTAGGGGATTTTTCATTAATTTGCATAGGGACTGCGGATTGCAGTATTTTCAAATGAAACTCTCCAAAGACTTGAAATAAGCTTATATCTATACGATTGCATGGTACTAGGGGCAGAGATAGCTCAGTCAGTACAGTTACTGCCTATTAGACAACGACGTGGTTCCTGTTCCGAAGAATAGACTATCATTTTCTTCATTACCCGGACCGACTCTGAGGCCTACCCACAATCTTATGGGATAAATAGGCAAAGGGGTAAAGCTGAAAGCTGATCTCCAAATAGTTCCGTTGTATAGGTCACGTACAGCTTTAATTTCATGACTTAATATGGTTCTTCGGCACGGAAATAACATTCCATTTTATTTCTTATATTGTAGTTCATCAAAGAGACTGGTGATATATATATGGCCTTCAGTTTACATAGCCTTACCTATGTACAGACAGAAACCGTTCTTATCTAACCAGTTTATAATGGCAATGTGCAGCCGTGGAGCAGTGACACTGGGACTCATGGTCATGGCTTAATGCCAAGAAAATATATTCGGCGATTTCTAACGTCACAGGCCTATTGGATATTTAAAACACCTGCAGCGAAATCGACTGCAACTCTAGCATGGTCAGATATGCACTGTTCGGTAACAAATGGATGTTACCCTACTCGAAATTGGAAAATATCTTACCTGTGGATGTAGGACGATAAATGTAAAAAGGCTTTCTATCGGCTGCACTCTTCTCCAGTGCGTTTTTCTTTTACGAATTTATGCTGTCCTTTGAATTTGTCTTACTTTTCCCCTAGGTATGGGGCAAATTCCATGGTAGGTCCATTCACTCCAAAAATAAACGACATGCCAGCAGTGTTGCTGATAACAAACTTTTCACAGAATTTTCAAAATCTTCTGATCCTCCTGTTTTGGAATGTTGTTTAATCTTCCATCGACGGAATCACTGCCAGTCAGTCACTCTGTGCGCACAACAAGAAACAGTATTGGGAACTGCTCGGTATTAGTCTGCCCTACATGACGCATCTTCAATGCAGTCGCTACTGAAGTTGCCACAACCTACACCTAACTTGAATTACTGGATTTGTTTTGCATACAGTCAAGTCCTGATTTCCTTTCATCTCTGAAACCGACCCACCACGTCTTTGGCCGTGTTACGTTCTGTCCCTGGTTATAGTATTCCACGACACATCCTCCAAATACTCAAGTCACAAACATAAATTGCATTTTTAATTTTATGCAAAATGTATAGATTGAAAGGTAGCCATCAAATTTCGACAGAACTGATTCAAGCAGGAGGTGAAACATTACAGTCTGAGATCGATAATCATTAATTCTGTTTTGAATAAAAAATGCATGTCCAATGAATGGAAGCAGTCTATTATTGTACTAATTCACAAGAACAACGATAAACGTGATTGTAGTAATTATCGTGGGATATCACTACTATCTACTTCATACAAAATATTATTCAATATACTTCTCTCAAGGTTAAGTCCATACACAGATAAAATTATTATGGATCATCAGTGTGGATTTCGACGTAACAGATCAACTACCGATCAGATATTCTGCATTTTTCAGATACTGGAGAAAAACATAGGAGTATAAAGGCGCGTCCACATTACTCGTACTCGTGTGACTCGCTATACTCGCGAGTAATGTGGACGATATGACAAGTCCCGAGACAAGAAAAATTTTTAATTTAAAAACTACAACTACGGCTACAGCCTATACACACTACGAGTAAATATACGGATCCTCACGCGCCGAAGCCTGGCGAGCAACTGAAGTAGTGTGGACGAAGATTTACGAGCACAAGTAAAAGCCAGACGAGTCACCCGACGAGCACAAGCCTGGCGAGCACGAGCACGAGTATTGTGGACGCACCTTAATCAGACAGTACATCAACTATTCGTAGACTTCAAGAAAGCCTATGGTTCTGTTAGGAGGGAAGAATTGTACAATATTCTAATAGAGTTTGAGATACCCATGGAACTACTGTAGTTAGGCTGATTAAAATGTGTTTAAAAGAAACGTATTGTAAGTCGGTATAGGTAAACATTTGTCTGATAATTTTCCTATCCAGAATGTTCTAAAATAACCTCTACGTTACCTCTATAGAACGTTACCTCTGTACAAGAAATTTCGGTTTTATCTTCTAATTTGTTCATCTCTGTCTGCGTGACTACGCCCGATGAATATACCTACATCACAGGACTGAGAAGATGAGAAAGGAGACTATGAAACAGGAGGAGGAGAAGGAGGAGGAGGAAGAAGAAGAAGAAGGAAACAAAAGAGAATAAGTTTGAGTTGAGGTTCTTGCAGCGAAGACTATGAAATGTACGACCTCCTGGATTATAACGACTTGTAGCTCCAGTGAATTCCGCCGAAGTTTCGGAGGAACACATCACCTTCATCTACAGGACAGATGGATAAGCCAAGGAGGGAAGTCTGCCTCCTGCTACTTGAAGGCGAGAAGAATTTGTCGTTGCCATATGTATCTTGTCGGTTTCTTGTTTGTCCTTTTATTCAACCCTGAAGATGGAGGAAATATGCTCTTCGGAAATTTCGTACATTTCTGCCCAATACACAGTTTTTTAATCTAGACGATTCTACTCTTCAAGAAAAGAATAGATCTGACACAACTAAATCTGCAAATTTGAACACTTCGGTCTGAAGATGGTAAATTGTGACACTTCATATTTATTTGTAGCTTATTTAGTGGCACTGTCCGCTCGGTAATAACACTTCATACAGTTTAAGATCATTTCCTTTCTCGTTTTGCTTTTAAAGTTCACTTTCGATCTTGTTTAATTGTTGAGGTAGGTATAACCAAGCGACCTCTGAATTGTAAGGCACGTACTTTTACGTGAGATCTCGTTTTCTAGGTCACCAAGTGACTGCTACTCCTGGTAACAGCAATGCACTGTTATGTTCTGCAGCAGCTACAATTACTCTCGACCCTGCTCCATATACTGTACGTTCGGTGAGCGGTGAATAGGAATTACGTTGTCCACAAAAAGTCTTCCTTCCTGTTTACTATATTCGGGTGATTAGAAATATTTTCCTTGACAGACAAAAGTAATAGGTTTACATACTCTGAATTCAACCAAGAGGAAGGTCCCCCAGACAGGGACATGCAGCGACCAATTGAATTAATACATTTAGGAAGCGGTAAAATTTTCTTACGTCCTCGTATATTCTTTGAACAAGTTGCGTGAAGGAAACTGTGCGGGCCTAGAGGTGCTAGTATCCGCCAATCTATTGGTCCACGTGTTTCATATCCGGAAGGCCTATACCGCCATATTAATCTGACACTCGGGGAGGTGGTTACATTGCAAGTTTTTGAGGTAATTGAATTTTGTTTCGCTTAGAGCCACTATAACAAGTATTTTACACGAAGCATTATTATTTTTCCCAAAATCGCCTCACCGTACAAAGAACTGAAATGTCATAAAATGCTAACCCCATTAACCTTTCAAAGCGCAGTGGGTACTGTTTATGTACGTCTTGCTTTAACATAAACTTCTGTATTTTCCCACACAATATAATTGTCGTGTGTTTATTGACTAGACACGGGGTTTGAATTGATAATTGGATTTACTGAACGCTCATAACTCATAATTAAATTAACTATAACAGTCTCACTAATTTACACACACTACAGTTCACTACAACCTCAGAACGCACAAAGCCTTCTCAATCTCATATGTCTTCACTATCCGTTGGTTGGTAGAGGTTTCTAACAATGTGAGTCACAACGCTTTACCGTCGACTCCGACGTCCTACTGAGTGCCGACGACCTGGTCGGTCGGTCAGGTAAATTGCTGCTGGTTCTCGCCAGCACAGTCACCCTTGGTTCCGAGTGTCGTGCGCTCGAACTATATTTTGCTCTCTCGCGATTCTGGGAGCCTGTCTGGCCCTCTCCAGCACATTCATTATTGGTTTTGGGCCACGTCGGCGCCCATGGCCTAATTGTGTTTGGAAACGGTGTTTCCTTTTCGACGAGAAGAGAGGCTTGTCTCTCTGAGTAGGCCTCATTCGTTTCGCCGTAATTTCGCACGAGTATATCCGCACTCACGCAGCGTCCGGGTAAAAACATTTGGACTTTATGGACACCATGCAGGCTTTGTCACTTTAATACGTTGAATAATGTTAATGCAAGACATACAAGATATACTGCCGGAGAAGGCTTCTGCAGCATGGCGCAGACACCATAGAAAACACCGTGCCATTTTTTATATGCGTACCCGTTGCCGCCGGAGCATGTTTACCCAGCCGTTGCCCCGCAACCAATGTTTCCTGTATGCTGGGCAAGCACACGACCGCACAGCCACTATCGAACTCCAGCGCACTTTTAAAATGATTAATTCTATTTTAATTAATAAAAATAAAATTGAAAAATAAACCAAAATTTTTGTTATTTGTGGGGGCTTATAGACCGTCTCTGTGGTCTAGCGATCAGCGTTCATGGCTACAGATCCAGAGGTCCGGGTTCGATATCCGGCGCTACCAGATTTTTTCTGAGAAGTAGTGGGTCTGGAACGGGGTCCACTCAGCCTCGTGATGATAATTGAGGAGCTATTTCAAGGAAATAGCGGCTCCGGTTTAGAAAACCGAGATTAACAGCCGTAGGGATCCGTTGCGATGACAACGCGACATCCTCTATCCGCAAAAGTTGGCACTAAACTTCGCCGACAAGCGGCGGTCGCTCGGTCGGTATAGTTCGCTTGCGGACTAAAATCACGGAGTCTGTTTTATTTATTTGTGGGAGCTTATAATAAATTTAATATATGTGACAGACTTTTATGAAAATCGTTGTCACCCCGGGTTGCCTAAACCAACTCATTTGCTGCTCAGAAGACGCCGTGGTTTGCGCATTTGTATCCCCTGCTTGGAGGCGATGTTGCTCGCAATGGCTGTCACCATTCTGGCTTTCAGCAGTCGTGTCGTAATATTTACGCGATTCAAGTGATTCTCAGAATAAACAGCGATCACCTCCCTAAAAAGTATTAACCGGTTATTGTTTTCTGTGGGCTAAGACCTGGAGTTTTAAGTATTATTCATAAGAATCAAGTGTTTCAACAGATTAATTTTTATAATTTTATTTGAAATACTTTACTCTATGGTAAATATGTACGGAAAAATATTATCTGACTGTGCGATACATCTTCAGTGCAATTAGCTTCGTCACCGCGGGTGCTGCAACCCTAAACTTCATACGCGACAATGGCTCCGCCTCCAGTTAAAAACAGCCCATCTTCTCCAAACTTCATCACAGTTATAAACACGAAACTCCCAGACAGTGACAAACACGGCAATTGGTATCGTGATTCTTAAAACAAGAGTCAATGAAACCAACAAAAATACGATGTCATCGAGACAGTTTACACGGCGTCGCTATTGGTTTGAGATTACAGAATTGGACACAAACACGTAAGCCTGCAGATAACAATAGTTACCGCGCATCTCAAAGTCTAGGCGACTGCCAACTAGTCACGATAAGAATAAAATAGAGGGAGAAATTACTTTTTATATAGCACTGAACAGCATTTTATGGAACCCGAAGGTTCATTGCCGTGTTCACAAGAGCCCTCCACTGGTCCCTATCCTGAGCCAGATCAATCCATTTAATACCAACCCATCCTATCTCTTTAAGATCCATTTTATATTGTCCACCTACCTACGCCTTGGTCTTTCCTTCTGGCTTTCCCACCAATATCCTATATGCATTCCTTTTCTCCCCTATTCGTGCTACATGCCCTGCCCACCTCATCCTCCTTGACTTGATCATTCTAATTTACTTGGAGAAGAGTACAAGTTATGAAGCGCCTCATTATGCAGTTTTCTCCAACTTCCTGTCACTTCATCCCTTTTAGGTCAAAATATTCTCCTCGACACCCTGTTCTCAAACACCCGCAGTCTACGTTCCTCCCTTAAAATCAGAGACCAAATTTCACGCCCATACAGAACCACAGGACAAATCATAGTTTTGTATATTTTAATTTTTATGTTTTTGGACAGCAGACGAGAAGACAAAAGGTTCTGGACTGAATGGTAGCAAGCATTACACGAGTTCAATCTCCTCTTAATTTCCTCTTGGAACGATGGTTGTGCCTAAATAAGTTCATCATTTCTACAACACATCCTCTACCCGAAACGCTATTAAATAATAATCGCCTACTTTCCTTGATATGACACGGACCACATAGAAAACTATGCGCCTAACAATTCTTCTATTGTTGCATGTTGCCTCAGTAACGTTTTTACCGAGCCGTTGCCTAGCAGACAATAAGGGCATACACATACAGAAACACAGACTGATGGGATGCATTTGTTACGTATACCGTTGAGATGGGCTCAGGTGTCATGATGTACCAAGTTTCATAAAGATTGGTTCAGGCATTCAACTGTTGATGGGGTTGGGGATTCACAGACACACAGAAAGCATGGTGATCTCATAAGCCCCTTTTATTTTTTAAAAATAAGGAATGTAGGCTAAAAACAACACTGTGTTATCTTGTCACTGATGTCGTCGTTATTGTTATTATTATTTCTGTGCAGGTGGCGGCGACAGTAGCAGCACACGGAAACTCGGTGTCTGTGGGGCTTTGCCAGGGCTACTCGGCGGTGCTTCTGCCCCAGCTCCAGCAAGACGGAAGTCAGCTGATGGTTACAGATGAAGAAGCCTCATGGATTGGTAAGGACTTGTGCACGCTAATGAATTAGAAGGGGTGAAATTCCAAGGCGCGAGCATGCCATTTGTCACTATCTTGAGCCATTTCAGATACACTTTCGCATCTGTTTCGCACTCAATCAAACCAAAGTCACATTGCGACTGACAGTCAGTAGGTCTTGGTATCGAGCCCCGTCTGGGGCTCCTGACCGCCCAGATATGTATTGCTATTTGGCAATTAAGTCTTGTTTTTGTTGGGCGCCCTCCCTGACAAGATGACGGGTCTGTCTTTTGTACGTGTATATGCAGCTGGTCCTTGCCAGCGCAGTCTTTCTCGGGTCCGAGTCCCTTGAGACTCGAGACTCTACCGTCTCAGATTTGAGACTTCCCTTTGCGTCGCCTCCTGCGACTCGCAGGGTAACGGTGGGGGTATTCGACCACACCTCCACTCCAGTTTATTTCACTAAAATACCTTTCAATATTATTATACCATCTATGCACTGGCCCCCATATGCTCACTTATATTAAGGTTTTACCACAAATGTATCTGTTTGTCATAAGACTTGAAGGTTCCAGGGCGAAAATCTTCGTCAATTCAGAGCAGAAGTTGGCTGTTTCGGAGACACTTACTGCCTCCATCGCAAGGAAAATGATGCTGTTTCTTAATGCAAAACTTAAGGTCCTATGGTCAATGCCATATTTTGCAAACGGAAATCTGACAACCGAGTCATTGCGGTAGTAAGCTTGGGTCTGCAACTTTTGTGGAGGAAATCCAGCTATCTAAATCAGGGTGTCCAAATTATGGTGGTATAGCCATCAGATCTGTAGTGGAGCAAATGTTACCATCTTATTCAAGAAGACAGTTGTTACTGTATAACCATTAAATCCGACATTAAGACACATCGTTACATAATATCGTCAGTCATATTCATGGAGAGGGGGCACGCGGTAGTGTAGTTGGTTAAGGCACTATGCTACAAGCCGGAAGGTCGCGGGATCGAATCCCGATGAGGTCGTTGGATTTTTCCAGTCTACCTAATCCTTCCAGCCGCACTGTGGCCCTAGGGTCGACTCAGCCTCTTAACAGAAATGAGTACCAGGAATATTCTTGGAATGTTCTTGGGGGTAAAGGGCGGCCGGCGCGTAGGGCTGACAACCTTACCACCATCTATGAGCCGATTGTCTAGAAAATGTGGGAACCTCAACATCTCAGAACCCTATGGGACCCCACGGCCTGTTACAGGGATACCTTTATTTCTTTTATATTAATGAAGATATAACCATCGACCTAGTGTAGAGGAAACGCATTTACCTAATTCAAGACCTATTCATGATACCGCAACCTTTACATCCGGTATGGGGGAAAAAGCCACTACATAATTAAAAAATATATAATATAGGTGATATAGGCCCAAACATTAAATGCAATTCGGAGGAAATATCTGCACCTAGTGCAAGAAAATCAAGTAATGCCCCTGAAACCATTACATTCAGTATGGAAATTCAACATTTTCATTAAACTGTGTAACAAACATTATCAAAGGTATAAATCGCCCTTAGTAGGCCATATGAGACAATAAGATCTGTACACGTGCCCGAAAATTTACGCAAAATTAATAATTTACAACTCCTTAACTTAAAACGAACACCCTTGCACCACAAGAAGGAGTTACAGACCTACACTTCATTATTATATTTGCACATAAAGAGCGCCGCGATTGTCGTGAACACGACGTACTAACGCCAAATGCGCGCAGCGGATCTCAATTGTTCTTGTGATGAAGGTCAAGATCAAAGCGAGGAAGTGCCACACCTTGTTTAGACGTGTCTGTAGTCCGACCACGGGACACGGACTTCGATTGTTGGGGCGGGGTTGCAATAGAATTATCCAAAAACAATAACTTCACTGAAGATAGTAGAACGATTCCGCTGCATTTGGTCACTTAATTAGTTGGCTGAAGGAACAAAATGAAGGTTACACTGCGTCTCATATAGCCACAAATTACTTTAGCGGTAGCTCATCTTCTTGCAATGCAACCATGTGGCTCTGGGAAGTATACCTACACACAGAACAACACGAACACAAGCAGACATTCATGTCTGTACTGAGATTCGAACCCAAGAACCCAGTGTGTGTGCGGTTCATGCGTTAGACCACGCGGCTACTGTGATCAGCACGCATGTGCAAGCGTGCTGGTTCCGCGGTGCTCCGTACTGAAAGTAATAAGCGTCACAACTTGGCCAATTATAAATGTTTATTTATCCGCTGGTATTAATCTTACTGCTTATAAAGTGTCTACTTCTAAAACAAATTGTTTTTGTCATACTTCTGCGCATGTAACTGAGCATCCCGATAAGAAGGCGTATAGTGAACGTAAGAGTAAAACTCCACGTGTTTTAGACCTTGTAGACGGCATACTTTAAGCTGCAACTCAGCTAAGGTCAACTGGTTGCACGTAGAGAAACAATGACTTTCCGCTTGTAAATCAGTTTGTGCTATAGTGTCTCCTTCTAAAACAAATTGTTTTTGTCATACTTCTGCGCATGTAACTGAGCATCCCGATAAGAAGGCGTATAGTGAACGTAAGAGTAAAACTCCACGTGTTTTAGACCTTGTAGACGGCATACTTTAAGCTGCAACTCAGCTAAGGTCAACTGGTTGCACGTAGAGAAACAATGACTTTCCGCTTGTAAATCAGTTTGTGCTATAGTTTCTGGTAATGTCAGCAACTATACACACAGCTGCTTTCAGATATTTTCTAACTTAATTATTGTTGATCTAATTTCAGCCAGCCTTGGAGTAATTTCGAACCCCATTGGCGCTCTCTTGGCCGGATTCCTGATGGAAATATTCGGCAGGAAAACGACAGTGAAGTTAACATCTCTGCCCTATATCATCGGATGGGTCCTCATCTCTTTGTCAGACAACATATTCAAACTCTACGCTGGCAGATTCATCTCCGGACTGGCAGTCGGTAAATTAAAATGATACGAGTTTCGAGATTTGCAAGGCGGTGAAAATTAAGATTGCTCTCCCCTGGGTTTCAGGACCGTAGAGTAATATATGTGGTTATCAAAGTTTCGGGGGAAACTCCTGCCACTCTCTTCAATACAGGAGTGTAACTTAGATGTAGGTGGGTTTATGTAAGTTTATATGTCAGACGCGCTGAACCGTGAACAATAAAGTCAGAAACAAAAATGCAGAGGTCTCTGCAGTGCTCTTCCCGCGTGACGTGTAGGGACGGGCTCAGGCCTATTTGTGTGGTGTCACGGAAGAGAGAGTTTAACAATAAATGGGTAAAAACGCGATAAATGCGTCACAGAATCCTCTTTATTAAAGGATGAATAAGATCCATGCTCTGTCTCTTAGGCACAATATTTTCCGCTCCGTGACGTAATGAAATACATGATTCAGTTAGGAGGGAAGTATTGTACAATATTCTAATAGATTTTGGGATACCCATGAATAGTTAGGTTGATTAAAATGTGTTTAAACGAAACGTATATTAAAGTCCGTGTAGGTAAATATTTGTTTGATAAATTTCTTATCCAGAATGGTGTAAAACAAGGAGATGCTTTATCGCCAATCCTTTTCAACTTTGCTTTAGAATATGCAATTAGGAAGGTCCAGGGAAACCAGGTGGGACTGAAATTAAATGGGACACATCAGCTGTTGGTCTACGCCGATGATGTGAATCTACTGGGTGATAATGTAGATACCATAAAGGACAAAAGTATTAAAGATGAGCAGCGATACACACAGGGACAAGGGAGCCTTCACAGAACAATACATGAACGGTGCTGAAAACAAGAAATAGCCACTGCAACACATGTAGACAAGAGCAGGTGTCCCTGGTATTTAAAACTTTAAATTTTAGAAATTTTAAATTTTAAACTGTAATTCTAAAATCAAATTGATGAGCGTGTGTTGGGGAGATTTAAAAACAAAAACTGACAGGCTGATGTTTTAGATTTTGGACTGTGTGCAGTGTGACAGCCACGTATTGAAAAATACACCTGATTATGGCCAATTACAGCCGAAACATGTAGTGTAAGGGAAGAAAAGACGAAGATCTACAACCAAATAAATTGTTGCATTCACGACGGCTTTTGTATTATTACATATAGAACCATAAAGAAAAACACACAAACTTTAATTGACGCAAGTAAAGAGGTTGGTCTAGAAGTAAACACAGAGAAAACTAAGTATATGTTACTGTCTCGTCACCAAAATGCAGGGCAAAATTATGACATAAAGATAGGAAACAGATGTTTTGAAAAAGTGGCACAGTCAGATATTTGGGAACAACGATAACAGATCGAAACCTGATCCAGGAGGAAATTAAGAGGCGACTGAACTCGGGTAATGCTTGCTAGTATTCAGTCCAGAACCTTTTGTCTTCTCGTCTGTTGCCCAAAAACATAAAAATTAGAATATACAAAACTATAATTTTGCCTGTGGTTCTGGATGGCTATGAAACTTGGTCTCTGACATTAAGGGAGGAACATAGACTGAGGGTGTTTGAGAACAGGGTGTTAGGAGAATATTTGGACCGAAGAGAGATGAAGTGACAGTAGGTTGGAGAAAACTGCATAATGAGGAGCTTCATAACTTGTACTCTTCTTCAAGCATAATTAAAATGATCAAGTCAAGGAGGATGAGGTGGGCAGGTCATGTAGCACGAATGGGGGAGACGAGGAATGTGTATAGGATATTGGTAGGAAAGCCAGAAGGAAAGAGACCACAGGGAGGAGGAATCTTGTGAACAAGGTAATGAACCGTCGGGTCCCATAAAATGCTGGGAAATTCTTGAGTAGCTGCAGAATTGGCAACTCCTCCAGAAGGGCTCAGCTCCATGAGTAAGAAAGTAAGTAAGGCCATATGGAGGACTTTTACTGAAAACTGTTGGGCATTTCAGATTTTCAAGCATGCAGACTCATAATAAACTTCACTTTGCGTGAATCCATAACTGGACTACTTCATGTTTATCACAAACTGTCTATTACATTTCATAAACAGAATGGATGCGAGCTTATTAAACTACAAAGAACGCCGTTTGGAATTCCGTATATTACATTACTGATTACACTCCTTTCCATCTTGTTTACCGCAGGAATGGCTACGGCCAGCTACGTGTACGTGGCCGAAATTTCCCAGGCGGAGCAGCGAGGAATGTTGTCGGCTAGCGGACCTGTCCACGTTTCTCTCGGTGTCCTGGCCGTCTACATCCTCGGTTTCATAGCACCATGGCAACGAGTGGCAGCTCTATGCACCCTGTGCGCGCTCCTTAGTTTCATCGCCATGTGCGCAGTCCCGGAAAGTCCAGCTTGGCTGTCTTCTCACGGAAGGCCCGCGGAAGCCCTTTCAGCACTTGTGTGGCTCAGAAGAAATCCAGCGACTGCTGAAGCTGAATTATCTGAACTGATGGAAACTGTAGCTAAAGAGAAGAATAATAATTGCCTCATAAGTCCGATATCAAGTAAGAGACGTAACATGCTGGCAGTCAAGAATGTCCTGAAACCATTTCTTCTGCCTACAGCTTGGAAACCATTTATAATACTGTTACTTTTCTTCGCGTTTCAAGAAGGTTCTGGCATCTATATTATCCTGTACTATGCTGTTAATCTTTTCCAAGAAGTAGGAACAGGTCTCAACGAGTATGTGGCGTCGATAGTTGTAGGAGGTGTCCGCCTAGTGATGAGTGTAGTTGGAGCCATTCTTATGAACAGTTTCGGCCGAAAGACACTAGCTGTTGTTTCCGGGTTAGGTATGGCCATATCTATGGTGGTCGGTGGCGGTTATGAATACTTCTACTCCCATCTGCCACCAACTGATCGGCCATTAGCTTGGGTTCCTCTGATCTGCGTCCTAGGACATGTATGTGTTAGCATGATGGGGTTCCTTCAGCTGCCATGGATGATGAATGGAGAGTTGTTTCCTCTTGCAATTAGGGGTGTAATGGGTGGAATAGTTGCATCATTAGCCCATCTGTTTATTTTCGTTTCTGTGAAGACATACCCAGATCTTATGCATGCTCTGGGCACTAACGGTACTTTGTGGCTCTTCGGAGCAGCTGCACTCTTGGGAGCTGTGTATTGTTACATGTTCCTTCCAGAAACAAGAGGAAAAACGTTACGAGAAATTGAACTGGAATTCAGTCCAAAAGAAACGTGTAATTGTGAAGAGAATGCTAAAACAAGATACACAATGAAAAGCGAGCTTAGTGGATGTAATAAGAATGAGTTCAATCGTGTTGAAAATGGGAGAACTCCTGAGAACTGTGATATAACAGATGTTTTCACAGTGGAGGAGCGATACGCTAAGTTTAAACGTGAAGGAAACGGCACTACTACTTAAATGTGTTTAAAAGCCCAGGCTACTCAAACTGTAATCAGTCGCAACTCTCATGAATACATCCGGAACGTTTCCATGAAACGTTCAAATGTGATAAGTACTCATAAATCACCGTCATCAAATCCAGAAGACGGAAAAGAAAATTCACATCATGCACTGTGCTACTTAGTGGGTTCTGGCAGACGCCATAAATTATAGGCTTTTTAAAGTTAAAATTATTCCGCGCTGAATTATTATCCTTCCTCGATAAAGATTATTTGGCACAATTTTTCACTTGTAATATCTGGAATATATATATATATCAATTGTCGTTACCAGCTGTTAAAATTTTATTGTACGTGTTTATACGAGCAAAATGAATACGAATAAGTTTTCTTAATTTGTGTTTCAGACTTTTATGTTTATCATAACTTGAACATATGATTATATTTTAATATGCTTCAGACAAAAGTAAAACTATGTATTCTTTATATTTATTGATTGTAGGCGCATTTTGCATCCGTACATATTTCGAGTCCTTACGAAATTGCACAGGATGTTGTGTAATTGCGACATAAAATGCTGCTAAATTACATATAAGAAAGCCTAAATTTGTATACACATGACCGAAATTGAAAATAAATTAATTTTCGTTTTATGATCGATTTTTAAGGAAATTGTTCTTTTCGGATAAAGAGGTGTTTGTGTATGCTGACAAAACTGGAATATGTTACAGTGGATTTGCTGATTTTGTCTTTCATTACGATTCACTGTTAATGTTGAGACTGATTTTTAGTTTTTGCACTGTGTGGATCACTTCGACCTTGAAGATAGAAGCAGTAACTACCTCCGAAACATCGCCCACATCCACATGGTGCAAATATCTAACAGCAGAATTATATTCCCGTGTTACAGTGGAGACTCATTTGTCATACGATAGATGGCAAACATAATGAAACTCTACAAGGTGTATCCGGTACCGAGATGGAAGCTAGGTATAAATATTCATGAAATCATGTAGAAATGAATAATTTTATACTTGAACTCAGTTATCAGAATTTATCATCAGGCATGTAACTAAACCAGAATTTAGGAGTATATTTATTCAGAATTACTGGGTTTTTTGGACCTTTTCCATCATCCGGTATTCTAGAAAAAATAAAACACGTTTTGGAAACTTGATCTCTTCCCATCCTAAAGTGAGGGGGGGAAAGACACGTACTCAGTTGGGGCCCTTAGAAATCACTATCAAACACTAGTCTCTAGAATATCGGATGATGGACAATGCCCCAGAACCTAGGAATTCTTAGTGTTATTCACCATCATAAGAGCCCTTTAGAATCTAGCATATTTACCATTTAGAATTACAAGTTACTATAATAGTAATATGTCTCAATAGTCAATTTTCTGAAGAAAACTGATATTAAAATTTTCGACATCTCGAACAAAGTAAATCTGTACAGAACTCACCCTTTTTTCAGAATACAGGCCTATTCAGTGCATAACAGTAAAAATTATACCTTTGCATTGAATTTTTATCATATTATTCATTCACATAAACACTAAATCTTGTTATATAACCATGATATTGTAACGTGTTTGGAGTAGATACTTCCATGGCAACACAATCACAGTGGACTGCTGCATAGACAATGCTGAAACAACGAACGCGTTTCCCCGGAGATGAACAACAGAAGGCCATTGAGTACCAACGGATGAGACAAAACACATTACCGCCGTAATCTATAGAGATCGTTCGAGAAGCAACGGATTGCCGAACAAGTGAGATCGAACCTTGGCGAATGGTGTCTCGTATCCGGTCCGCAGAACACCTACATAAGTTGAGAGCGACAGAGCTACAGGACAACAGTCGAGATCTAGCCTTGATACAAGACAGTTGGAACCTAGTCGAGACGTCGCAGAAACCACATGATACCACAAGCGGTAATACTTGTATGGTGTATAATTGTGAGTGTCCAATAAAGATTCGCTGAATCCGAGACCCACTTGAATTTATTTGTTGCATGACATACCCAACATGTGACGATATCATAAAAATATTAAGACTCAAAGTCAAACATAGCTCATGGAAGAGTCAGATCAATTTTAAACAGACTTGTTACCAACCTTTCACTTCAAAGGAGTTACATCAGCTACACAGCATGAACTGAACGATACATAAACAATAGTTCGTAACAAGACAGAAGATAATTGTCTATACGGCAGTGGTTGATTCATTACAGTGACATCATGTTGGTATATTGTTCGTTAAGTTAGATTTCATATACAGCAAGTTTCGGGAGTTGACTCTACTTCAGTCTTCTTGTGAATTGTTATCGTACTGACAAATTTTAAATTACTTTTTTTTTTAATTAGTGGTTAGTTTTCTAGCCTGATACCAGAAGATCCCAAGTTTGATTCCAAACATTTGCAGTAATGTTAGAAAAACTAAAGTCTGATCAGTATAGAGGCAGCCAGTCACATGAAATGGATTAGAAGTAACTCCTGAATAACAATATCAAATATACTCAGACAACTGCCCATAACTGACACAACCTTGGTATATACCTATATATTAAGGGTTGATACAAAATTAAAATATTAACAACTAGGCTTAGATTCTTAAGTTTTTATTTGAATAAGGATGAATTCAAAACTACATGACTGTGAGCATGATCATTTACATAATAAATGACACAAAATATACACTTCTTGCAATACGTTCAATAAATGGTAAGTTCTGGAATGCCAAAAATTGTTTTTGGAATTTGTGGCTTTTTCTTATTATTTTCTTATTGTACTCTCCAAGTCCAGGGTTAACTTTACCATTACCCTCCCCATACTCTCATGTGTCCAATTTTGGACAGTTATGGAGTTATGACCGTTTTTTCATTCCCGTACACGCCCTTGTATGAACCGCGTCTGTCAGCTGGCAGGTCGCTATTTTTAGCCAGCTACAGACAGAGCATTCTTGTTATCTCGACACTTGAGAGCTACCTTAGGCGGGGGGGAGTTGGTATGTCCAGCATGGTTCACAACCGAGCGGCAGCCTGTGTTGCGGCCGGCGGTGACATTTTCAAAAATCAGCTTTAAGCACCAATCAATTCAAATTAAATTTAATGAAGTTTACTTTACATTCATACTTTAAATGTATCATGTATTATGCTGGTTTATTATTTTGTTCCGTTTATTGTCAGTAATCATTACCTTCTATTCTGAGTTTAAAACGGTCATAACTCCGTAACCGTCCAAAATCGGACACATGTTTATATGAACTTTTTTGATCACAAAGACCTAGGAAATCACCTCCTGCAGTTATGCCCTAAAGTCGTGAAACACCATGTATATATATATAAAATATGTATTATGAACGAAATTTAATCAAAATCTAAAATTGTCCATGCACCTAGGCACCATGAAAAGTGGGTGCAGAAGTTAAAGCTTTAAGCACTAAGTCTCAGTACTAGATGAAGATGAATAGTCTACTTCAAGCTCCGCCTGCTTATCCATAGGACTGGAGGCTGGATGGATCTGAAGAGTCAGACTGGATGCATTAGTGTAGAAAATAATCACACACCTAGAGACATCCATACTGATAAATATAATTTGTTTAGTCGGGACACCTAAATTATACTTCTCCGTTAAAGGCTCATGACCATTCTACTAAAATTACAAGTTAACTTTTCTCTTACATGAGAAAGTACAGTAATCCAGGGTCCAAACTGGAGTACTGTATGCCACGTGGCCCCTGAATATTTGAATATCTATCAACATCTCCGCCAATGTGGAAACAAAAGTTTTCGAGGAAACTAATATTTATAAAACAGACAACACAACGACTTTAAACGTCCATACATAAAGCAATCTAATGTTTGCTGCGGATGTAAGTAACACTGGGGTTTGCTGGACACCATGTAGTCTGCTAAAGTCAGCCAATGTTTGGGGGAACATGACACCTCCATCTTCAGGGCTGAAGAGTAAAACTACCTGCTTCATGCTGTTCACTCCATTTTTATTGGGCCTAGGGAGTTTAAATCTGAAACATGTAACATGCCATACTCACAAAACGCCATAAGAGCTAAAGCAGTACACTACCACAAATAGCACCCCACTTTAACATATTCAAGACAGTCATTTTAAAATCAAATTTATACAATAAAACACTATAATCATTATGGCAAATAGACTTTCCAGCTATTACATTTGACTGTAGGTGGGGGATTTGTGTACGTTCCCTAAATTTTGGTCATAGAGAAACAGCTATGGAGAGGCATGTACACTATCAACTATGTCAACAATAAGATCTGTATCAACAAATGAACATCCGGAACAATGAGGGAAGTAAAAGCACAAAGAACACTTTTGGAAAATATGTGTACTTAAAATTGGAATAGTTTTTCATTCTTGTTTCAATTTTTATTCATGGTTTATCTAACAATTTTATCAACAGCTCAGTTTATAAAACACTGAATAATACAATGTTTAGTGAATGACTGATTGTAAAGGATGAGGAAGAAGCAACTGTACCTAATCTGAGGTCCCTGGAGGGACAGGGGAAGACCTTGTGTAAAACATGAGTCTAGATAGCGTGCCCAGAAGAGCTGGAACCCATGACAAAAACTATCCACTCTCTTGTAATAAAACTGGTACACACAATTAAAAGTTGAGATGGTATACATACATAGTATTACTTCTGTTACAAAGAAAGCAAAATTATTCGAGAATGTCTTTTAATGTCATCAGCTGACTAAATCTACAGGTTAAATAAAATGTATACTTCTGTCTCAAAGAAAATAGCATTAATCAAATAAGTATTTTAATGGGGACAGCTGATTAAATTTACAAAGACCAAATACGTAGGTTGTACCGAAAGTCATGAGCAACTTTTTTTGCATGCAACCTGGGAACAGCAGACGAAAGAGAGTATGGTGGTAGGTGGAACCAGCTGTTGTGTTAACCTTGAGTGTCTCGTGACATCAATAGCTTGCATCACATGACCAGTATCACTCCTAACAAAATTTTCAAAATCCCAGAACGCTGGGAGAAATGTGTACAAAGAAGTGGCGGTTATGTGGAAAAATAAAGAAAGGTCTGTAGATTGAGGTTGTGTATTTGGTTTGTCAATAATAAAGCATGTTACTTTACAAAAAATTGTTGCTCATGACTTCCAGTATGACCCTCATAAAATGCACAAGTAAGTACATTTCATTAAAAAAACTTTATATGTATAAAGTAGCAAACATTCATTTTTGCACATACAAAAAAACATGTAGGCCATATATAAAAAAGTAAAGCTATCCCTGTAACAGGCCATGAAGGCCCATAGGGTTGTGAGACGTTGAGGGTCCCACATTATCTACTAAAACCAATCTGAAAGGATATTGTACAAAATGTACATTTTCAAAGATTAAGGAAAAAAAGCCTGGCACAATGAGGGAGAAGAAAATGTGTGTAGAATGTGCAAATGAGATACAACATGCTTACATTGTTACATACGGCACAACAGATATTCTGAGAAAAAGGAACTGCAACAATAAAGATATTTTAATATCTTGGGGCAATAGATAATGAGGATAATTCAATACACGAAGAGATTAAGGAGAGAAGAGCACTACAAAATAGGGCATATCACTCGAACAAAAGTATGCTCCAAAGCAAATTAATTTCTAGAGGAGCAGACCAGTAGTAACTTATGCCTGTGAAACCTGGGTACTGAAAGAAAGTAAAATAAAAAATTATTGGTTTTTGAGAGGAAAATTCTAAGAAAAACTTTTGGCCCAAGTAAAGAAAATGACAGCTGGCAAATTAAAACAAATCAAGAACTAAATCAGTTAATCAACTATAAAAATATAATAAATTTTATACATGAACAAAGACTCTCATGGCTTGGCCACAGAGAGTAAATGCCAACCAATAGATCAGTTAAAAACCTGTACTCATGGAAACCATGAAGTACATGACCACTGGGCAGACCAAAAATATGACAGGATGATGATGTTAAAGCTGACATTAAAAAGATGAAGGTACCAAATTAGAAGATAACAGTCCAGGACAGGACCAAGTGGAAAGGTGTGGTTTAGAAGATCAAAACTCTACGGGAGTTGTAGCGTCAAAATAGATGTAGAATTGTAAGATTTGAGGCTTTCACGGAGGTGACTATGAAGAAAGCAGTCTTCTGGGATTTGGCACCATGCATATGTGGTGTTAACCGACGTTTCGGAGAAACGTATCGCCTCCATCTTCAGGGTAGAAGAAAAAATATAAGAAATCTGCAAGCGAAGAGACCGTGAGAACCGGTCTTTTACCGGTTCTCATGGTCTCTTCACTTGCCATGGTGCCAAATCCCAGAAGACTGCTTTCTTCAGATGTAGAATTTCCAGATGGAAAGTCATTTCATCTCTCCTAATTAGAGCTAATTACTCCTACAGTAACAATGGCACATGAAATCAATATTTAACACAACTGATTCAAAGATTTCATGTTGAACTGCTAAAAACTAATGTAAATTCTTATCCATAAGGAATAAAGGGAAATGATATATTATGAACATCTAAGTGAACTGTCATGTAACTTCCACAAACAAGGTATGTATATGAATGTGTAAAGCATTCCCATTTCTTGTTAAGCAAGCACAAGGAATATACCGTATTCACCCACACAAATTCTTTTAAAAATATATATATCTTCCTAGTGAAATGGACTTCTGGCTCACATTGTAAAGAATTTTATTTTAAGCAATTCCACAGCCAAGAAGAAGCTTAACAGCAGTAGCTTTTTAAAGTATGCTATTTTATAAGCATCATGTGTGTATAGCATATCACTAGCATTTGGTAGGTTCCTATGCATAATATATTCATAATACATATTAATCACCAGTTCATTTTGTATTTTACATTATTCATTTTGAAGGAACTGTTTTGATATTGATATTAACAAAACTAATCTGATGAATTATGAAGATAAAAGACAAAGAAACTGATGTGGAGGAAGAATTTCTTTAACCTGTTCTAGGAGAAATTAAAAAGTTTTTAAAATTTTGAATTCACAAAAATTAAAAAATACTGAACGACACATCATCATGCATATTAAACAAAGTGATAAATAATATCAGTAAATACCTTATACTTTAGTATAACTTGTTATTCTTTCCATGGTAAGGGTTAATTCTAACTTAGGATTCCTGGGTTTTTTGGACTTTGTGTGCCATCTAGTATTCTAAGAACACTGGAGAACACGTTTCAGAAACTGGATCTATTTTTGTCCTCGGGTGAGGAGGGGGGCGGAGACACACCCAGTTTCTGAAGTGTTGTGTTCTCTATTGTTTTCTGAATACCAAACAACAGACAATGTCCAAAAACCCAGTAATTCCAAGTGTTATATACTATCGTCAGAACCTTTGAGAATCTAATTTTATCTTAATTAAAGAATAATATGGATATGACTGTAAAAATTAAGAACAATTAATATAAATTACAAATATTATTTATTCTTTGTTTTAGATCTGCTTGCGCTTGTTGTTATGGTGTGCTTTGGTCGTGGTGTACTCCTTGGTTTAGGTGTGCAGGTGACTGATATTTTCTTGTTGTCTCTGCTACTACAAATTCTTTTACGGTCAGGTGAAGCCAAAGCATTCTCTGCAACATCTTCATCTGAGCTTTCTGCATCATCTGTAGGCAGATAAAAATAGTTCTCTGAACTAACTAAATAAGGGACAGTCTGTGGAGGGGAGAAACATGAATTCAAACCCGACAGCATCCAACAATATGTCTCACTGTCAGTGACAAAATTAAAAGGTTGTAATGTTAGATTATCTGCTTGACCATCATAATATGTAACGCTATAAATTTGCACCATGACAACACAGTGCATTGGACACTTATTCTCTGCCTCATTTGAAATAATTAAATCCTCTAGTCTATCTGTCCATAATCTACCATCAATTCTTATAACAGCAAGAATCACTAAAATGAAACAGTGTCAACTACTTCATGTTCACAGAACAATTATACTGTTGTGAATGCTACAACAGAAAGTGGATTGCAGGGATACTAACGACTGACTAATGCTGATTGGTTTAAATCTCACCAAGTAGCAATCCATGATATCATTTAAAACCAGCAGCCATCTAACTGTGCTATCTGAATCTTAGAACAACTCTGCCTTCAACACTTCAGTCACTGAACTGGACAAAAATATTTCCAGATTCTTATGGAATATGTATGATTTCCTTGATATTAACTCCTTCTATCAATTCTGAACCAATTCAATTCAGTTCAATCACTACCTCCTACAATCCACTTTACTATTAACCTCACACCTTTGTGCCTAGGTCTCCAAAATGATTACCTCCCTGAAAGTTTCAAATCAAAATTTTGTACGCATGTCTTATTTACAACTGCATGGTTAAAATTCTGCACCTAACTCATGACCCTCTTACCAAAGAAACACTCCTTTACAAATATTTCAAATACATATTACATGTTCTCTATCTTAGTAAAGAGTTGAAGTTTTCACAATAAAAGAGATATATATGTGTATTTGTTCAACTGTATTACCTTATGCATACATCTGATATTTTGGTAGTGAAAAGGGACTGTGATACAGTTCCTAACAGAAATGCTCAATGGCTTAGCACAATAACGGCATTTTTTCATGTATTAAAATTGTCCCTTCACTTTGAAATATCACTTTGCCCGTTACTCTGAATAATTTTTATGAACAATTTGTAGTCTGTTTACAGCACAACACAACCTATCAGCACACTTATTAAAATGGCCGGTTACTAGGTTTTTTTTACTTTTATTTTCATGTATGTTGGAAATTACTCTCACCAGAATACTTATGAAAATATTTACATTCAGAAAGCCTCCATGGTTTAATGCAATTCAATAATTTTTATAAAATCTTACCTTTCCAGTGACAGAAACTGGCTTTGATATAGTACTGCACATCTCATGGGCTTCCTGTATGATGGAGTACTTTCACGAAATGACTTTCAGTCAGTCTGTTAGGTAGTAGTGTTTTCAATGGTCAGCCAAGGTGCCTGCCTATGTGCTTCAAATAATTCTTTTATCAGTTGAACATGAAAGTATGTCATATAGTTTCTTTGTACTTTGGCTCTCCCTCTGTGTAGCACAGAAGCATTGTATATAGAAATATTCAGCAGCCCCTTGAACACTTTTGTGTAGAATCACATTTCTTATTCTCTGCAGTGTGCATGGCTGCAATTTCTGATCCTTCAGATAAACTCTTCCCATGTACAAACCGTATTTCTTTATACCTTCTGGTTTACTTATTCTTCTCTCTTGAAACATCACCATGGTATCATTATGAAATGTGGAAATGGACACTGGCATTTTATCCATCCATTTCATTATCGTCACTCCTTAACTCCGCACAGCATATATTCACACAATTCAATTTTATCTTTTTACAACCTTATGTACCTGCTTAGCTACAATGCCCCAGTTACATTAACCTGATTTTTTTCCCTTAGGGGGAGATAGAAATCTGGCAAACTGTACAATTTGTGTCCTCAGCAAAGTGTCACGCATAACAGCAATGGCTTATGAAGAGAACTTCATTATAGTCTGGCCTTATTTTTGAGCCATATTCATCCAACTAAATAAAGATGACAACATCCAAAAATATGATAGCGCCATATGTATAAGAATGGGCTAACAAATAACAGAGGTCATCTCTTTTATTATTTATTTTATTTTTTATTGCTAGTGGGGTGGGACTAATTTCCCTGTACTGTTGCCACTTCTGGCCTATTGTACCAACCCCAGATGATAGGTGAAGGTGATTGTGGAGCAACTGGTGGAATGAAGATTGGCATGGGAAACCGAAGTACTTGGATAAAACCTGTCCCAGCGCCACTTTGTCCACCACAAATCCCACTTGACCAGACCCGGGCTGCCGCGGTGGGAAGCCAGCGACTAACCACTTGAGCAATGGCACAGCCCTTATTTATTTTAAGTGTTTTCTGTTTTTAATTAGCAGTATACTGTATATGTACATACAGAAGTAAAAGGAAAACACTTCTCTGATTCAAGAATGAACTTCAATTACACAAACAAAATCCATGAAAATAACTTTTCTCTTTTAAGTGTGCTGAATGACTTTCAGTGGTTGCATTTGATTTGGGTAATGTTACAATTTTTTTTTAAGAATTGTCCCTACATTAGGGAAGCCAGCACTTAAACCATCAATAATTGTAAAGTGCAATGGGAGACTCTGATATATAAAGTCTTCACTACTGAAAAAGTGCAGAAATTGTTGCAATTCATCTTCAAAAACAATAGACTGAATATCCTCTATGTACAGTAACTTTTAATGCTGTCATCTTTCTTCCATGGTAATGAACCTCCAGGTTCCATAAATTGCTGGCAAGTTCTTGAGTGGCTACACAACTGGCAGCTTCTCAAGAAGGGCTCCGCTCAATGGAGTGAGTGAGTTAGTTAGTTAGTTAGTCATTCAGTCATCTTTCTTTGTCTCATCAATCTTCTTTACAAAAGCACCTGGTAAAGTCCAAAATTGATTCAGGCTCTTTTCTATTATTTTTTCAAATTATACAATAAATGTAGAGCAATTTAATTTCCATAAATTAATTTTTGTTTTCCTTCTTAAACAGTTTCCCTGTCCTCAGCTTCATCACAAATTTTTTTCTTCGTCATACATGTCTCTCACATCAGTCTTCATCAGGACTGATTATATATTCCATATAGAAAATGCTTCCTTTTCAACAGAAGAATGACCCATTGTTACTTTAGTGATGAAAGCAGTAAGAGAGGTCAATAATCCTATCATTTCCAATGTCAGCGATTCACTAACATTGCAACTAACGATTCCCCAAAAAACCTGTAGGAAATCATTTTCATATTTCTCATTCTGTTGCACAGATATCAAAATGGACATTCTTAATTTCATCAAAACCCTCTTTCAAAGCCAAAAAGGAACTGGCTCTTGCAGAGCACCTTTTATCATTGATTTTTAATTTTAATTTGGCACATTCCACATATGTGTAGATGCTGATATAAATAAGCACACTTTCTGAACAAAGTTGAACAACCCTGTGGCACCTCAATAAAACTCTGCTGTATTTAAGTTGGTCCCTCACCACCAGAGCGTGGCATGTCCTCAGGGTGTAGATGGAGATGACCTACACTTATAGATGGTAGCTGTGGATATATTGAATAAGCAGTCAACAACAGCAGACAAGGGGTGGTCCTCCAGATTGTGGCTAACAACTTGTCAGTGTATAAAAGAAAACAGTTCATACGAAACATTACACAGGGCCTCAGACTTGGACAGGTTCTCAGAATGACCTAAGCTAAGGAAAAAAGCACAAAAGACCACTGTAGGACGCAGTGCAAAGGCCGGGAAGGCCCACCCCTCATATATTCAAGCTAAGGCAAATGGACACGAGATATGACACATGGAATGCAAGGAGTCTCTACAGGGCAGGTTCACTGATAACAGTTACAGGAGAAGTAGCAAAGCAGGATAATATTAAAATGTATCTTAGGGAAATATATGTAACAATACAGGCATCTGGATATTTCTGGAAACACTAATCATTCTCTTTTTTGCTTTGTTCCATTTTTCTTCACCCAATAAAAAATATTTCTTCCTCCCAATTCATTTTCCTTTTCCAAATTTCTTTATTTAACGTTTAAGGTTTATTTATGATCTCATTTTCTTTCATATCTGATGGAAGAAAAATAGGCCATAAGGTGATGTCATTGATGTAAGGAACCACTCTGAAATTTGTGATGCTTTCTGTTTTTGCTAGAATGCATTTTTCATTAGACACAGCTGTATCTTCAAAACATACATAACATCAAAAGTGACTCAACTGCCACATCATTATATTAAGTTGAGAGTTCAGTGTTTCAGTTTCACTTTCAGATCCTGACACATGATAATTTATAAATACTTGTAAATGACTGGTACAAAAAAATGGAAATTTTTACTACTTATTATTTTATTGAAAGCATCTGGTGTACTTCCATATATTCCCTTATGGCTTTGAACAGTAAAAGAAACACAGAATTCATCACTGTCTCTTTTCAGTTGAAAACATGTTATTTTTGTTCATCTTTGTGTCTACACATTTTTCAGCACAGCAGTTTGTTTCGGTTGGATTATAGATAAATAGATTGTGAGGATAAAATCTGGAGTGATATCACCCATGATCACGTTTGGTGTTAGCAGTCTTGAATCTGCAGATTCAATAATCAATGTTAAGGTTGGATCTTTCAGCATGGAAAATGCAGGAAGCAAATTTGACCCCGTTTATTCATCCTGTTACAGTGTACTAGTATCATTTTACTAAGTGTCTTCTAACCTATTATTTATGAATGAATACTTAAAATAATTTACTAGCAAACCATTACATCACTAACAGTACTCTAACCTGCTAAATGGTCCACACCAGTAACTTTCTTAATTGGTGTCTTGGGCTTCACAAAAATCTCTGAAAGATCAAAGGTAAAATTAAAAATATCACCAATCATATGCATACCAAATAAATACAATTTGAAATATGTAAGGGAATTTAAAAATTTGTAAGAAAATTCAACAGCACATACTATGCATATTTCTCTAATACAAAACAATTCATCCTTTCAGAACTTGAATGCACTGAAAAACAAGGCATTTTCAGTTTTGATGTTGAATGAGACTATTTTACCAATCACCATTTAATACAGCTCTCAAATAAGATACAGAACTTTACTATTTACTCCTACCTAGCATCTGATCACTTTCCTGTTATGAAACACATTATGCCATTCTGCGCAGTGCTCATTTCCTGTCCATAATCATTCAGTAATGAATGCTGTCATAAAGTGAGCTTATATGAAACAAACAATGCTACAAACTGTGCTACAACAATAAAAACACTGACTACTTTCTACTAATTATAATGCAAACATTTGCCTTAATGAAGTATTTTGCTTTGTTTGTGATTATAAGAGGACTTCTCAAATTAAAAGCTAAAAGCATATTAGAAGCAAGTATTCAAACCTTCATCAGAGTCATCAGAATCTAAAACAGGATGTGGAGGTGGCACAGGCTTCCTTGCTGACCTAAGTCTTGAGCTGGTGCGAATCTGCTGCTGGCTCTGGCCCTTGCTACCACGATTCTCTGAAATAAAAGCATATCTGAAGGTTAACGAGAGCACCAGTATAAAAGAAACCAGCATCAAGCAACTAGCTAACAGAGAAGGGAAAAATCTCTTGTCCCTGCTGGGAAACAAAACCCAGTTTCTTGTCTATCCAGCCTGTAGCCCATCATTACACCAAATGAGCTACACTGGTTCTTCAATAATTCAGTATCTGTTAAACATCCATGGACTATTACTCCATCCTTTCTTGCTTGAAGGATCTACATGACTCCAGAAAGCATATAAATATCATTTGATATTCAGAAGATTCACCTTTATTGGCATTTTCACCATCTGATATGTCTGAGTCCTCTGAGTCAGAAGACAGATGCCGCCGCCTATCACGCCGGACCGTGGAACGTGAAACCTGTCTGTGTGTAGTAGAGCCAATCCTGTTACCTAAAGCAATATTGTAGTCATTAGTATTATTGAAAACATAATGAATATTGTGGCATGTATGCCCGTTGCTAGGCAACGAACATGTAATAAGCAACTATACAACAGCTGCTGCTGGATAATGGCTCCAAAAACAAGCATGTTTCCATGGCAGCAAGAGATAAAGATGTGTCCAGATAACACCACTCCGTTTTCCTCAGAACCTTGGCATTTCAGGACAGGTATCCAGGAGTTCAGCAGGTAAATTTCTTTAACAGATTTCATTATAAACACTATGTTCCTTCAATCAATTCTGATAATCTCAGATTTCTGTGAAATCAACAGTTAAAAAATACTCCATTAGATGAAGCAGGATTAATGACTGCTTGACTGTACCCACTTCAAGCTAAGAAACTGGATGAACTGTGGCATGCCAGTAATTACATCTGACCATTACTTTCTTTTTGGCTAGATCTTGTCCAATTGACTGCATTAGATAAAAATTTGTTTCATTCACCATATCTGTCCCTATAACAGGCACCGTGGCAGTCTCCTAAATGGCGGAGTTTTCTAACTGTATTTTATAAGCTAGGTTTTAAGTAATTGCGCTCCCTCTTTTTCTTCTGATGTACTTCATTAAACTACAACTAGGGATACAAAAAAGTCTTCCACCTGCTGGTGTATTGGCTGTTGTTCTTCTTCGCCCAGCTGCAGCAGTAGCTTTCTGTGACACCAAAACATCATCTGCACCTTTATTACTGCATTCTTTAATCTTGGCCTCTAGTTCATCCACTGCAGCCTATAACAATAATTTATATAACGATATAACATATCAATCAATATTTTTAGTTTTTTTTTATTGCTAGTGGGGTGGGACTAAGTCCCTTGTACTGAGGCCACTTGTGGCCTATTGTACTGGCCCCATATGATATATGAGGGTGATTGTGGAGCAATTGGTGGAATGAAGATTGGCAGGGGAAACTGAAGTACCCAGAGAAAACCTGCCCCAGCTCCATATTTTTGAGTTACTAATTAATTTATAATCTCAAATTTTGCAGTTAATTATGATATTCTCAATAAAATAACAAGAAAATAAAACATATATTTTATATTTATATAAAAAATAATTAATTTTAGATGTCTTCAAGTGGCATGATATTAACAGCAGTTTCATGAAAATAAGTAAACCAGCTTACATCTCATTTGAAACAAACACATACATGCATATGTGTCTATACCATACAAAGACAAAACAACTCCGTCCAGTGTGACTATTTAAGTTTTACTACTTGAAAACTTAGCACCCTTGCACGTTTCGATCCTTACGGATCATCTTCAGAGGGAACATCGATACTTATTTGGAAACTACTATCACAATAGGTGTTCTGAGTGCTAAATTACATACACACACACAATGCCTGGAGTACACAATATTCACAAAATCCAATTTTTTCACAATCACAGCAGCTTTCCTTGTTAAAGTTTTTAAAACTTTGTTTTTTAAGTTAAAATTTATAAACCAAGTAGGTTCGCGTCACTTCTCCTATCGTCTTTCTTGAAGGGGGCTGAACTTGTGCCGCCTGTCTATCTTGAGAAGGAGATTCTTAGGATCATCCTGTGTTTGTTCGTGGCATGCTGTGTTGTTTTCACACTGGACGGAGTTGTTTGTCTTTGTAATTGTTAGTGTGACGGACCAGAATGAAACAAATCAAATTTGTCTATACCATAAGTAACAATCAATTAGAATTACTGTACACAAATTGCTACATCAATTTAAAATAATGCAAACCTTCAGCTCGGGTTTAGTTGTCTTGCTAATACCAGCCAGTATGGAACAGAAAGTCTCATACACTTTTGGTGAATGTAACTTGTCAGCATAGCAGGGCAGATTTTCACTTAGCCGTCGCAAACTGCGTTCTGAGTATTGTAACAGTGAAAGACAGAATGCCAAGTCACTCCACTGCCTCTCACTCTGTGACATTCGGAAACGCAAACAGAGCTTTTCAACAAGGGACTCCATTTGTCGATCTTTCTGTATCAAACCCATGATGAACCTAAACATAGAAAATGTTCTGGATGATGATGAGCTCATATTACACATAGGGTTCCTGTATACAACTATTACAAATGAAATTTAAGCCACTAATAATTTGTTTTTAATAATCCAAAAGTCCTACAAAAGCTACATTAGTATGAATGGAGCAGTAACAAAGAAGTTCACAAACATAAGATATAAAATATGAATTGTGCTGGCAATTCTGATATCCAAGTGACAAGCCTACAGTAACACGTCCAAAACAGTGTGCAAAGTGCAAAGAGTGGGACATGGCCATGGCCTTTAACATACTCCAAGTGTAGCTTCTATATAACTATTACTTTCAAATATTATGTTTCTGGACATTATCCACTGTTGTGTTTCTATTTAAAACAGGATAATGGATAATGACCAGAAACATAATATCTGTATTAATGTACCATCGCCACAAACTTTAAGATCTTTTAGTTTGTTGAATATACAATTCTGAAAGTGCATTCTTTTGTGGAATGTGAAATCTTTGGCATTTTGGAAAGTAAGTGGTACTGTATTTTACACTGAATAACAACAATAATTTGTCCTCTTCTACCTAAATTTAATTTGACAAATTATTAATGTATACATGGGAGGTAACTATACATCCCATATATCCATGAATGGATGCATGCTGTGAAAAATGTTCTAGGCAGTCACCTGATGTAAAATAATAACCATCTTACACGTTTCTTCACCGTATTATCAAATAGGAAATCAATAAAGGTCATGTAGAAAAACAAGCCCTGGTTCCATCAACATTGGCCAGAACTAGAATTTTAGAATTTTTACTATCCTTATGATGGCATGAGATTGAGCCTCTTAGTATTTACACTACAAATGACTCACTGAACTACATATGGATGACAGAAGAGAGAATGAAAATTTTGTGCAATAAGGACTGTCAGGGGAAACTGAAGTACTTGGAGAAAACCTTCCCCAGTGCCACTTTAAACACCACAAATGCCACATGTGATCTGTGAATGAATTGAGACCATGGCAATGAGAAGCCAGCAGCTAACTGCCTGAGCTATTATGGCACAGCCTACTTCAGCATCGTAAGTAACACACTTAAAATCCTGTATATCAGCATCTATTTTGACAACAAATTCTAAATGCACATAAAAACTGAAAGTTACAGAACTGAACATATATAGACATACATATAAACATGGTTTCCTCAGTGAAATTTTGTACTGCAAGTACATTCTATATAACTTTAAATGACACAAATAAGGAGGTTGGTCTAGAAGTAAACACAGAGAAAACTAAGTATATGTTGCTGTCTCGTCACCAGAATGCAGGGCAAAATCATGACATAAAGATAGGAAACATGTTTTGAAAACGTGGCACATTTCAGATATTTGGGAACAACGATAACAGATCGAAACCCGATTCAGGAGGAAATTAAGAGGCGATTGAACTGAGGTAATGCTTGCTACCATTCAGTCCAGAACCTTTTCTCTTCTCGTCTGCTGTCCAAAAACATAAAAATTAGAATATTCAAAACTATAATCTTGCCTGTGGTTCTGTATGGGTGTGAAACTTTGTCTCTGACATTAAAGGAGGACCACAGACTGAGGTTGTTTGAGGAGAATATTTGGACCAAAGAGGGATTAAGTGAAGCAGGCTGGAGAAAACTGCATAATGAGGAGCTTCATAACTTGTACTCTTCTCCAAGTCTAATTAGAATGATCAAGTCAAGGAGGATGAGGTGGGCAGGTTATATAGCACAAATAGGGGAGAAAAGGAATGCATATAGGATACTGGTGGGAAAGCCAGAAGGAAAGTCCAAGGCGTAGGTAGGTGGAAAATATTAAAATGGATCTTAGAGAGATGGGATGGGATGGTATGGAATGGATTGATCTGGCTCAGGATAGGGACCAGTGGAGGGCTCTTGTGAACATGGTAATGAACCTTCAGGTTCCATAAAATGCTGGGAAATTCTAGAGTAGCTGCAGATTTGGCTTCTCCTCAAGAAGGGCTCAGCTCCATAAGTAAGTAAGTAAGTAAGTACATTCTATATTTATCACCACCACCACCATTAACTTCAACTTCATTTATTCATTCATTCATTCACTTATTCTCCTTTAAAAATTAGTTTGATTCATGGGCATGGATATAAATTATAAAATTCTTCCATTCATTTTCATTTAATTCTATTTTCATGTAACTTATTTACCAGTTAACATCAAACCTAAAGCATGAAACTGGGGTTTCCTAATAAAAATTCACTTAGCAATAACATGAAATTTTGGAAATAAAAAACAGTGCTGAGTGAAAAATAATGAGTAGAATGGGGCAGATCTAAGTGAGTATCCCTCTCCACTACAGACCAAGAGGCATTTACCCTTCTATAAGCATCAATGCTGGCATTCATGCCATCACACTCCATTCTCACTTCAGACAGCCTCAAAGGTGGACAGAGAAGAGTTATGAAGGTACTTTCATAAGCAGATTCACATGAACAAAACATGAATGGACAATGATGTTCACATGTGAACTTCTTCATACTTATGAAGAAAGTCGTCTTCTGGGTTTCTTCATACTTACTTCATTATTGTTTTAAACTTTTCCTCCTCAAGTTTTAAATCCGGAGTGGACAGTCTTGAGATAATGTCAGGCATCACATTATATAGAGTATTGCCTTTCTGGGAAAGTTCCATGAAGAACATGCATGCCATATCTGAAAAAAAATCTTTATAAATGTCTCCCTGTGACAAACATCTCCAGGTTTCATTGATCTTCCTGGCCTCTGTAGACATTGTAAGGTTATTGGAATTTATATCTGTGGTGGGGGTAACCACAAGTGAAATTCTGCTGCTCCCAGTGATATTGTGAATTCCCATTTCAAATTTTTAAACTTACAGTTTTTCCATATTTCTGAATTATGGTTAAACTAACTGTGTAGATTTCCACCTATAGTACACTCGTAGTTATCTGTGCCAATGAAGGGGGGAAAAACACAAAAGTCTGGGGGAAAAAAATAATGCAAGATATTTTACGGTTGTGGTGAATGCTAAATACAAAAATTAAAAAATGAATACATTGCATCTGGTTTGTTCAGTTACTTCAAAACCCCATAAGACATATGGAAAAAGTGTATTGAACACAAAATATAATTCATTTTTCTCTACAACTTTTGCCTAAAACATTTCTCACCCAAATGAATACTTTGCAAGTTATGCTCAAGATACTTGCAGATATGCATGTAGGTCTTCTTGCAAAGTGATAGTTAAAACTGTCCAATCTAAATGAAAATTTTAATGGCTTGATAATTTTTCATAACTCTCCAACATTAAATTTCATAAAAATCCACCCATCTGTTTTCTTTCATATAGATAGATGAATGCAGGGATGGAGAAAACTTAAAAGGTGCTCCTAAGGGTTGCAGATACATCTAAAAATGTAATACAGATTGCCCACAAACAAGATAATTCATGCACAGATAACTTGGTGTATACTGTACTTAGTTTTCCTCGCTTCAGTGTTCAAATCTGATATCTCCTAAAAACCATTAAATGGGAATTTCATTGCAGATGAGACACTGATCAATATATCAGATACAGAGCTTAATGTGGTGTTCTAACAGCAGTGGGAACTTGGTATTCTCTATGTTTCCAAATTGTAAGCCAGAGTTCAGTGGGTCTTATTAACTTCAAGTGTGCTTCTGCATGTTGTGGTGGACAAAGTGGCACTAGGTGGGTGTTTTCCAAGTACTTCGGTTTTCCCTGCCAGTTCTCATTCTACCAACTGCTCCAAATTCATTAATAATCTTGTTACTGATGCTACAGAGTCCCAGTACTTACAGAATCATAAAATAACCAAATTAAAAGAAAAAGGAATTGGTAAAGAATTAGAGAGAATATCAAAATTTCAACCAGAGATACTGTATGTAATTATGAGTTGAAGCAGCACAAAGCATAGATAAAGAAATTATATGACTTCACATCAAAGCCAAGGAAAGAGTAGCAGGTTGAAGAAGAAACAAAGATTCTGTATTGTTTTATCATCTAATGGTATGTAACATGTCTCTACCTGCTATCTTCTTCTCTGTGTCAACAATGCAGAGTGCCATTTCTGAAATCTGACCCTTGACCTTTACCATATCATTCATAATTAGATTTGTGAGTACCAACATTGTGCCTTGGCGGACTTCAGATGATGAGTCTTGCAACCTGTAACAAGAAATGTATGTAGTAAAAGCAACTGCATTCAACATTTATGGCAGGAAGGCAGACAAACTGCGTATTATACTGGTTCGATCAACAAGCACCCTGCAGTGTAAATAGCTGCAAAGTTGTTGGCTGGTGTAGATAGCAAGGCAGCAAGCTGTCTGGATGTGAAAATGTCAAGACTAAATGCCTTAAGCGAGCATTCTGCTTACTTACAGAATTCAAATCACTCATACTATTCTGATATTTCATCCCCATTTTACTTTTTCAATAACAAAAATTTAATAAGGAATTACCAACATTAACACATTGGAAGCATGTAACATTTAGGATTACATGTTACAGACAAATAATAAATTCAGGCACTGTACAGAATGTTTGACAGTTTTAGGGGCAGTATAAAACTATGCTGCCCTCACCTTCCACAAAAATACAAGTTCCTGCTGCACAAATACCATATCTTTCAAGCAACATGTAGTCATGACCCTGGTCTTTGCTGAAACACTTTGACTTCTTATGCAGTTTCTTCATTAAGTTCCACATTCCCAGCCTTAATGAAAATTCACGTGCAATGGGAACAGACAATGTAAGAATAAACAGAATTAATGGGTTGAGTGGTCTGTTCAGTTTGTACAGTCATTCTGAACTCTCCAAGGCTTAACACATTAATGACCCAGCAGTTGAAAGATTGTCTACTGTCTGGATAAGAGTTCAGGCTTCTTCTTTTTGGGGTTCATTTTGCAGCAATGTCAGTATCCAGACTACATACAGTCAAATGGTAGGACAACTGATGAATGAAGAATTATAAAGGACTTGGAAAGAAGCAATTGTGGTCTAATCAAGCTATCCTGGAATCTGACTACAAGGACTGACAAAATCTATGTGAAAACCATCAGGATAACTGGTGTCTGGCCCAAGATTCAAACTGAGCACCTCCTGAACACATGTCTAAATTGGGTCCAGGCTTTGAGGCATGCTTCATTTGTTCAGCTTGTATTAAACATATTGCTGGTATAAGGTCTCACACTGCAAGCAATGCCTAGGACATGTACAGAACAGCATAGATTTCACACTTAGCTTTTGGTTTTTGGACAATCTTTACAATGCCCAGTTTCATACTATGCCTGTAATGTGCACCATTTTATCTTGAATGTGTGTGATCACAACATAAGGTTTCATGAAATATTTTTTATTTCAATGCATTATTCACATACACTTCTTTACAAAGATGTCACACAAACTTGGGCAATTTAAACGAGGACTAATAAAAACAGTCCATCATAGATCCATTTGTAGAAGTGAGCACATTCTCTGAAAAAACCATGATGTCCTCAGAAAAGTTAAATGCTAACAAAAGATCACATTTTTTACGTATTTTTAAACTGTTACAATAGGTAACATATTTTCATTACTTGCTATAGAAATAATAAGTTTTTATGAATACAGACACAATAAACGAACATTTAATCTGAAATGCCAACCAGTATGCCATGCCAATCACCTTTCTTTGACACAGCATAGTATCTTGTCCACATATTACTACCACATTTGCATGGCTCCAAGGTCATATCACAGACCATGGCATGTAAAGGAAAAACCAGACAATGATACTCATATTCAAGATTCAAGGGAATTCAAAATTTTAGGCTAACTGTGATCAGAACCTCCTTTTACAAAAACAAAGGTGTACCACATGAAGGTGCATTAACCCTCTGGTTTATAATGACAGTTGTGGGACACGTGCACACTCAGATAACATGAGTCACTACTACGGTTGCAAAATATTACTAGATAAATGCCAAAAGCTTACATACTGAATGACAGGGGCAGTATATATATATAAAGTTGTCCCTCTGCTTAACTAATTAAGCACTATGCCATGAAGGTGTATGGGGAGTGGATGCATAGATCCACGTTTTCTTGACCTTGGTATTAGTTTTAGGTGACTCGTCAGCTTCAAGCCCTAGCCACTTTACTCCCAAGGCAAGAGCACCCTGGTACCCATTTGATAGGAGGCTGAGTGAGCCCCAGAACAGAACCAGTCTGGATGACATGGAGAAGAGAAAATTTCTGATCCTACCAGGACTCCGTCTCCTCTGTCATCCAGCCCTTAGCCAGTCACTATCAGACTATGCTATCCTGGCTACTCAGTACAGCCATAAAGAGGTCTTTTGATAGATCTATGAACTTCATTTGAAATTTTCAGCTTAATATTCTGTAGACATTTTTTGTAGACAAAATGAGGTAGATCAGAGGAGGAGGCTAACTGAAGCCATACAATGCTACATCATGACTGACACTGCTAAACAACATCAAACATTAAACAAGATGATTCAATTTTCTCACCTGCCATATATGTGGGGTGTCCAAGGCTCAATGATGTTGGGAAATCTGTAGGACAGATCTCCAAGTGCCACAATAAGATTGCATCTGGTAACAGGTTCTGTCGCCTTTTCCAGCACTGTTACTAAAAGCTGGAGATGATTCTCACAGAAATTTGAAGATACCATCATCATTTTTGCCAGTGTAAGGGTTGCTGCAGTTTGGAGCTTCATGTTTTTATATTTGTTGGGATTGGAACATATTGTCACTACCAAAGGACTGGGGAAAAACAACATTAAATTCCATGTTCTATTAGGGTGAAATTGAATTCATGTTACAACACTTAAATCTTTAGCAATGTGGATGGAAAATGGAGAAAAGCATATGGGTACAAAACTGAGAGTGTTTACCCTTTTAATATTGGCTGCAGTAAAACTTTGCTGCTGCATAACATTAACATAGCATTGCACCAAATATGTATTTGGGCATTCTGTGGCATTCACTTTAATGCCGTTCTCATGAGCAATATTATATTGTGGTATACAGACCCATTGTTAGACAATGACCATGAAACAAACAATTAGACAATGACTGTTACTAGGCAGCGGCCCACAAACAGCAACAGAGGAACAGTGTTTTCTGTGCGGTGCATACCGAGATGTTATATGCTGGTTATATGTGTGAGCTGGTTAGTGAGTGAGTGAGCGAGGACTGCTGCAGTTCAGTCACTGTGAGCTGTTGCTGTCAGAAGCTGGTAGCTGAGGCCTGGGACAGTTCGGGAACCCAGAGGATGAGGAATGTCAGCCGTTGGAAGCCACTACCAAGCAACAGCAGTGAAGGTGTGACTGTGGACACTAATGTGTCTGTAATAGTAACATGTAAAGTGTAGTGACATGGTATCAATGTGCAGAATAAATTTGATTAGCAATCCAAACCCCATCTATAGTCACACTCCACACATGTGACAATATGAGTATGCCATTATCAACACTTAATAAGGGACATACAACCAGATTCCAAGCAGAAGGCATGAAGATTTTGTAGCACTAAGTTCTGTATAAGAAGGAATAAAATTTGAACCCAGGCCAGATGTCAAACTATGTAGGTCATTTTTAAAGTAAGAACCATCTGCACACCTTGCCCATGCAGGTCACTGATGGAAGGTTTTTGAAGGTTGAGAGCTGTCATCAGACCCTCTGCCACTTCCAAAGTGAGCGAATTGGTTGCTGTCACAGTGCTTTATAAAGAACCATGTCAATCACTAATTCCAATGACGGGGAGGTGCATTTGGTGAATCAAATTTTAAACTAAAAAAACATTCACCCTGGCAAAATCCATCATCAACTTGTCAACATGTATGGGGAAGGTGTCATGAACAAGGGAAATGTGTGTAAGTGGTGTCATTTGTTTAATGGGGGAAGGAGAGATGTGCACAATGAAGTGTGATCTGGATGCCCATCTGTCATCACTTAAGGATCTGAAAGACAGGATTGATGCTCACATTCAAGAAAACAGGAGATTCACTATTCATGAGCTTCATAAAGTTTTCCCACGTTTCACGATCTGTGCTCTACAAGACTGTCACAGTTCAACTCCAATACAGAAAAATCTGTGCCAGATATAATTACTATAGGATTCTGACAATGGTGTATAACACACAGAGATACTGGGTTTTCAGACTTTATCCATCGTCCTGGTTTTTAAGATAACTAAGAAAAATGCGACGTTTCGGAGGGTGAGGGAAACAGATCCAGTTTCCGAAACATCGCATTTTTCTTAGTTACCTTAAAAACCAGGACGATGGATAAAGTCCGAAAACCTAATATCTCTCTGTGCCAGATGGGTTCCAAAAACATTCACAAATGAACACAAGCAATTACAGATTAGTTAGTTAGACTGACGGATGATTTCTGTGACATGGAGATTGTCTGAACAATTGTCTGAACTGTAATGAGGACTATGTAGAAAATTAAACATATGTTGTATCTAGGAGTGACATTAAAATTATTTGGATGAATAAAGTTTTCTTTTGTTTATAACGAAACGGGTCTTACTTTAAAAATGACCCTCACAGATACAGTACAAGAGAATCTGCGGAAACTGAGAATACTGTGGTATGGGTATACATTATGCATGGATAGCAACAGGACTCATCTGAATACCAATCCCAAATAAATTATTATAGGGGACACCAACAAGGTGGTAAGACCAAATGAGCAAAGATATATAAAACAGAGTATAAACAGAGTGAATATCGGAAAGAAGGGATTACAGAAAGACAAACTGAAAAGAAAAAGGTCTGTCATAGGATGATCCACTTTGGTTCAAACTTAAACAGATCACATCTTTCCCATTTAAGGTACCCTCAAATGCCCCACAGAGAAACCTTAAATGGAGTTCTCACTGTGTGCAAATGGGAGACACATTCATACAAAATGTTCATAGAAAATTTTGAGAAAACAGGTAACTTGAAAACCAACAGAAGTATAAGAGGACAACGCTGATACAAATTTTACGAAAAGTGCAGAAACATACCTAAGAGCAGCAAGAAGGCTTTCACCAGTCACAATATCATTCTCACAAATATTACGTATGTATTCTGCTTCCTGGTCATCAGCAACAGCTCCTACAACTCCCATCTCATCATCTCCATCTGAAGGCTCCTAAATGATTATGGAACATTAAAGTTGTACATAGACTGCATAGTTCTTTAGCTATTCTGATGTTTCTGAACATACAAACATAGCAAGAATACTCATATCTCAAACCATGTTACTGAAAACTTCAGAAAGGTATTTAAAAAAAAATCCATAATTATATATTCAAATATAACTACATACACTGAAATGTAACTACAGAGAAATCTCTACTTAAGGTCCATCTTAGAGATAATAGATTTGAACACCAAACTAAGAAACACTTTCAATAAAGGATGTTTAAGAATCATATTAGGGATGCATTAAGTGTCAGAAAGCACTGAATCAAAGAACACAAAATGACAATTAAGTTGGATAGACAAATGAGAAATACTACTAACCCATTCAGTGCCACCCACCAAAGGCAGTGTACATGGGGGGGGGAAGAGCTCACGATTCCTTTACAGAAATTCCCATTCTTAGTTTTCATAAGCATTAACCTCCACAAGGAACAGAGTTTTTCATACATCAGGCATAACTGATATACCGTGTGTCCAAAAAGTATCTGACTTTATTTTTTCCCGCTGTAAGTAATGGCCAAAGGGGTGGTGAAACTGAGCGTAGTGGTAGAAGGGATTTTCATGCGCATGTGTGATTTTTTGCTGACTCGCAACACTGCCGGATGCATCTGTGGCTGCCAGATAGCGAAGTGGTGTAACACGGGTTCGTCACATTCTCGTTTCGCTCAAGATGACGGAACGCTTGGAGCAGCAATACTGTATTAAGTTTTGTCAGATACTTGGGGACACCCAAGCGGAAACAGTTCACAAAATTCAGCAGGCTTTCGGCGATGATGCAATGGGGGTCACTCAAATTAAAGAGTGGTTCAACTGCTTTAAACATGGTCATATGTCGGCAGACAGTGAGCAGTGTTCCAGGAGACCGTCAACGAGCCAAAATGCTCATGTCATTGAAAAAGTGCAGACACTGATCATGGAGGACCGTCGTTTGGCCATCCGTGAAGTTGCTGATGAGGTTGGGATCAGCAGAGGTTCTGCAAACACAATTTTAACTGAGGATTTGGGCATGTGAAGAGTGGCGGCAAAATTTGTGCCCAAGCTGCTTTTGCCGAAGCAGCAACAACTCCGCCTTGAGGTCGCGCAGGACATTCTGGAGTGCACCAACAGGGATCCTGAGTTCCTGAAGACTGTGATCACTGGTGACAAGTTGTGGGTGTATGGATATGACCCAGAAACCAAGGTCCAGGCGTCAAAATGGAAGCATCAGACATCCCCGAGGCCCAAAAGAGCACGACAGGTTCAGAGCAATGTGAAGATGATACTGACTGTTTTTTTCAATTACCGGGATGGTGTGCATCATGAGTACACACCACTAGGCCAGACTGTCAATAAGGAGTACTACCAAGAAGTCATCCGCCATCTTCGTGATGCAGTTCGGCGCAAGAGACCGGAGCTGTGGGATGCACGCAACTGGCAGCTGCATCATAACAACGCCCCAGCTCATTCATCACACCTGATCCAGGGTTTCCTGGCCAAGCATGGCATTCTGCAGGTTCGCCAGGCTCCCTACTCTCCTGACATGGCTCCTTGTGATTTCTGGCTGTTTCCAAGATGGAAGGACTGCTGGGCTAAGTGTGTGGAGTAACAAGGGGCCTACTTTGAGGGCTATTAGGTATTGTAATCACCCAGATACAGAACTATTTTTTTCCGGCCCAAGGTCAGATACTTTTTGGACAGAGTAGTACATTACATGTTAGCTTAATTGCCAACATTTACATTTTCTCCTACTGCTAATTAATTTTACATTTTTATCACCACAGGAAAGTTGCAAGTATCAAAGATTTGTCTTGGTTTTCTGTCAATCACCCACCATCCCGTGATGACTTCCGCAAATGCATAAAATATATGGCCTCCAATGGAAGGGTTGCGGATAATGGATTGAAAAGATCATGGTTTATTTCAAAGTAATAAAAGTAAACTAAAGGTATCCCTGTAACAGGCTTTTGAGGCCCATAGGGTTGTGAGATGTTGAGGTTCCCACATTTTCTAGACAATTGGCTCATAGATGGCGGTAAGGTTGTCAGCCCCATGGGCTGGCCGCCCTTTAGCCCGAAGAATATTCCAAGAATATTCCTGGTACTCATTTCTGTTAGATGCTGAGTCGACCCCAGGGCCATAGTGTGGCTGGGAGGAGTAGGTCAATTGAAAAAAATCCAATGTCCTCATTGGGACTATTTTCCCAGAGATGCCTAGGAAAACCAGAAAAAATCTGTCAGAATAGCTTGCTCCCATGCTAGGAATTGATCCTAAGACCCCATGCATACAAGGTAGGAGAGACAGGTACTCTGTTGTGATATCTGGTTTTGATGTAAGTGTATGAGTTATGGAGAAATCAGCCTTCTTTATCATCAGTCTAATCTACATTGGCACTAAACAGGTTAATTACCTGCCTGCTCCTAGGAGTTTCAGATGCACTCATGGACACATAAGATGTATTTTGCAATGAATTATTTCTACTACTTTGTTGTTTCTTTTTCTTTTTGCTTTTGGTATTCAGAGCCTCATCTCTTTCTTCACGAAGCATATTACGGCGTTTAAGCTCACAAAAAACAGCCACATCAAGATACAACATTTGACGAAGTGCTATGTGACCAATCATGAACATGAAGCGAGACAGAACTTCAAAAGAGCACTCAGCAGAAACGTGTGTGTTAGGCTCGGAACAAGTGTCTTTATGTTCCCCTTGCAAACCTGAAATTCAAAAGAAATCACTCAATATAAAAGTAGATACGACACTGCAATGTGCATGTTATATGTGAGATAACATGTATTCCAATTATGTTCTCGAAAATCTTGTGCCCTTCACTAATTTACATCTGCCTGCATGCATGGTACAAGCTGAGTGTGTAAGCTAGCAAGCAGATTCATAAGAGTCATTTACATTAATTGATTCTGTTTCCATTTTTTCCGCCTTTCTTCAGAACTGGTGTTAACAAACTGGGAGTATCTTTCTAACTATTTTCCCTTATGTCAACCATAAAGTGGCAGAAAGACATTCATTAGTCTTTATAACGAAAATGAGCATAATTTTTGCTTCCATCGCATTTTTAAGATTTTTTATGTGGAGAGAAAACTTTAGAGTTACGAGAATGACGGTGTATAGAAATACAACATTCTTAATTGATGAGCAGTTTGAAGTTAATATCAGCTATTACAATAATAAGATTAAGATAACTTTGTACAGACACTGGGGCTAGTGAATATTTTTTTTTTGGCTATCCTTCTTGACGGTAGATATGCATAAACCTATTATGTAGTCAGATAATCAATAAAAGATACAGCACTGGAATGCCAATGTTGATAAAGTTAACCGATACAGCACAGAACTAAGCTCCAAAGGGCTAGAAATTAATTTTGCATACCATCTTATATTGTATACTGAGTACCCCACATAAAATTAATTCAATGGTTTCAAAGCATATGCATCAAAACTACTATAAAACTTCCTTACACGTATGTCGGCATAAGAGCAGGTTAAATACACACCTACAAAATGTTTTACATGAAAATTTAATATACTGTCACGTGTTGGGTATGTAACGCAATAAATAACTTCACGCTGTCTTGGATCTTAGCAAATTTATTGCACTCGCTCTTACAGTTACACAATTCACAATTTCTCAATTACTGCATCGGCAGTATCACAATTACTTCTCCTGCTGGAGTCACTGCCATGCACTCGATACAACTCAACTCGTAGCTGCAGGACTTCAACTAATATTGAATACTAGTAACCGGGGCAATACTCACTACTCCTGAATAGTGTTTGCTGCTCCTTATTTAGGCTCAGCACGGACAACATAGAGAACACATTGCTGCTCGACAACAGATATCAGGTATTGTTGTCAGGTGTTTCTACCTACGCACTGCCTAGCAATAATCGCCACTGACTCGCCTGTTGCGTGACATCACAGCCTATCAGGAAGGGGTGTTTACCAAGCGTTGTGTAATGATGGGAGGAGTGGGGGTACGTGACGTCACTCGTGAAGAAGCAGAGTTCACGTGACCCCTACTTCCTGTTGCGCCATCCACGTTACAATATACAGTAAAACAGTGGCAGAGCAAGGATGACTTACGTGGTCTGACAATAAAGGTCACGAACGCATTGCGGTAAAAGTGCTACATACCTCATTGCTGAATATCACTGTGATCGACTTCAAAGTACTCCCCTTGGGATGTTATTCACTGATTCCAGTGCCTAGTCCACCCTTCAAAAGAATTTTAGAACAGGTTTTGTGGAATGGCCTTCAGAGCTGCCATCGTATTACCCCTGACATCATCAATGTCATCAAAATGCCTTCCTTTCAGTATTTCCTTTATCTTCAGGAACAGAAAAAAAGTCACTGGGGGCTAGACCCAGTGAACAGGGAGGGTGTTCCAGTAGTTATTTGTTTACTAGCTAAAATCTCCCTCACAGACAGTGCCATGTTAGCAGGTGCACTGTCGTGATGCAAGATCTGCGAGTACTTGGAAAAAAGTTTGGGTCATTTCCATCTAACTTTTTTACACAGCCTTTTCAGAACTTCCAAATAGTATACTTGGTATGCCAATGTCATCAAACCATACTGAGGTTCTATCCACTGCTGCCATGACAAGCACACAGTGGCGAGTTCGCGAACTTTATTGTCAGACCTCGTACAATGAAGACTTCATTGCAGCAACACAGATATTAGTGGCAGATATTAGTGCTTTGAGGAACATTTTGCCTCCATCTTCACAGTTGAAGTGTGTAGGTTGGGGAATTGGCTCACTTATATACACCAGTTCCAAGGAAAATGGTCATTGATACTAAAAAATGGGGATAAAGAAATGGAGCTTGAGCTTGGCTATGTTCTTATCCCACAGTTTGCCCCTTGTAAGGGTAGTTTTCCTACCAACCATTCCCATTGGCCTAGATCAGCCTGCATTTCCTTACCCTCTCCCTTGGGTCTCAGAGACCAGCTTTCTTGTAAACTGCCCACACAGCCCAGTCAGTTTGTCAACCTATACTTCAACCCTGAATGTGGAGTCAGCATGTTCCTCCAGAATATCAGTATCTGGCTGCTAGACTACAGAGTACAGACTACTACTACCCAAAGGACCACAATCAAAACATTTATGTAATTAGTATATTGGAATCCAAGGAAGTGCAGTGGGCTGGATATGTAGCTGTGGTGGGGAGATAAGAGATGCATATTGAATTTTGGTGGTAAACTTCTTGGAAAATGACCACCACATAAACTGAGGATGTGGTGAGAAACTGACATGTAGATAGATCTCAGGGAAATAGGTTATCAGGATGGGAGATGGATAGAATTGGCTCAGGATCCTCATCTCTCTACTTTGGTACTGGTTGTGTTGATGTTTCAGGTCCTACTACAAGAGAATTAATTATAATTGTACAGTTGTGATTTGACCTGGCTACTTCCTGAAAACCTCACAATATTTCTGTAAAAATATTTCAAGATTTAAGGGTTGCAATGCAGCCAGGACAAGCCATATCTGAAGCTTCAGGAAACCAATCAGACAGAACTCATCATGAAAATGCTAAGATCATTCAGCATTACATTTGCTGTATGTGACAGAGTCCTGTTATGTTGATAAAATGTAAAAGTTGACATCTATACCTAGGAGGAACAAAAAAATGGTCTTCACAGATGCTTAGATAACAGCATCCACAGTACAGGTATCCTTCAACTTACAGAGGTCATTCATTCCACAAAAATTGTTCATAAGGTGAAAATTTGGAAATCAAAAACAAAACAATATTCGTAAGATTTGAGGCTTTCACGGTGGTGACTATGAAGAAAGCAGTCTTCTGGGATTTGGCACCGTGTATATGTGGTGTTAACCGACGTTTCGGAGGAACGTATCGCCTCCATCTTCAGGGTAGAAGAAAAAATATAAGAATTCTACAAGCGAAGAGACCGTGAGAACCGGTAAAAGCAGACTGTGTGGGGATATACACAGCTATGTGTGTCTCTTTGCTTGCAGAATTCTTATATTTTTTCTTCTACCCTGAAGATGGAGGCGATACGTTCCTCCGAAACGTCGGTTAACACCACATATACACGGTGCCAAATCCCAGAAGACTGCTTTCTTCAAAACAATATTCACTTACTGACTCATTCATAAGTCCCAGAAAGACCCCAACACTTTTTAACAAAAAATTTAGTCATAAATAAGAACTGAAATACAGACAGTATTACTTGTTCATGACCTTCATTGCTGTAAATAAAACTGTATTATTATATTCATATTTATTTTCTCATAGGCAATGAAATGCAATGATGAAGTATTGTTATTGTGCGAACAAAGCCTCCTAAGTATGTTTTAATGGCTATATAACAAATATAAGCTGCATGTCAGTGTAGTAACAACAGCAATAAATTATATTTACTGGGAGGTCTGCCAACTACAAAGGTGTATGTTCCTCCATCTTCGCAAAAAGTCTCCATATGAACGAAGTTATTCATTCTGATGAAAAAAAGAGTTTAAGTAAAAACAGGTACAAATTAACATGCTTCATTATAGCACAAATTCATAAATAGGGAGTTCATAAAATGCGGGACACCTGCATCTACAAAAGAAATTGTTCCAATACTATGAGCCAAATCAGAACGCTAGTCTAGGCATTTCTGGGGATGTAACATTGTTTAGCCATTCCAACAAAAATGGGACTTTCCTGAAACCACCCAGTAATTCACACAAATCATCACATGTACCTGATGATGAACTCACGTGACCAAATCATGTTGTAAATACTGTGACGTGTTGTGCTATGCAGGGACACCCCACTCCCCGCCAGCGGTTACGTAACGCTATCGGATTGCTGTCATTACTAAGGTAACAGGCGAGTCAACACTCCGTCACCTACCCCGCCAGCGGTGACGTCACCTAGGGATACCGCGGTTGCTAGGCAGCAGTCAACAACCTCGGACAGCGTTGCTAGCAACACGGCACCAGACAATAATGGTGCCTATTACGTGGCTATTTTCTGAGTTGTCCGGAACGAGGCTAGATACAGTGCAGCAAAGACTATTCATAGCCAGTGTGTGATCAACAGTTCTCCATTTAGCCAGCGGAGAGTAACAAGTTAGCCAGCAACCAGTCAGTTGTATTCTGGCATTTGCAGTGTAGTATTTGTGATACTGCAGATAGCAGTAATTGTGGATCTGTAAATTGTGTGATTGTAAGAGCGAATGTGAAATAAAATTCGCTATATCAAATATGGCGTCGAGTTATTTGTCGAGTTATACACCTACACATGACAATACATATGAAAACATGGTGTTCTAAACCACAAGTTATGAAAGTGTTGCACTTACAATGGTGTATTACACATATGTATCATGTACTCACCATCAAATATTTCGTTATTTCCTAGAATTTCAGGTGGTCTTCCATGCTTCACCTGATTAAGAAGATCTTTTAATAATTCCTGACAGATGACATCAGGTTGCTCTGCCAGCTGAAACGAGTATCACATTAAATATTTATTTCAACAACCTGGTCATATCTTTATGTAACACTATTACAGAACTTAAACGTATATAAACTTAAATCATTCATTCATCAGTAATCTGTCAAGACGACAGGTCCACAGTCTCTTCCAAAACAGTTCCTCCACTTGATGCGATCTAGAGCTTTCTCCTTCAAATGAGACATCTCGCATACATGGTATCTCTGGTTTTGGAAAGTTACTACNGTTGCTCTGCCAGCTGAAACGAGTATCACATTAAATATTTATTTCAACAACCTGGTCATATCTTTATGTAACACTATTACAGAACTTAAACGTATATAAACTTAAATATGGCAACAACAATTACAGTCTCAAAATGAATACAATGGAATTCAGTAGCAACTGCACACAGATGATTACCAAGATGAAGGTTTGACTGAAACTCATCAATAGCACAACACTGTTGCACTGTCACATGAATCTACCAGGAATGTATCAGTCACCATTCTTCATGACAGCAGGCAGCATAGACATACCACCAAAGTTTAACCTTCAGATAGTCTTTCTTCCCCACTTCCTCTTTTCATTCACACTTCAAATTGGTCAAGATGCAGAGATGCCAGAAGTGTTCATTTGACTCTTGAAGAACAGAAATCAGTAGCTAAGCCACAATTTCATACATATGATTACATGAATCCCACCTCTTAAATGGAAATGTGATGAGTATTCTCAATTAAAACCAAAAAATACTGCTGTGCTTAACATGATTAATCTTATGGTGGATCTGGAAAATGCTCATCAAAACAGACTTCTTGTTACAAACTGTACTTGTCACAACAGACTACCGCATGTATGTATGTATGTATGTACATACGCACACACACATACACATCTTGACTCAGCTTCTATGAAACAGCCTGCTGCCTTGCTATAAGTAAAAAAGTAAAGGTATCCTTGTAACAGGCCATGGAGGCCCATACGGTTTTGAGATGTTGAGGCTCTCGCCTTCCTATACACCCTGTATTTTCCATCCCTTCCTTTCCTACCAGTTGACTTATGGCTTTTACCCTCGCTCCATTTAATCTGCCAAGGTCTTGCCTACTGGCAGGCATACTGTAGGTTATTTGAGATTCAGTAGCTGAGCCAGGTGGAGCTCTATATCAGATAATGTAACCTGAGGTGGTTAAGACAAAGGTTTTGGAATGGAAGACCAGGAGGTGAGTGCCAATCCTTTCCATGCTGTAAATGAGAAGCACTGAATCTCATGGGTTGGATTTATTTGACATTCAAGAACACCAGTGAAAAAAACTTGTCCTGCCAGTTCATAAATCTACTTATGGCTTTCAACAATATAGCTTGTACGTGATCAAGAAAATACAAAACAGAAAAAGTCTTTAAATAAAAAAAGCATAGAAAGAAATATAAGGACAAGATGCATCCGACACACAGTATACATGGGAAAATAAGAACTGTAGGGACATTTCAGGAGAAGATACTATAAGAGATATAAGTACCGATGGTAATATATTTTAGCATGTAGAGAGCAGTTATTAGGTTGCAACACAGTAAACAACTTAGCAGCACAACAATCATTGCACACACAATAGAGGAACAGGTCACAGCTGCATCTGCAGTGACATTATGCAACAGTATGAGAGCTGTGGGAAGCAGTGTTGTCACGCAGTCTGGCACCAGGTGGACAGATCCACTGCCATGGCACGTGATATGTCACCCAAATCAACAGAGAAACGGTATTTTCTGTTGGGTGTGCTCTGAGGCCCTATCACTCAACTAAGTTGAGGGTTCAGCAGTTGGAAGCCAGCTCAGGAGCTGCAGTGAGATAGACAACAGCCAGCAAGGATGCAAAGTCATGAACACAAAAATTGAGGTACCTATGGCATTGGAAGCTGTTACCAGACAACCAGTGAACATGCAACAGACTGAGAAGACTTTGTACGTGATTCGGTGAACTACACAGGGTGTGAATTAGTGATAGCTCTATAGTTACTTGTAGTTATGATCTGTAAGTGATCAATAAATCCAATTAGCAATCCAAACACGATCTATAGCCACACTCATACATGTGAAAATATTTTAATATTACAGAAATGGGATCTAAAGATATGAACTCGTTTCAACATGGTTAGGTATAACCCTACAGTGTGATCCTATTGTTAACATGAGGATGAGTTTTCAGGTTCCGTAAGAGCAAGGAATTTCTTGACCATCTGGGTAAATACCAAGGATAATTCTGTGACATGGGGTTCGATTAACAGATTTTCAACCATTAAGCAAAATAAGAAATAAAATATTACCTGATATATAACACCTATGGCTTCAGAAGACATTGGTATGTAATAATTTTCATCCACTTTCCAGAATCCAGACTTCAAGATTTTAATAATGCTCGTGAAGATATCATGATCCTTTGGAAATCTGCAAATTAAAATAAACTCTATTATTAATCAAAACTGGTGTATCCCATTACATAATACAAAACATCATGCAATCCACTCATCCTCATTCTTGCTGTGAAATCAACGAGTGAGTATGACATGTCCGCATCATAGTGGGTATGACATCTCTACATGTCATGAATGTTTCCAACTAAACTGCTGTAGATTTAATGACAGTCAGCAATGCAAATTTGTATGTTGTGCTTGAAAAGTAAATACTCATACACAGTACTTCAAACATAAAGCAACCAAAATACTGTCATCAAAGTATAAAAGAGATAACGGCAGGTATAAAGCGACTACAAAGAGACAAGTTAAGCGAGAATAAAGCGATACTAGCAACATTTTGTAAGAACAGCTCATCAACGTTACATGTGCAACATACGACATGTGACAAGATGGTATGCTGTATGTCATCGAACTTTATACCAAAAAAGAAAAGAAAAAAACTACACAGTAGTTATGGAAAAAAAAAAGATTGGGGAACCTTGGTTCCCAGGATTAACACTGAAAATGTTGGTTGATTTCATCTAATTCAAAAGTATCTTCAGGCATGTTACCCACATTTACAAATGTTGAATAAAGTCATAGCATTTGTACAGGGGGGTCTGTATCAAATGCTCCAACCATCATTTGGTAGGCAACATTTCGGTAAACACTGCCTCAAAGCCGGTATAGCAACGAACATGCAGAAGTCCGTTTGCTAGGCAACAGCTTGCTAAAACTCATTCTCATGTCAACAAAGATTCAACAAAGGTTCCCGGTGATACAAGGAATCTTGGGAACACCAGGCATTTCCACTATAACAGATACAGGAAACAAATAGCTTCTATTTGGTTTTCCCAAACTTATAAAAGAGTTCAATTGTGAATTCAATTCATTCATAACAGAATTCAGAAGGCAGTTCAGTAGTTGGATATTTAGCTGTGAAGTGTTAACCAGGTAAGATTCATTAGCAAGCAACACTAGCAAACAGATATTGAAGACTTTATTTTGTGTGCTACAGTTACAGTAATCTATAGACTGCTACAATTCAGCAGATAAACTGTTATGTTTCTGTACTTCTTTTGGCTTATTTTGGACTTCACCCATCGTCTGATATGTAAAAGACAAAAAGACAAAAAAACCACGATGTTTCAGAGACAGATCCAGTCTCCGAAACGTCGTGGTTTTTTTGTCTTTTTGTCTTTTACATATCAGACGATGGGTGAAGTCCAAAATAAGCCAAAAGAAGTACAGTATACACCATCGTCAGAATCCTTTCAAGTCTATCTGTTATGTTTCTCTATAATCATGCTGTTGTTTGGCATTTGATTTTATTTGTTTGGTTCTTCTAACCACTTTCATTTCCTCTACTCTCAGTGTCTCATATATGCAGCACGACTATTACCAGAGGACATCTTATCAGTGCATGACGTCATATGCTCGCAGCTTGCCTATAGTATTGTGTAATCTACTAAACAATGGAAATGAATTAGCCATATTCCTCACAAATGGTCATAACTCCTAAACCGTAAGCAATGAACCAAAATGGGTTGCATTTTTGAGAAGCTCACATTTATTAACGTATTTCACTCGCAATATGTCCAGACATTTCAAAGGTAACAAAGTCAACAACAGATCACCAGTTTCCTAGTAGCAAAGGTAGTAATAACCACAAATTGTTACACTTTGCTGAGGACATTTCCAAGGTAAAGAAGTCAACAACAGAACTTTGGTTATTTGTAGCGAAGGTATCAATAATTACAAATTGTTATCATTTCTGTTACTTACAGACAAATTGTTATATTTTCTGTTACTTATGGATAAATTGTTACACTTTCTGTTACTTGCAGCTTCATTCCTTTTGCAACCACATATAATAACGTTTTCAACGTTAAAAACACTTTAATATCTAGGTTAAGTAAACATATATTTTTCAATGTTTGGGAGAACACTGTTTGACTTTCATTATATCCCAAAGGACAGAACTCTTCATAAGCACTAACACAAGAGTCTCAAATCCTTCAAACACAAAATTATTCTTATCGTTAAATTCAGATTCTAAAAATGAAAGGTTTTGACAACATTCATCTTTTCTGTTACTTACCACCAATGCTCTGTATGGTATCCACATTATGAATTCAATGGTTGCCACAGGACAAAACAGCAATTAACACTGGCAGCTTTATGCATTATCAAACTTATATGGTTGCCCAGCAATGCAGCAAAAGTGGAGGTAGATCACTTTATGCATTATAACAACTGCCCACGGCTCATAGGAACCAAAGGAAAATAGAACAGGAAGAAAATTTGAGAGACAGAAGAATCTTATATAACAGAGATCTGATGCAACGGTTCAGGCATGACATAATGGCCCATGATATAAGGTCGGTTTTTGCATTCCTCAAAAACAAAAGAGCCATTAAGTTGGTGGAATGTGGTTTTATCGCATCACATTACAAGGTATTCACATACACTTACGCAGATCCACATCGGCCCTCAAAATAGTTGCCGTTGGCCGCTACACAAGTCTGCCAACGTTGATATAGCTGTTGAAAACATTGCTGAAACATATTGGCAGTAAATTACCGTACGATGCTTTGCAGCCATTCCACAAACTTATTGACTGCGGTAGTACGTGAACTCAGAATGTGGGACAACTAATTCAAGGTTCCATCATGAGAAAGTAAGAGCTTGCATAACTACTCAGCTAGTCAGTGTACTCTAATGTTCTACCTTGTTGCTAGTCAGAGACCTGCCACATGTAGCAGCAGCATTCTTTACGCTCCTCCACTGAACTGAGAAGTTATGTTGCCAATAAAATGATAAAGATGAATTTGCCTCTATGGATAAATAATGTGCCATGAAGGAATGTAGACGTTGACATTAAGTTCCATATATTGTTGACTTAGAAGGAAATGAGACGTCAGCTTGATGCTTTGGTTGCTTACTCTCCCAGGAATGTGTTCCCAGTACCCATTGAACAGAAAAGTGAAAAGAAAATTTCTGTCCCTGCTGGGCACTGAATTCTGGTCATCCAGTCCAGAGACAGCCATTTTACTACATGCGATATTCTGGCTTGTAATGTACAGAGGTAATGGTGAGAATGTCATCATTACTGACCTAAGTGAAGGAACTGGTGAGTTCACTGGTGGTTTCTGTACCACCAGTTTCAGCAGAACTTGACACGCTTCTTTCACAAGTCTATAATTCCTCATCCCTCTTTCTCCAAGCCCAATGCTAACTAACACAGGGATATTGCTTGACACAGTCTGCACCTCAGCTCTGAAACAAAACATAATTAGATATTTATCTTACTACAATACGTGGTGTGTTTAAAAAGTATCGAACATTCTTTTTTCCCACGTAAACCAATGAAGCGTGGGAGGCTCCCTTTGGTGGAGATGTGGAGGGGACATTCATTCACAGTCGTGAATGTTTTCCCACCCACAGAAAGCGTCAGTCACTGGCAGTTGGCCTATGAGTGAGGACGTGTAGTGAGCGCCCATCGGATTCCAGTAAGGTGTAAAATGACGGAACAACATGAGCAGTGATATTGCATCAAATTTTACCAAAAGCTTGGCGATACCCAAGTGGAAACCATCGCAAGATTCAACAGGCTTTTGGGGACGATGCCATGAGCAACTCACGGATAAAGGAGTGGTACAACCGGTTCAAAGATGGCTGCACATCAGTGGACAACGAACCGCATTCAGGCAGACCCTCAACAAGCCGAAATGAGAATGTCATTGAGCAAGTGCGGACTTTGGTCATGTAGGACCATCGTATCACAGTCCGAGAACTTGCGAACAAGATAGGGGTAAGCATTGGATTGGTACATTCAACTTTGACCGAGGATTTGGGCATGAGGAGAGTGTCCGCAAAATTTGTACTGAAACTGCTAACAGTGGAGCAGAAGCAACGCCGTCTGGAAATCGCGCAGGACATGCTCGACAATGCAAACAGTAACCCCAACTTTCTGAACACCGTGATCACAGGCGATGAGTCGTGGGTTTATGGGTACAACCTGAAAACCAAGATTCAGTCGTCACAGTGGAAACATCCGACATCCCCGAGGCCAAAAAAAGCACGGCAGGTCCACAGCAATGTCAAGGTCATGTTGGCCGTTTTCTTTGACTCCTGTGGGGTTGTGCATCATGAGTACGCACCACAAGGCCAAACCATCACGAAGGAATACCACCAGGAGGTCCTTCGTCGCCTTCGTGATGCTGTGCAGCGCAAACGACCGGATCTGTGGGCAGCAAAAACTTGGCAGCTCCATCATGATAATGCACCCACCCATTCTGAGCATCTGATTCAGATTTTCGTCGCCAAACACAACATCCCTGTGGTTTGTCAGGCTCCCTACTCCCCCGACATGGCTCCGTGTCACTTTTGGCTATTTCCCAAGCTGAAAATCCCACTGAAAGGAACCTGATTTGAGTCAAGAGAAGACATCAGGCGGAATGCGACGGCCCAGCTGATCACCATTCCAAAAGACGCGTTCCAGAAGTGTTTCCAACAATGCCGGAAGCACTGGGAGACGTGTGTGCATTACCAAGGAGACTACTTTGAAGGGGATTAGGGTTTTCTACCTCCAAATCAATAAATGTATTTCTGCCGACCAAAGGTTCAATACTTTATGACCACAGCACGTACTTAAATCCAATTTCCTGATCTATCTCCTTAAGCAAGAAAGCAGCTGTCAATAAACTCCTGAAAGGTGAGCAGAATTTTCATATTTTCAAGAAAGACATGATACAAATCTAAGTCACCCTATCTAAAAACAGATACCAAAATATTTTTCATACATGATTTCTTCAGTCTTGATTTAAATTCAGTATCCCGCATATTTAAACAACTTATCAAGGCTTTGTCAAATCATAACATGATATGATAGTTATTTAATTAATTTAAAGTAACTGATATCCTGACATGTTTTGAAATCAGGATGTCATCATCAGGGGGTGTTCAATCAGTCAGTGTACTGGCTAACTTGCTTAAGGACCTGAAAGTTCAACACAACCAGTACCAAAATAGAGAGATGAGGATCCTGAGCCAATTCTATCCATCTCCCATCCTGATAACCTATTTCCCTGAGATCTATCTACATGTCAGTTTCTCACCACATCCTCAGTTTATGTGGTGGTCATTTTCCAAGAAGTTTACCACCAAAATTGAATATGCATTCCAATATTCCTTGGATTCCAATATACTAATTACATAAATGTTTTGATTGTGGTCCTTTGGGTAGTAGTAGTCTGTACTCTGTAGTCTAGCAGCCAGATACTGATATTCTGGAGGAACATGCTGACTCCACATTCAGGGTTGAAGTATAGGTTGACAAACTGACTGGGCTATGTAGGCAGTTTACAAGAAAGCTGGTCTCTGAGACCCAAGGGAGAGGGTAAGGAAATGCAGGCTGATCCAGGCCAATGGGAATGGTTGGTAGGAAAACAACCCTTACAAGGGGCAAACTGTGGGATAAAAACATAGCCAATATCAAGCTTCATTTCTTTGTCCCCATTTTTTAGTATCAATGACCATTTTCCTTGCAACTGGTGTATATAAGTGAGCCAATTCCCCAACCTACACACTTCAACTGTAAAGATGGAGGCAAAATGTTCCTCCAAAACACTAGTATCTGCCTATAGGACTATAGGGTGTCAAATCACAAGATCACAATCTAAGTAACCACTGCTAAGGAAATCTTAAAAATTATGCTTAATTAAAAGTTTCTGATCATGTGATATCTTAATTACAAGCTTATTTCATTGCTCTTAGGTCACATTACATTCTGGAACACTTTTGTTTCTAACATTTGCAGTAATTTAATTTCTTTCGTTCGAAAGGTCATATTTCAAATCCATACTAAATCATACCATATAAAAATGTTTCAAGAAATTTAAATCACAATGTGCTTACCAACTAAATAACATATGGAACTCAAAATCTTCAATTTTTGCTTAATCAAACTGCAACTATAAAAATACATAAAGTTCAAGCACCACAGTTAAATGCATGTATTCTCTCCCAAGAACCCAACAAAGATAAATTCCACGCTGAGAATTTCATCAGCCACTGCGCATGTTAAATACAAAACACATACCTTGCCACCATTCCTAACAATATCAGGGCTGCCAGACTATCCTCTTCTGATGTATCAGGAATGTTAAGTGAAAACCGCTCCCACATCACCTGCACAAAAATTGTTTCCACTATTATTTGTACATGTGTGTTTCAGTCATACATGAAACAATGATGTCAAAGTAAACTGAATAAGAACTATATTTCTGTCATGATTATACACATTATAAAATGTCAATGCAACATACCTGTATGCAGGCTTTATCTATAGAACCATTCTTAACCCAGTTCTTGACAAGTTCCTCGAATGCAGCATGTTGCCCCACATTCACAATTTTTAACAATCCACTCAAATTTTTCACAACTTGAACAGCATGAGCCCTGATGAAGGCAGAAATACAGACTATAGTAAACTTAGAAGAATAACATTTTTACTTCATACAAGAACAGCAATATAGTTGTCCCCCATTTACTATTCCTCAGTTTAGGGTTTCCCTCATTTAACATTCAATTTCAATGATACACAGTCAATAGTCTCAATATTAATTTTTCCCCATTTATGAATTTCTTCACTTTAATGTTTAGAGCCATTGATTCCCATAGAAACCTTAATTAAACTGGGCTTCACTGCATAATCAAGATTAATACCACAGCACCAAACAGATTAGTATAGTACTCACAGTAATGCTCTAGATTTGTATTCAGAAGGTGCTCAGTTTGAATCCCAGCTAGGGCACCAGTTATCCTAACTAAGGTTTCAAAGTTCTCTTCAGTACCTCCAAGTAAATTCCAGGATAATACCTTGATTAGATCATGACTGCTCCCTTCCAAATCCTCTACAATTTACCAATCATACCTTCTGATCCTACACAGTATGAGCTACTGATAGTATTGTTAAATAAATAATAAAAATAACACAAGGGTATGATTATTGTATGGTGAATTGGAACGGAATGATAAATGTGACTCTCATTTTGGACACTGTCTACTGTCTTGAGCTTTCTAACAGTGTTTCAGTAACTGAATGTTTCTAGTATCAGATGGATGTTCCTGGTCATTTTTGTCTGTAGAAAGATCTAGTACAGAACTCTTTGTCCAGTAACTAGAAACATGGCGGCCTCCATAGTCTAGAGGTAACGTTCCCACCTCATGACTCATAGTACGCGGGTTCAAATACCCAGTGGAGGTCGTCGAATGTTTAAGGGCGGAAAATTTCAGGGAACAAGTCCTCCGGGAGGGACTTTAAGCCGTGGGTCCCGTGTTGTAGCTTTACGGCACGTAAAAGAACCTCATATCTCCAAAGGTCACTGAGCCAAATTACAGACGTTTCCCGCCCAACAGCAGTCTCTAATACCTCTGGTAGAGGGGGGAAGCATTATAGATACCTCTCAGCTAGTAGAGCCGGTCTCGCTGGCTGGGCGGGACTGATGGTAAGCACCAGTACTGGTAGGATATAGAGACTGGTAGAATATCATAGATGGAAGCACAATGGACCAAGACAGGTCTAAGTGCATGGAGAAACCCACCCTCTCCAATAACTAACTAACTAGAACCATCTCTTTCTACCAGGCCTGAGTGGGAACCTTTCTTTCCTTACACCTGATAACAGAAACAAAACCAGTTTCTGTAACAACTCAAGACAATACATATCGCCCCAAATAGCTAATAGCCACATTTACTGTTATACACCATTGTCAGAAACACTTAATCTACTTAGCTTTGAAAGGAAAACCATGCCACAGTTCACGAGTCAGACACTGGTTTCTCATTGCAGTGGCTCAGATTCAATGCCATGTATGATTTTAGATACAAAAATTGAGAATGAGGCAGGTCCTCTCCAAGCACTTGTCCCACTGATCACCACACAACCAGTGCTCCATATTTATCTGTCACTACCCATAAGTTGCATGGCAAGGCCAACCAGCTAGCACATAATGAAACTTTTATATACACTGCAATCTCAACCTGTGTTAGCAGTTGACTGGAATCTGACTACAGACGTTTAACTTAAATGGAAACAAACAGGGAGGAAAATAACAAAAACCTTCAGTCTTGGCAAAGAATTAAATCAGATACCTCCAGCATATATGTCACATGCATCAGTAGTTTAACTTGCTCAATGTGGACATGGTGAATGGAAAATTTTCCAATGTCAGCAGGAATCAAATTCTAGCTACGTAATTCATTTAGCTCTGAGGGAGTCAACATGACACTTACAAACATATCAGTGCAAAGGTTACGATTATACACATACCTTGGTGTAGTACTTTCTGTGGTAAGATATAACTTTTTATATGAGAGAGCTACTGCATCCCTGACAGCCTGATCACGTGACCACATGAGGACCAACATTTGTTGAATTCCAACTATAGCACCAGCCAGACCAAATTGATACGCAGATGTGAAGAACTCTATTGCCTCTATAATATCAGTTACTTGCCGAGAATGAAGCAGCTGACAGATCACGGGAAGAGCACTTGATACAAGCTCCACAAATATTACGGTATCCTGTGGGATTGAAAAAACAGTCACTAAATGAAACAGGAATTAGCAAGGCCAACAATTTCTCCAGTATAACCACAACAGTGGATTTGCTGGCAGTACACGATGGCAACAACCAGGAACTGATCACAAACACTCCTGACTGAATGCTGCAGCACAGCAGTTACCATTGAACTTTTTTTAATACCAATGCCCCATGTTGAAATCTGTCTGCCAGCACTGCAGCACCTGAGGTCTGAAATGCCCTATTCCCAGAAAATGAATTGTTATCCCTAAGTTAAAATCCAGATGCCAGCCCTACCCAACAGCATCCCTTATTCCTTGAAAATGAAGGTTAACTGAGAATGTCAGTATGGGTGATTATGATATTTAAGATTTTAATATTACATAAAAACAGACTACATGACCTAATATGTGACAAGATGATGAAGATAATGGTGAGGAACTTAATTCATGTACTGTACATAAAGAGGTATAAACATGGTAACAAGAGACAAATAGACTGCCAGACCTTGAAGAACTCACTGCTGTTTCACCAGTTCTGAAAAGAGAAAAGGCTGCAGACCACAGCCTTAATGAACATTTCAAATGAATGGAGTAATCCATGTTCCATTTCTAAATGGCTCAAAATTTTCCATCTGGGATGAATGTTAATTAGTAGCCGGTTACCAGAACAAGACTGTAATACTCATAGTAGCTGGGCTGCAATTCAGACATATACAGTACACAGTTCTCTTGACTCTGTTATGTAGAGTGCAAATACGGCTCCCAGGTCATACCAGCTTAAGATATAAACAGTAAAAATCATATCACTGAAAGGATAACACTAACAATTGAAAATAGCACTCACTCTGAGATACTGCACAACTGCCTGCTGGGATTCCACAGTGCTGTCCACTGCAGATTGAGACACAACCCCAATCTCCTGAGAAGCAGAACCAGACCCTACCTCACTCTGGCTGTTCTGCAAAGAACTTTCTCCCGAAGAGTTGCATTCCACAAATATCTTATGGAGGAGATTCAGGAAGTAAACAACCTGGCTTTCCATATTCATGTCACACCTAAATGATTATATCATGCAATGTAAACTTATGTTTCAGATCTGCTGCAAGTAATTGCAGCACATTCGGAAACATGTGAATTAATAATAACAAGTTTCTTGTCACTGAATTCCAAATAAGGTACAGAAATAAAATTCTATTAATTCACATAAACAGAAAAATAATTACTCCTGTACCCATACTCAGAATTTGCTGATTGCTTCTTACGTTATTTAACAAAGCTGTTTCAAATGCAGAGGTTAAAATCATCTAATGAAACAAAATATGATCATGAATGGTGAGTAGATAAAGATATGGAAGGAGGTAGTCATCATCTGTTTTAACCTGTTGGCATGGAGGCATTTAATATCCAGTCAGAACCGGGCTGTGGGCAGATTTTCAGTCTGGGAATTTTAATGCTATCTTTATGGTGCAAGGTTTTCCTGACCAAGCACTAACTTCTCTAATAATTGAAACATTCAAATTAGATTTGAACAAATTATTCATTACATGGTATATGTTCTAGAAACATAATACTACAGAACATACACATGCTAAGTAATGTGTCTGTAAACAATGCTTGTTGCCAGGTAATGGATTCCTAACATGCAGCAATGGACTAACTGGGAAACGGCATTCTCTAAGCAGTCCATGCGACAGCTACATGGTGCAACAGAAGAACTGTTAGAAGAAGTGTTTTCTGTGCGGTCTGTGCCAAGATATTATAAGCAGGGCAAGTCTAAGAGTTTAGTTAATTGCAAGACAGCTGCTAGCCAGTAAGGATGTTAACATGAAGTTGAAGGATCTATAGCACTGAAAGCCATTACCAGGTGGCAACCGGTGAAGATACAGCAAACTGAGAAGACTTTAGTACATACTGTAGTAAACCGCTGAGGGTGTGAATTAGTGAAAGCTCTATAGTTACTTGTAGTTATGATCTGTAGTGTTCAATAAATCCAATTACCAATCCAAACCCCGTCTACAATCACTCATACATGTGACAATGTATTATTTTTGTTGCTCTATTTGAGGAAAAATACAGGACTGGAATATCTGGCAATCAACTCTTCTCTCTTCAGTTATTTTTTTGGGGGAGTGGAGCAATTTTCATAATATCTTTCCTATGTACATGTAGGATTCCAACCACTGGCAGAGCAAGACTTTTTCAAAAGTATTAGCTAAATTCCAAGAAAGGAGGTCAAGAAAATTTTGGCAAGTGATATCATGCAGGATAACTATGCAAATCTGAGCTATATTTAATAAAGTTGAGGAATAAGAGGAAGAAAATGTAAACAAAGAGACAATGGATGTGCCTTGCTGTGATGACAAGGGATCAACTTAAAACTGATGACAGTGATGGTGATAAGGTTCTAGACTTGATTCAGAATGACATGCAAAAAAGAAAGTTTCTCAGGCCATTTCAATATGCAAGATGCTACAAAAGCTGCACGTAAAATTATGGACTTCTTAAATTGTTTTTCAGCAAATAAGTTGTTAAATTATCTGATGTAAGAGTATATATGCTGGTCACGGTAGCCGAGCGGGTCTAAGGCATGCACAGTCTTCGCTCGCTCAGAAGCCGGGATCATGGCTTCGAATCCCGCTCAGGGCATGGATGTTTGTGTGCGTTTTTCTGTGTTTGTGTACAGGGAGAGACCTTGCGATGAGCTGATCACCCGCCCAAGGAGTCCTACCGAATGTATAAGATCTAGAAAAACCGAAGTGAACGAAGAAGTTCATGGAGGTAGGCCTAGGCCCAGTGGGGCTGTAGTGCCAAGGAAAAAAAAAAGAGTATATATACATTCGGAAGCATGGAACATGTGCTACATACCTCACACGTGGCAAGAGGAAGGACACGGTCTATTTATGCGAGAAATATGGCAACAGTCTCTCTACATTGGATGAACTAAGGATTGCAACATCAGTCTCAGCTACTAAGGTAACGTCACATTTAATGCATACTCATAAATCACATTTCTCGAAAGTAGTTCCAATGTTCAAATTAGCAACATTAAGTTTTAAAAGCAAGTTGACTCATTAATATGACTCTACAGCATATACAATTCTGAATGTGAAATTTTGATTCATTCTAATAATTTACTCTGTACTTACAGTAATCTCTTTTAGAAGCTGCATTTTTTTATATTAAAATTTTAATACCCTTTGTCCCGGTGAAGTCATACTTAAATGTCACATGTCATGCAAGGATTAATGCAATTAATATTCCACTCATTGCATAAACAACTTTAAAAACGGTTTAGAATAATGAAATACACACACTATGGGCTAGGATACAATGTACATAAAAAGTACAAACAGTAATACAGTGAAACTCCTACTTTAGGTCTGAGAACCCATGGGAAGAAAATCTTAAATGCAGGCAATTTATTACAGAATTTACTGATTTAGGATCACTGATACTGAACATGAAGTGAGAGGAAACCTTAAATCTAGGAATATTAAATGGAGATTTCACTGTATTTAAACATAGATACCTAAGTTCCTGAGCACCAGGGAACTGTTTCTCTGCATTTCGTAAAAGATAATAAGCTTCCAAGTACTGCTTTTGGCCAAGCTTCACACGGATTTCTTCTAACGATTCAGTGAGAGAATTTTGTGTCAGTACCTGGGTAGCTGGCTCATCCTCTGTCGAACCTATAATAAACATAAAAAGCAGAATCAACACAGAGTTAAACACCAAGAATGACAATACACACTGTAATGCCACTCCCTTAAACTAAAAGAGGGTCCGGAAATTTGTTTTCGTGATAAAGTTTCAACAACAAAATAATAGTGTAAATGTATAACAAATGTTGTAAATAGCGCATATGCATATACACACCATGTAGAAAGATAATATGGAAGGGAAAGAATTGACTCTTACGTCTTAGGGTTGGCCCGACAAGAAATATCATACAAACCAATTAATTAGGCACATCCATATAAAAAGTTCGACAGCAAATGTGCATAAAAAGTGTGTTTTGTTTTACAATGCATCAATTATTCATAATGTTAGCCAGTCTTCTTTCAACATCTCAATTCATAAGTCCACTGCACTTTTTTTTACTTTGTCTTTGAATATTTCATCAAATATTCTTCTTATTACCTGTTTGTAAGATATCTTCAATAAGTTTAGCAACTTCTGGTTCATGTTCAAGCCATGCCTGTTGTCTTTCATGTTCAGTGACACGCTTCCTCCTCTCCATCTCAATGACATTCTCTCCTTGAAGTTTTTCTAGGGTCTTCATCTCTGCCTCCAACTGTGACTGAAGCTCCTCTAGACTCAACTGGTAAAATATAACACAAGGCATTTCAATTGGTATAATCTGAGACTATAGGATTTAGGATCAATTGTGTGTTCTGTGCATGATGTGCACTAAATAGGGCTGATCAGTCTGCCTATCAGCATGTTTAGACTTGAGGACTGAAGGAGAGATCTTGTTGAAACTAGAGGCTACCCAACATCATATTTTTAAATTTCCTACAATCAACATCACCAAAATGTTGGAGACACGAACCTGTGACACAGGAATGACATTGAAATTATGTAGGGCAACAGATTTTTGAAAGATCTGCAACTTTTATCACAGCATCCTTTCATACAATATAAGATGATAAAATGGCAGCTGCACAAAATCCGTATTTAGCTTTCAGTTTGACAGTGGTAACTAAGAAAACATAAGAGCGGACTCCGTAGTCTAGGGGTAACATTCCCACCTCATGACTCAATGTACGCGGGTTCAAACCCGGCGGAGGTTGTGGAATTTTTAAGGGCGGAAAAATTCAGGGAAAAAGTCCTCCAGGATGGACTTTAAGCCGTGGGTCCCGTGTCGTAGATTTACGGCATGTAAAAGATCCTCATGTCTCTAGGAGACCTCTGAGCAAAATTAGGTAAAAAGTTTCCCGCCCAAGTAGTTTCCAATGCCTCTGGTAGATGGGGAAAGTATCGGGTACCACTGCCAGTAGAGGGGCTGAACTCGCAGGCTGAACGGGGCTGATAGCGAGCACCAGTACCGGAAGGGTACGGTGACTGGTAGAATATCAAAGGGGAACATACAATAGATCAACAACTGGTTGTGGTGCATGGGGAAAACCACCCCCTCCAATAATGAATGAATGAAGAGAACATAAGGGTAAGATATTTGATATGGAGATACAGATCAGACAGCAGCATTCAAAATGCAAAAGGATGCACATAGAATCTGTGTATTCTGGATAGTGGTACAGATTATGCCTTTCCAATTTATTTCATCAAACCTCACCCACACAATTTCTTCACCCGACATTATTAGTGTTATAAAATCTATTGGCAACGTACGCACACACAGGAGATGAGATATGCATACAAAACTATACTTAGAAAACCTGAAGGAAAGAGATCATTTGGAAAACTGAAGGATAATAATAATGTAGTATGCAGACCTGCCATTAAGTAATGACTCTGTAAACAATGGTCATTGCTAGGTAATGGCCACAAAGAGTAAAACAGGAATGGTGTTCTCTATGCGGCCCGAGCCATAGCCACATGATGCAACAAGAGGGGAACTGTTGAAGGCAGTGTTTTCTATGTGGTTTGTGCTAAGGCTTCATAAGCAGTCGGCTGTGCACTGTGAATGAGTTCAGCAGTTGGAAGCCAGTTAGTTCAGCTCAGGAGCTGCAGTGAGCTAGGCAGCAGCCAGCAATGACGTACAGCCATGAATACAGAAGTCGGGGCTCTATTGCACTGGAAGCCATTACCAGACTACAACTGGTGAAGACACAACAGACTGAGAGACTTAGTACATGCTGTAGTGAACTGCAGTGTGTGAATTAGTGAGAGCACTATAGTTGCTTGTAGTTATGATGTGTAAGTGTTCAGTAAATCCAATTACCAGTCAAAACCCCATCTATAGTCACTCCATAAAATCATGACAAAATTAAAACTTAACAAAGTGTGAGGACACAGAATGCATTCATCTGGCACATCCAATAGTAAGCTCCTGTGTTCAGGGAAGGGATGACAAATCTTTTCATGTTACCAGGTGCCTAATTTTCATCCAAGGTTCCAGTGGGAAGTGCACCAATCGCCCTTGTTGCTCCAGTACCACTTAATGAGCTTGGTCACATATATATTACTATAGTTTCAGGGAAATCTTTAATTCTTAACTTGTATGTGGTTTTGAAAGCGACATATACAGCACTCACTCCATCTGTAACGTAAGTTCTTAAACTTAATTTTACATACTGCATGGTTCAAAATAATTGACAAGATAAAATAATGTTACATTTTCTTCTCTAGATAACCATACTCCTCGGTGCTCAGGGTGGAAACATAACAGCAGAAATGTTTATGAACTACTAAATTATTATCTGACACCAAATGACTCCACATGCTAATATGGCAAATCCAGCGATCACTGGTGCCAACTGATATTTCAATTGGTGCCAAACTTGGCGTAAGTGCCAATGGTTCAGCATCCCTGGATCAGGGTTTGGGTCATTCCAGACCAAATTAGAACAGTTCAGGGTTAAAATTTTCATATTCATCCTTGATTGTAAAAAAATTTTGCAAGCTTCTTGGGTCTCCTTAGGACCTAACTATATTAAATTTTACCTTCCTACATCCCTTAAATGCAGAGATACATCATTCTGTAATTTCAAGTTTTCAATCAATCTTCCCTCATTCTGAGTCACTAAAGTACTTATAAGTCCTAATTATGACAGAGAGCCCATTGCTGTATTAATTGAAAGCTCTTACATCAGGGGTTTCATTTGGTAAGCCACTCACAATATTTTAGGCTACATTAACATTTTCACCTTGACCTAAGTTTATATAAAACATGTAGCCAGATTTATGCTAGTTTTTGCCACAATATTTAGTGATCATTTAAAAACTCCTCTGGAAAGTATCATCATGTTGAAATAAAAGTGATCAGAAGATAGGGCTTTATGTATATTCATGGGCACTATGCTACAAGCCAAAAGGATGCAGGTTCGATTTCCTGTGTCACTGGATTTTTCAATTGACCTAATCCTTCTAGCTGCACTATGATCCTGGAGTCAACTCAGTCTCTTGCAGAAATGAGTACCAGGAATCTTCCTAGCAGGTAAAGGCCAGCTGGCACTTAAGGCTGACCTCACTGCCATCTGTGAGCCACCTGTCTAGAAAATGTGGGAACCTCAACGTCTCACAACCCTATGGGTCTCCACGGCCTGTTACAGGGATACCTTTACTTTTCATCATGGTCTGATTATGCATGATGAGTTATACTGTGACCTATACACACATGTATAGGGCATCACAACTAATCCCACCTTTCAGTTCATGCCTGATACCACTAGAGTTATGCGTTATTTCCCCATCTGGAAAAATTTTTGTAGTTCAGTCAAGTGCAAAATTAATTTTTATTTTTACCAAGTTTTAAATGGCTGCAAATACTACAAGTATCAGAGAACTTAATATCTTAAATCAGTGACATAATTCCTTGAATTTCAGTCATATTGCAAATTCCAAGGAAAGCCTGATGCATGTGTTACTCTAGATGATATAAAAAGGTTATTAATATTTAAAAAGGGCATATGATATGTGACAAATGGAGGAAAAATACTGCAAATTTTCTCATAAATTTCGGCGAAGAATCAGTTGTCTCTTTAATTTTAGAATATGACATAAACAAAAAGGAAGACTTCAAGAGTTTTAAAACTGAGCAAACCCATGTCATTCCTTCCTTAAACAAGACTTTGCAGTCACTAGAAGTGTCAATGCTTTCCACTAAAAAGGTATCACATGTTTAGTATTTTGAAGAATATTTCAAGTAAAGGAAAGAATCCATGAAAAGAAAGATATTAATAGACTCTAATGGTAGCAGGCAGTTCAGACAAAAGTGAAATGAAAGCAAAGTTTAAGGATAAATTTCACATAACAGGAAAAGAGAGTGAAATTTTGATATTTTCTCATAAAATAAAATAACCCATGGAAAAGAATTCATACATATATATCTTGGGACCTATTCCTTAAATCAAACATTTCGTGAAACCACATTTCCACAAATGTTTTCCTGTTACTATCCATAAAAAGTATACATAAACACAATATTTTTCCAGAGTGACATATTTTCATGCAATTATTCATAACACGGCTTTCAAAATGAAGTAGTACAACAAACCTTGGCTGCAAATGGATTCCCTTCAAGAAATGCAGTCACCAAATGCATGGCATTTTTCTTGACATTGCAACTTCTGTCATGAAGGCGACCTACAACCAGTTTCAACACTTGACCCTGGCGTGATAAAGGAATAGATTTCTCTTGGCAGAGACGCTGCCATATTTGAAGAACCTGGAAGAGTGCAATTCCATTAGCAACAAAAAAGTTGTAAGATTTGAGGCTTTCACGGTGGTGACTATGAAGAAAGCAGTCTTCTGAGATTTGGCACCGTGTATATGTGGTGTTAACCGACGTTTCGGAGGAACGTATCGCCTCCATCTTCAGGGTAGAAGAAAAAATATAAGAAATCTGCAATCGAAGAGACCGTGAGAACCAGTTTACACCACACATACACGGTGCCAAATCCCAGAAGACTGCTTTCTTCAACAAAAACGTTGTTATATTATCACAGGGCAGTCAATTACATAAAACTCCCCAAAAGCCTGAAACGTATGAAACCAATTTTTTCCATGTGTTCCTTGATTATGTAAAATAAATAAATAAAAATAAAATAAAAATGGTTACAGACAGCACACGTTATCAGATACAGCAATTTCTGTACAGATTGAATTTTTTTTTTACCTAAGCACCTGCTAAGGTCAAAATCAACCACTAAGACTTCTAACATAACAAAAAGATAATAAAAAGTATCAATGAAAAAAATTATTACAAATACTGTAAAACAGATTAATTTTTTTTATTTATTAATTAAAGGCTGGGTAACCCAGAACATAATTACAATTAAAACCAGTTGGATAACTAACGATTAATTTTTTCTAAACCTAATATACTATGTAAATTAAAACTAAGTCACTTCCACTGAATTACTTAGTACTTTAACATTTTACTAGTTCAAACGGTTTCTTCCGTTTTAGTCGTCTAATGATATCGTTCACGTTGAGAAGTCTGGACACTTCAATGTTGACATGGTTTTGGAGTCTCTTTTCATGAGAGGTGGCTGACTTGGCGATATCTGTAACCGTCTCGATCCCAAGGTCATGATGAAAATCACTGTTACGAATGTACCATGGTGCGATGACAATACACTTTAGCACTTTGTTCTGATAGTGTTCAATCACCCTAATATTGGATTCACTGGCGCAGCCCCAGACTTGGATACCATAACTCCAAACTGGACATAGAATTTGTTTGTATAATGTAAGTTTACTGTGGATTGATAGCTCGGAATTGTGTGCAAGCAACCAATACATTTTTCCGAGCTTACTGTTGAGCTCATCACGTTTTATCTTGATATGCTCTTTCCACCATAACTTGACGTCTAGAGTTATTCCAAGATATTTCGCTGTGTTGGTGTATGGAACTTGAGTGCCATTGATGAAGATTGATTGTTGTGTAATCCTCAGTTTATAAAGTCAATATGTACTGATTTGGATTCGGTGAGTTTAATTCGCCAATAAACAGATTAATATATTTTATTTCGTAAAACTCACACATAACAACACATAATGCTGGGAAGAGTAATGATGGCGAATTGGAAAAATGAGACAAAGGTATGAGAATAATTTTATAACGAATCTTGAAAAACAGAAAGTAAAACTGTGAGCTAGTTTTGAGCAGCAAGTTTTCATGGTGACAGTCAAGAATGAACCATTAGACTTCACGAGCAAACTGAGAAGTTAATAACCACAAAATGCTCAGGGAACACACTGTAAAGTAAAATACAAGTACAGGTAAACCTTCCCTTGTGCACATGTGTACAGGAGGAATGGATGTAAAGCCCTAAACATTCTTGATCTTAATACTTTGCGGACCAGTGGCATATTTTTATGCCCAGTGCTTTTAAACGTGGCGGACCGGTGGCATATTATTATGATTTTAGGACACGTTATGTTGAAACACACTATACCCTGCACTGGCGCCAGGCAGACGCATGCCTGGTGCATGATAGACTTCTTGAATGTTTGCTTCGTAGTCAGTAACATGACCCCGCTGTTTATGACCCAACTGTTTTCCTTTCCCACTTCAAAAGAAAATGCCTTTGTTCATCTTCCAGCTGCATGCACCACGCAGGAAGTTACTAGTGCAAAATGGATCAAGGTCGGAAGAGTTGAGGTCCAAGCGTTTTCTTGGAGAAGAAATATCTGACTTCTTCCCCGATGAGCTATCTGACATCCCTTGTGAGTCTGCTAGTGATAGCGACTCACAATCTGATAGTGAGTGTGGCAGGAGTGAACAAAAAATTGTGGCCACAGACAGTGAAAGTGAAAGTGACAGTAGCTCTGACGAAAGTGCGGGTAGCAACATTGCGGGGACAGCCACATGGGGAAAAGTAGACAAAACGCCTGCTTTGGGACAGTTTACTGGAAATCCAGGGGTGAAGCAAATTCCATCAGACCCAAATCCACAATTCACAATTTGAGCATGGTTGATGTTCAAAGGAGACATGGACAGGTAAAGAAGCCTGTTTCTATTTCCAAGTATAATATGTTCATGAAGGGAGTTGATAGAGCCGATCAGTACTTGGCCTATTATTCTCTTCCTTGGAAAACAGTAAAGTGGACAAGGAAAGTTGCCTTGTGGCTTATAAATTGTGCCATTTTGATTCATTTTTGGTTTTCAAAAATCTAAACCCTCATTCAAAATTGAAATACAAGGCATTTCTGCTGAATGTGGCAAAAGCCTGGGCTACAGACCACATGGTGGCGGCAGAACCGGTGGCAGACACAGTCTTAGTACGACCGGGGCCGTCTACTCCCACCCCACGCACGCCTCATTTTGACCCCCCTGGGTGACTATCGGGTGATATGCGGAAACATACCCTCGTGAAAATTGTGAAGAGTGAACATGCCAAGAGGAAGCAGCCTTCTAGGCGATGCCATGTTTGCACAGTACACAACAAAAGGAGTATGACTGTCTATATGTGCAAGTTCTGTGTAATGCCACTTCACAAATGGGAATGTTTCCAGAAATATTACACTCTCAAGCACTCCTAGGAGCATTGGTAAATGTTCTCCAAAAAATTTAATTCATAAAATTAATTAGGAGATTTTATATTAATTTTTAAGTGAAGAGTGCACAAGTTAGGGTAGTAGGTTTAAAAATGCCGGTCCCCAGGGTGATTTAACTATTTAAATCGCTGGTCTGCATAGTGTTAATACTTGATGGAGGTGAGCGCCCATCAAACATTCCAGTCATTTTACTCTAAGGAGATATAGCAATACCTCACATAGTTTGGCTTTGATCAGTCTGGTTTGAAAATTTCAAAACAAACTAAATTTTAATTGAGTAAAATAAAAATAAATTCTAGAAAATTAGTACACAAAATTATTTTTAATATATAAATGATCGGTTTTTCCCTTTATACAGTCAAGTCTCTTTTTGTGCAGTTTATTTTTATGTGGTTTTAAATTTATGCAATACAATATATATTTCAATTTTTTCTGGGGTTCCCCGTTGTATATGTATGTACCTATGCTTGGGTCGTTCGTTCTTGAGCTCTGACAGGGAGGCGGGGAGAGCACTGACAAGGCATGCTCTGTGTTGACTTTTATCTCACTTTGGTAACAGTGCCTACAACTGTTAGAGCTCAAGGTCTTAAGTGTGAAACGTGTGAAAGACACCACTCTGATTGCAGTTCAGTGCGATCACAACTGCTGTCCTTAATGTGTAAGCTACGGGGCACGAGTAGCAGTTGACGTTTGTGAACTTTAATGCTGAATTAACTTCTGTCTACCAGTTTTCGATATGCAAATCTACAGTAAAGTCCATTTGTGACAATTAAATTTTAATACCCATTTAAAATAAAAGAAAATAATAATAATAATAATAATAATAATAATAATAATAATAATAATAATAATGAGTGCAAAAAGAAAATGTGAAGAAGAAAAATGTGCAGACATCAATATTGCAATTTTTAGAGAATAAAAATGAATTGCAAAAAAAAAAACATGAATTTTTTAAATTATTTCTAATAAAGACATTTGAATTTATTAATCACGTTTTATTTATTGAAAAATGAGAATTTTTTTGGAACCAATTATCATTTTTTGTATGTATTTAGTTCCTCGATTAGTCCGATTTCAAACAGTCCTGGATACAGGCGGAACCAATTACCCGGACTATGCAAGGTATTGCTGTATTTTTATATTGTATGCAGATGAATGAGACCTTAGTTAATTAATCTTGTACAAAAAGTAACATTACAATAAATGTTCAGAACTACTTCATACATGACTATGGATATTTATGATACTACCCTTTCACTTTATACTGCGTTGAAAAAATTATTTCAAACTCAACAAAGGATGAGCAAGCAAACAGAAGCATAATATTAAATTACTGAACATAAAACAGTGTATGTCAATTGCAGATATGTATTCTGTGGCATGGTGAAGTACCTTACAATCCAACTGGACATGTATTAGCAATTTTTTACTTCACACACAGTGGAACTGTGATAGAGAAAACATGGATTATAATGAGGACCTAATTAGTGACAAAAACCACTGAAACCCTACGTTTCTTAATGTAAAACATAGAGAACCAGGACGATGGATAAAGTCCAGAAACCCAATATATCATAGAGAACACCCATCATATAAAGCGAGGACTCTCTTTCCTGCACCTTTTAACAAATGATACAGGTATGTAACTAGCGCCTACTGTTTTCCTGTAACTTCTGTAGCAACTGTAATTGCAGTAGTTATTTATAGCTACCAGTCCATAAGGGTCCCATTACCCATCCTGTCCTACCCTTGTCTACTCCATAATCTGGGAGTTGCTTGCCCCAACCAAGTTTTAATGACTAAGAAATGTCCATCACATGACATCCCCTGAATTTCCCCATCACTCCAGCAGTTTGTTTCATTGTGTACCATGTTCCTCAACTTGTTTATGGAGGCAGAAGGCATTTAAAATCAGGTAATTTGCACACTTCTACTGTAACTAGAATATGACAAGTTCATGCTATAGTAAACTGGTATCAAAGCATGGGACATGTTGCTTCACAGTAGGTCTAGCAGAATCTTCATCAGCTTTATCAGTTCTCTGCAGAGAAATACAGAATTCTTGTATATAGTTTTAACTGTCTTATAACACATCTTACCTTCACCCGCACAAATGCGTTCACGTCATGTAAATGATCCTCAAGATGATCGAGGAATTGATCTCGCATATCACGGGAACTCTCATCTAAATTCTCTACACTCAGCATACGTAGCACAATTTCTCCCATTATTCCTAAGACACACATTCTCATCACTGGAGACTGGAAAAAGTAAAACACTGCAATTATTTATGTGCAAGTACTGAGTAGAACAGTGTTATTAAATGGTGCTGCTCATGTCACAACAGGAAATAGTGATGTGCTGGAATTTACGAACCATAGCAACACAACTTCATTCCACAAGGCGTTACTTTGAGTGGCATACATTACAATTTTGAAATTAAAAGCAAATGACTCAACAAGTTCTACTCTGCCTCCACTTGGCAGAGAAGTTTTGTTCAAAGTTCAATCATACCGCAGGCCACCTCGAAACTAACTTATCACATCATGTATTCTTGTGGTAAAAAGCTTGTCTGGAATCCAAATAACATTATAGTAGCTCATGCAAAGTGTAGGATGAAGCCACCATGCATGCCATGGAAAGATTCACAGCCCCACTTTATGGTTTTCCATGGGATGTACCACTAGAAGATGATAAACCCCTTGAAAATCACTGTCTTCTCCTATTAGAACATTGCATTCAGGAACATAATGGTATCTACATATTCTTTCTAGATAAGTTCATCATATTCTGAATTCTGTCTCCACTAGTCAAGTGACAGCAGGCCTCAGTGGTCTTACATAAAACATCCACAATTATACAAATCAATCATCCATGGTAAATAAATCTTTGAACCCTCTATCAAGGTTTGTTGTTTCTTAAACTAGTCACATACCTTCTTACTGTCATCAGCCTTTCCATCATTATTTCCATGGACAATGACTTGACTGACATAACCACTCTCATCATTAACATTAAATTTCTATTAAATTTGCAAGAGAGAAAAATCCCCACTGCTAATGCATTCTTCATCCAAAATAGTTCAAATATCACCTGCGATAACATCTATCTTTCTTTCTTTCTTTCTTTCTTTCTTTCTTTCTTTGTAACACCATTTTTATGGACTTTAAAGACAAATAGCGAAAAATTATTAGAAAGCAGAACATGAAGTTCACTGAATAGCCTACAGATGGAAGAATAAAGTCTGCCCTTGGAAATGGAAAACATTTCTGCAGAACTACTGCCAGCCATTTCCCAACTCATATTTGCAACAAAAATAATTGATGGGGAAAATACCCAACATACAGCCTCAGACAATTGAAACAGGTGCAAACTACAGATGACAGTGACCTGTACAATAGAGTATGTACAGCTTTCAAAGATCAGCCCTAAAAAGGTTAAGCATACCTCTCCTTCAAGATGTACAGTGAGGGCATTGATAGCAGGCATTATAAGCTCTGGAAGTCTCTCAGCAACTTCCACGAGGAACTGCGAATATGCTCTTGTACCAGATGTATTTTGCATGAGATCAGAACTGTCTGTCTCACTAATCTCACGTACTACCTCACGAACAATAGTCTGGCAACCAAATTCTTGAACAAGCTGCACAACACCTTGAGCTAACGGACTCACCAAATGTTCATACAGTTTCAACAACTGAAACACACACATGAATAAACAGGTCACTTCTGTATACACTGATAATTTGATGAAGTTTGGGGTTTGGTACACTGGCCCACTGCATCATCCCACCCAAATAACTTTTTACCCTGTCAGTAATCACTCTACTTTCCAAAAGTCTACAACAGTACCCCCATCTAATATTCCTAGATTTAAAATTAAGTCTTCCTTAATTAAACTTCAAATTTCAATAATCTCAGTGTTAAATTTCCTCAATTTAGTATTCAAAACCACTGCTCCTCAAAGAAACCTTAAACGAGTGTTCCACTGCTGATCAAGAAATGCAAAACATTCTCTCTTACTGTAAAGGAAGAAGATAAATTAGGAAAGCTAGAAAACAAAGTATTCAAGGAGATATTTTGGCCCAACAGGGCCACTAAGATGATAATCTATGATATTACATACTGAGGAACTTGGTGAATTATACCTGTCACCTTGTACTGTTAGTGTAGAGAAATCTAGTTTATGAAGGGTTGTGCATATAGTTTGATCAGGGAAATCAGAAATACACATAGAATTCTGGTAGGGAAACTGCTTGGAAAGCACCTACTTGAAAGACGCGACAAAAAGGAAGATAACATAAAGAGTGATCTTTGGGAAAAGTATCGTAATCCTTCCAGCCACACTAGGCCCTGGGGTTCACTCAGCCTCTAACAGAAATGAGTACCAGGAATTAAATAAATAATTTTCCCAGGAAGTAAAGCGAGGCCGGCGCGTAAGGCTGACAACCTTACCGCTATCTTTGAGCTGATTGTCTAGATAATGTGGGACCCTCAACATCTCACAACCCTATGGGCCTTCACATCCTGTTACAGAGATAGCTTTACTTTACTTTTACTCATTATAAAACTTCATGAACCCCATTTAATGAGAAAAAACAACCACACACAAACTTTATATCCTGTAATGAAACTTGGTAATAGCAGTAACAAATCTTCAGGGATCCCTACCAGAGTCAGTAATAATAAGCAAATTTATGTTATCTGTAATATATGCTGTACCTAACTGTAAGTAAAAAAATTAAAGATCTCTGTATATGCCTCACATAACTGTACATAAAAAAAAATTACAAATTTCTGAGTACTTATACTGACTGTACTACTGTTGCTCTTATCACACAAGTTCACACAGCTGCCACCTTGGTATTATAACAGGATGTAAAAAAACAAGCTGGCCTCCAACAGTATACCACGCATACTAAGTTTCAAAGAAATCAATGTCTATAATACTGACATCCAAAATTTTAATTAGATGGTGCGACAGTCAAACACAACTCTCACATGAGGTCCAAAAATGAAGTATATACTGATAAAAAGTAGTAACAAGATCCAACTTTTGAGAAATACACACAATGAGTAGTACGTGGGCTTACTTCAAAGCCTACATGTTTGAAACACAATATTTTCCATGACACACTAAAGCACTGATAATTTTAATTCCAGGATACAAGGTTTTTTAAACAGTTTCATAGAGTTATTCTGTTAAGAGTAGAGTAACATGGTATTTAAACACAGATAGAGGATATTTAGAGGTCAAGAAATATACAAATACTACTAAACAAAGTTCTTAAACCTTATGAATATTCAGTAACATGCTCGATAAAAATTATACAGTATAACTAAAAACTCAGTCTGCATCTTATCTCATTACTAGAACACTGGACAAAATCATAATATATGAATATCTCATTAGAAATGAGGCACATTACTAGCACTTGGGAATGACGATAAACAGAAGTTTAAAAACCCTATAAAAATATAACTTTATCTGTTGTGTTACACAGATGTTAAACTTCATCTTTCATTACAAGGAAAGTGCACAGATTGAAAGGATATGGATCAACATGCTAAGAAGTATTTGGTACCAGTAATAATAAAGTAAGAGGGAACTACAGCAATCTGCATAATAAGGAGCTTCATAATTTGTGGTCTTAGTCTATTATTATTATTATTATTATTACGATAACTAAATCAAGAAAGGTGAGATGGAAGAAAATGCAGCAAACATGCAAGAAATGGGAAATACATAAGAAATATTGATCAGAAACCCTAACACTTTCACTTCCATCAATTCTGCAGCTGGTTTACCTGCCACTGTTTCCATTTCCTGCAGTAGACTAATGGTCTGCAGTATTTTGCAACAAAGAAATGAATAAGCAATTGCAAAAGGTAGCTACGTACACTATCTAGCAACACGGGAAGAAAAAACTATGTGCAAAATGAGTTCTGAAAAAAAAATTGCCATGACATGTTACAGAATGTTTGGATATAGCAGTCCGGACACTGCACTAGTACACAACCAACCTTGGACAGGGGAGTGAAAATCTTATGTGAGGGGAAGTGAGAAGGCTTAAACAAAGTGGTAACGTAATATTAAATTGAATTCCAGAAACACAGGGTGTGAAGATGTGGACTGGATTCATCAGTTTCAAGAAAGGGTATAAAAGAACACAGATGCCATGATAGGCTGAGTAATAATTAACTTTCCAATAAATCCCCTATACCACACAAGTGGTATGCTGAAAGACACTGAAATAATATTAGCAACCCCAAACCAATCAAACCTAAATATACTGTAACTGCAGAAGAAACTGAGGACACACATGAACTATCTTGATACTGCAGCTCAGGCCGTGATTGTAGCGTTTGATCAGCGTTCCCAGCACTTGAAATATTGTTTCCCGCATGTACTTCATCTTGACTGCAGAAATACCAGGATCTTCTAGGACTTTATAACAGCAATCAGCAATAAGACTGTAAGCAAAAGTAACAATTTAGGCTTACATTAATTTCTCTATTTACACATAATAACCTCCATATACTGTAAAAATCTTGCTAAGGAACCCCTGGTCAGAACAGGTTTCAGTGCTCAAAGCATATAGTGACTCTGAAAATACAAGCCTCAAATTACTGCAGATTCAAAATTCTAGGTATTGCTATAAAACATTTTGAAGTACACACCAGTAATTCTATCCCTCTGATCCTAAGCTTTCTTGCCTTATGCCAGACCTAGAGGACTGTGGAAAATATGCTTTACAGGTCAGATGCTGATTGCAAAAATCTCAATGTTTTTCAAAAGCATCTGAAAACAAGACAAGCAGCACAACACACAACAGGAGGGAATACAACCCACCACCTCAAACACACATGCACATCGAGGGGACTTATATATATATTAACAACCTAAGCAATGAAACAGAAGACAGCAGTTTCCTTGTCCAATAATTTTAATGCCTGATGATGACCACATTGGCCAAAACATGTAATGAAGAACTCTTAAAGTGAATATCTTTCGAAGAATGCTGTCTTCTGAGATGTGGTGCTGTGTAGACCTTCTCCACACCACACCTACATGGCGCCACTTCCCAGAGGACAGTATTCTTCATAGTCACCACCATGAAAACCTCAAATCTTGAATATCTTTTATAAATGTTATAGAATATCAGTGTTACATGTGAGACTAAAAATCTAAATGACACTAAGTGAAAAGTGCAACAGGATACTACAATGTAACATTAAGAGTTGCATCCATTGTTACGTGCACAGCCATTGGTGCGGACACTGCAGAAAACATCACTTCCCAGTCAGTCCCCTGGAATGCTGGCCACTGCCTAGCAACGGCTCGTCTCGCTGTTTGTTTGCAGTCGTTGCCTAGCAACGGGTCTATATGCCATAATACATAATGTCAAATCATTGAGTGTACTCCTTTATTTACTAATTTATTTATGCATTTATTAATTACTTCTGTTCATAAAATAAATCAACTTACTTGATAAATTCTTCCTCAGCTATAGGAGGTTCCCACAATTTGTTCAATGGAAGCTGCAAAAGATGATATAGAAGGACCAGGGCACTGTGACTTTTTGCTTCCCAGTTAAAATCTTCATATTCCACTTTCTTGCTACTCTTTTTGCGGCCCTTGAAGAATTACAGAAAACAAATTGTAATCATATGTCATTCTCTGAGTGTTAGTTTTTATGAATATAGTGAAGACATAGATTCAATTTTGGCCATGTGGCTCTTTAAATATCACTGCTACATAATGAAAAAGGCACTAAACAGGGAGCCAAAGAGATAGTCAGCTTATAACACTATAGGGAAGAAAAGTAAGAAAGTAAAGTAAAGGTATCCCTGTAACAGGCCATGAAGGCCCATAAGGTTGTGAGATGTTGAGGTTCCCACATTTTCTAGACAATCGGCTCATAGACGGCGGCAAGGTTGTCAGCCCTACGTGCCAGTCACCCTTTACCCCCAAGAACATTCCAAGAATAATCCTGGTACTTATTTCTGTTAGAGGCTGAGTTGACCCTTGGGCCATAGTGCAGCCAGAAGGATGAGGTCAATTGAAAAAATCCAATGACCTCATCGGGACTTGAACCCACGACCTCCCGGCTTGTAGCATAGTGCCTCAACCAACTACGCTACTGCGTGCCCCCGAATAAAGAAAAGTAGCATCCAATAATACTGCATCCAAAACAAATTACATGTTACCGTACTGTACTACTACAAAGCATGGAAAGGACTTTAGTATACCAAAAACAATCAAAACAATTGAAATCTGAAGGCAGGTATGTAATGTGTTATCACGCATTATGGTTTTTAATTCAATATAGTTTTCATTTTGAATTAAGGTTCTTTGTTATGGCAGTACATCTCACATTGCAAAAACAAAAATGCACACAAAATCTCTGTGGAGAAATCTCTGGAAAGTAACTGCATAAAGGAATGAGACTGAGGCAGAAGGATAAGATTAAAAATGACCTTAAGAAAATAGAATTGACATGAATTTGAATTAGTTCAAAATCATGTAAAGTAGCTGAGTCCTAAACTTTACATTAGCAGTGCTGTTAACCTCAGATTCTCTTACCAAAGAACTGGTATGACAGATTGTTCAATCAGGGAAGAAAATGATGTTACATAGCAAATAACATAGCATATATAACTTGTGCTCATTGCATTGTAAACACCAAGTTTTGTGAAACAACTGGAAGACTTTCATCAGCCTTCCTAGAAAGAGGTGTCCTAATTTTGAAGAACCGAAAGTCAATTATAAACAATGAACCCCCNGGGCCATTATCTCCGTAACCGTTCAACTTTGGACATAGGTGTTTTGGGTTATATCGGCATACTTTAACATAAGGAACACCCTCCCGAAGTTTGGCACATTCCTCCTGGGACACCCTGTATAATACTACAGCAGTCACAGAAGACAGCAATTCCTTATCAAGTAAATCAATTTACCCAGTTATTTCCATTTTAATTTTAAGCTTCCAAATTTTAAGACAGATATAAATTCAAGCTGAATTCAGACAAACATAATTATGTTTAATGTGAACAGAAATTATGCAATTCTGTACTTTACATTTTTCAGTAAAATATTTAACTGTTCTTTACCAACTGACTGACTTCTTGATTATTACTGACCCTAAAACTGACTCAATTGCCCTTCCAACACATTAAAATCAAATAGAAACTTAAAAACTAAACTTCAATTTAACTTAAATTTTGAAATGATATCTCTACCGCACCCACATAATTGTGACCCTGCCATGAGTAGCATAAATAACCTCATTTGAGAATATATGCTTACCAGTTGTAGGGCTGATTAATGTTAAGGAAGTAGTAGTATTATGAACCACTCACACCCCTTACATGCTCAAACGTTCTTAAAACAGAAAAAGAACACACAAGCCCAAATACCTAAATAAAAAACTGAGCATATCTTACTTTTCCAGAATCAATCAGTATTCCATTGCTTGATTTTTGAGTCAGTTTTTCTTCAAAGGCTCGCATCATTTGTGTTAAAATGTAAGTTGCCATCTTTGTAATATTCACAGTTCTAAATCGCAGCTCAGAATTCAAGTCACCCTCTTCCAGCAGCAGAGCCAAACTGCTCTGCAGCACACCATATCCTTTAGAAAGAGAAACAAAACCACAGACATTTAAAAGATGTTACTGTAGTAGTATGAAGGTTAGATAAAGAGAATACACAGTTTTTTTGCCAAATTAACTGAAAACACATAAAATGCCTACTTTTATTCCTTCTATTTCTTTGATAGATTTCCACCTTGCTATATAACAAATTCATCACCCTTACAATTCTAACAATAACCTTACAAAGAACTTGTTGTCCATGGCTTAATTCATGTTAGTTCAAAAATTCCAGTTAGCATCTCATATATTACCGCATATGACAAAAAAAATATGTTTTGCAACTAGTAACTGAATTGTTCCATATCAATTCAAACAATTTCAACTTTGAAGACTGCTTTCTTCATAGTCACCACCGTGAAAGCCTCAAATCTTACACAATATCAACTTTGTCATCACCAATTTGTATTGTTTTTGTTTTACAAGATCTCCATGAAGTAAACGTTTTCCCAGATATTAATTAATGATGTTAGGCACTTTTTACCATGTTGTAGACCATTTCTACACAAATATGTCTGTTACTTAAAAGTGAAAAATTCAAAATTTGGTGTCCAGCAGTATTTTTTTCTCAGGGAATTTACTGGTCCAAGTTCTTGCATGAATCTGAAACTGGTTTGTCAGGTATAACCTTCATACAAGTCTTCAAAAAAATGAAAACAAATGTGGGACTACATTTGCTTTGTTCCTTCTTTATTGCATATGCTTTATTTACCAACCATCAGTAAACAAGTTTCGACAATAGGGAGACTATTTTCTATAGGGTCCACTCAAATCACTGCTATACAATGGTTCGGTAAACCCATACAAAGGAGTTATCTTAACCTTTAAGAGACGGCCATTTAAATTCCGGTAGTGGTAGCGGGACGGAGTTAATTTAAATGCCCACCACTGTAGAGTAATAAAAATTGTAATCATGTTACTCAAAATGCTGTGATTTCTACAATTTTTGTAATAAACGAACGAAATAAATGCTGCTTTTATCTAGGAAGAATATAGAATCAGTTATTTTAATTTACCGATTTTAAAATCTCTTAAAATTTTTACACTGATGCCAAAAAAAATTTTTCCCTCAATTTCGAACATCTGTGCACAAAAATGCACACAGTTCCTGCACAAAACGTTTCTGCAGTCTGAATGCCTGCTGCTGACATCATTTTATAGCTATGGCTTACGTGGGAACAGGGGCGGAAGTTTATGCTTGCGTTCCTCATTCTCCAGTT
>NW_019743175.1:16670-19211 GCF_002891405.2 Cryptotermes secundus | reverse complement strand
TGTTTTATCTCGTATAGCCAAACAAGAAGTAGTCTGTTTTGAAATATAGCCGAGCAGTGTCAGAAGGTTCAAGGCTAGCGTTGTTTTTAGCTGTCCACCATGGCCTCGGATTTGGAAGACGCTGAAATTGAGAATCAGCTTACAAATGACACCGATTCAGACTGTTGTACCGATGACTCTGAGAGTTGCAAGGAAGAAAGTGAATCAGAAATTGAAGTCGATGAAGAACCATCATCTTGGTCGGCAACCTGGGGACCAGCACACCAGCATGGCAAGAGAAGTGTGAATAATTATTCAGGTGGAGCTGTGGGCAAACTGTGGCAGCAAGTTATAGCATCTGTCGTCGAACCTGGAAATGGACAAATAAACTATTTTTCCGTCTCCTGGATCTGAACAGTTACATCCTGTTGTCACAAAGAGAATTTCGTCTCGCTCTTGTGCGGAACATGCTGGAAGGGGTCCACCTCGCCATCAACGGCCCAGGGGTCGAACCCCTGCCGTTTTATCGGAGATATCTCGATTATAGGAGGCCAAACCACATCACTGGTCGACTTCCTCTATTTCGCAATTGAGGTGTTGTGTGTGCTTTTCGCGTGGAAAACGAAGAACCATCCAGACAAAGTGCGTGAAGTGCGACGTCAGACACTGGATTTCCAGATGTTTCCAAGATTTCCACACAAAGCCAACAGTCCGTTAGACGACACAGGTGGGAAGAGAGACAACTTATAAAGCTGGTGACCAAAAATCATGTAAGTAGAAAAAGAATTTATAACTTAAAATTAGATTTTAAAAAGCCGGCCGCAAGCGTGGACTGCGCAACGACATATGGCGTCATTCGTCCCCTTGACTTTATTTTCATGATGCCATATGGAGTCGCTCGGCTCTTAAAGGTTAAAAACAAATGGCGCTACAGTTCAGTTCTGAGTTCCCTGTAGGAGACAACACCGGAAAGTGCATAGAAGACCTGTGAAGACTTAAAGCGTAATCTGAAAACTTTATGTATGCTATAGTGCAGTGGGATTGGGAGTGAGACTTTTATAGTTCCCATGTTATGAATCTGTTGCCAGGAAGCGGACAGTGAAGGCTCGTGGAAATAGACTGAGAATATTACTGTGGAGTGATTGTAAATTGTATAAATCAGCAAGAGTGTAATAATTATTTCTAGTTACAACCTGTAGGTTGTTAATAAATCCAGTTACCAATCCAAACCCATGCCTCAGTCACCCAGACATGTGACAATAAGATGCTGCACGTTCTTTTGCTTTATTTCATCCCTTAAAGTAGAAAAATCATCAACCAAATCATAGTTCAGGTGGTTAGTCAGTGGCTTTCCACCCTGGTGCCTGGGTTTCATCCCAGATCAGGTCATGTGGGATTTGTAGTGGACACAGTGGCACGTTTTTTCCAAACACTCTGGTTTCCCCTACCAATTCTTATTCCACCATCATAACCACATCCATTCATCTTCCTATCATCAATACTATAGTCTTCATAATGAGAGCATTGTCAAATAATCAACTTAAGAAAAAGACCATCCAGTCCTTCACAAATCAGTTTACTCTCATTATCCAGCACTTGAGATAATGACATACTTGGCAAACTGAGTGCCTTGGCAACTTCTTAAATGACAACTTGACCTAGTTGAGCAACCTTTCTTTTTCCACAACTTGTTCTGTTTCTTTTTGCAACATCATGTAGTTTCGCAGGACAGCACCCTAACATGGCAGCAGAGTAATTTAGAATTTCAACTAATTATGTATGAAACTTGAGCTTCAAAGAAACATGAACTTTTGTTGATGAATTTTCTTTTCATGTTGGCAGAATGCAAAACAGCGTTATGAAGGCTGGATGCAATCAATTGTTGAAGTTAGGCATATAAACATTCCTGAATGTTATACATAAAACAATGTTTGTAAGTTAACAATTATAAACATGCCAAATCTTGAGGGAAATTCTACGTGATTTTAGTCCACAAGCGAACCAGACCAACCAAGCGACCGACACTTGTCGGCGAATTCTATAAATTCTACCTAAAAAAACCTGTGCATAAGTAGTTAGCTATTCCAACAAATAAATAACAACGTAAATCACAACTATGAGGATGATAATAATCTGCAACATACGATGGGGTACCCAAAAGAAACCGAACTAATTTTTTTGTGGGCAGAGCTTTTGCAGTACAGCGTTTTGCCGCTATGAGCGCATAGAGCTAACATTCCTGAGTTGATAAGCCGACTACCGTTGCTTCAGAAGGTAAGGACTAGTTTCAGCAGAGTTTATAGTGACAACTGTTTTGTGTGATCGTTGTTTTTGCAATGTCTGATTTTCGTGAACAGTGTGCGGCGGTGAAATTCTGCTTTTTGCCGGGAAAAATGGAACAGAAACTCTTGAAATGTTAAAAACGACATACAAGGACGATGCTATGGGGAAAACTCAAGTGTTTGAGTGGTTTTCCCGTTTCAAAAATGGTGAAATGTCAATTGATGACAAACCTCGTTCTGGTCGTCCTTCCATGGCCGGAACACATGAAAATGTTGAAAA
>NW_019743175.1:13216-16606 GCF_002891405.2 Cryptotermes secundus | reverse complement strand
AGACTAGACAAGTGTATTAGTGTAAGTGGAGAGTACTTTGAAGGGGATTGAAGGTTTGTGCTTAAAATTTGAATAAATAAGTTTAAAAAAAAATAAGTTCGGTTTCTTTTGGGTACCCCCTCATATTCACAAGTGAAAACAATACAAATTTGATCTTCAGAGCATCTATGCACAAGTCAATCTTGTGCTGAATAGAATCTCATCATCTATATGGCATTAATAACACAAAATCTGAAGGAGTGGATGTCAGTTTAACAGGAAGGTAGGTTTATGAGCTCTCCCAGAACTCATTTTTATATATACCTTTCATAATGACATTCCATCCTTTTGACAGTGTAGATAAGTCAGCTTGTTTGAAGTGTACTAGCACCGAGAAAAGAGAATCAAAATGGTCCAGAATGAAGTCGGTGCCTACTTCGCTAATGGAATTTTTGCAATCTGTAAAAAGAACTTCACTAATTACTGAACATAAAAGTAAAAATGTTTTTGTGTTGAAGCATTGTGCCACATATGCATATTGGGAATACTTTGATGGAATTCATGAATTCTTTACATCTTGATAAAGGCAAACTTCACATATCTCTGTAGAGAATGATTCAAAGTTCTGCGACCAACATTTATGTGACTGATGGGGAGATAGTTTGGAGCAGAAAATGTAAATAAATTGTTGTTCATCACCCTTACAGTTATGTTTTGCCACTGACAAAAATGAAACAACTGTCCACATATGTATAAATTTGGTTATTTATATTTAATGTCTTTACTCATCACTCTTAATTATAATGAATGAAAAGCAAAAATTCTGAAGTTATTTCCTCTTTTCAGTTTAAATCTGTCATTAAATTTAATGCAAATATCTCTACATGTAGTGGGGACTTGCACATAGTTCGACATATTTCTTCACAAGAACTGCTCAAAGTTACCTCCTCCAGCCTGAACATAGGCTTCATGAAAATACTGATTGTAGTCCCCGACACAAATCAGCTTTTCAGGTTTGCCCTAATTTCTGTCAAAGCTACAAGGATGCAGATAATCATGTAATTACTATTTTGTACCTCCACAGCATAAACATTTTTTTAATGCATCCTTGTAAAAACAAAACACGTGAGTGTTGAAAAGACTTGGAAGAAAAGTATAGTCCAGTAATTTCCATTTACAGTAAACATATTCAGACGTATGCATAAAATCGGAACATGATTACTCTGAAAATGGCAACACCAACTAATGATTGGTAGTAAAATTATTAAACTGCCATTATCTGCAAGTTCATTGATGTACAATATAAAAGACAGTAGACTTAACAACTCTAGAAACCGTTAAGGCAACTCTTTGCTTATTCTGTATAAGATGGAAGAGAAAAGGATTACTGGAATATTCCAATACAAACGTCACATTTTGGATTGACATATCGTATGGCATACATTATGGGACACATATACAAACAAATATACCTGAAAGTTTATCTGATAACTCTGGAAGGCTGCAGACATTTCTGACAGAATACTGGCCTGGCTCCCCTTGTAGTAGTTCATCCTTATTCGTTGGAATCACAAATTCAACATCTGCCATTTTAGGTTATAATTAATCTAAATTCGAAAAAAAATGAAGTTCGGTTGACAATACACAGTACCACAGTCACTACATGCAAACGTTCTATATACGTTCAAGCACCATTTCTATGAACAACAGTTCCAAATGCTATGAGACGCTGCGTGTCCATGAAGCACAAACACAACACAAACTCCATATATACAGTGTTCACTCTGTTTCAGATTTTGTTACCATACCGAACATAAAGTGCTTTATTGGTTATAGTTTATGTGAGGTTGTTTTACGTATCATAACACAGTTGCTGTCAGTCAAAAACCCAAACATTTTCTCACTAACGCCCGCCTTTTCAGGTGCTTTCAAGCATCTTCAAAGTGGTTACTACTGGTTAATACCTGGCATTTTGTAACCACAATTTAAAATCAGAGATGAACAAAAATGTTTTCTGAACTTAGGTTTAGATTAGCTTAGACGAGCTTAGACGCCTTGAAATTTATGTAAAGTACTATAAGTACTAGGCCGTGGAGGCGTATAGGGTTGTAAGACATTGAGGCTCCAGAATTTTCTAGAGTTCTAGACAATCGGCTCAGAGATGGCGGCGAGGTTGTTAAGTCTTACGTGCTATACGTTATTTACTTATGCCCAAGAAGATTCCAGATACTCATTTTTGTTAGACGATGAGTCGACTCCAGAGCCGTAGTGCGGTAGTGCGTAGTACTACATACATACATATCACATGCCATGATTCCAAGGTTGGCCAAAACTTACAATAGGATAAAACTAAAACTATCTCTGTTATTAGGACATGGAGGCCCATGGAGTTGTGAGACGTCAAGATTCCAACATTTTCATGACAATCTGCCCACAAACGGCAATAGGGTTGACAGCCTTACACAGTGCAGCTGGAAGGATTAGTTCAATTGAAAAAGCCAATGACCTCATCGGGAATCGAACCCGCGACCTTCAAGCTTGTATTGTAGTGACAACAAATATGTTTATGGCACAATTAAACTTCCTTCAGATCTCACATAAATGTTACAAATAGATCCGCAATTGAACACCAATATTGATCACCTATACTGTGTACATACATAACATATAACTTTATTTTTCCATCACAACACAACAACTAAGGAGTATAAAGGTCAATACCCAGCTATGCCTCGCTACATGTTTCCGCCATTAAGCCATTATCAGGTGAATACAAATCAACAAACGTACACTATTGAACTGTAATAAGATTAGATACAATGACAAAATAGTTAATTCTTTTGTATAAAAATACAACGGTCATTTATATATAAAACTGAAGGTTNGAGTACTTCGGTTTCCCCTGCCAATCTTCATTCCATGAAATACTCCAACATCATAATCATCCAGGGCAGGTACAATAGGCCAATCAGTGACCGCCATCNCCCATGACGTTGCAAGTTAATTAATAGAGTAGAGGTGCCTCGTCATACAAAAGAAATGTCCGTACTGTATGAGGAGTAAGCAACATACAGTTAGCCCTTGCTAATCTGAAGGTCAGGTAGTCTGGATCAAAAGATGAAATGCTGAAAATGCTGCCCACATTTGAATATATAATTTAAGGACGAGAGCACACCAGGGAAACTGGCAACTGCAATGCAACCACGCTTTGTATTTGTGAATCTCACTGTTAAAATTAAATAAATATTTATTATTAATTGTGTATAAAAGTAATGAATATATGTACTGAGAGTAGAACATCATTATTTCCAAATTCTTAAAAATGTCCCTACAAGACTCTCTTGGTCTAGAATTCGTTATAATTCTAATAACTTTCTTCTGCAATATAAAAACTTTGTTAAGACAAGAAGA
>NW_019743175.1:11492-11704 GCF_002891405.2 Cryptotermes secundus | reverse complement strand
ACAATTGGCGGCTTCTCAAGAAGGGCTCAGCTCCTTGAGTGAGTGAATAAGATACTGTTCGTTGCAAACTCATCAATTTTGCCTTTCAGATATTTCCTCTTTTTATTCCTGAAATGCCTGCTGGTTTGACATCTAATTTTTTTCCCCCTTGGCACTACAGGCCCAGTGGGCCTAGGCCTACCTCCATGAACTTCTCCGTTCACTTCGGTTTT
>NW_019743175.1:10904-11308 GCF_002891405.2 Cryptotermes secundus | reverse complement strand
CCGTGACTGGCTTGACATCTAATATTTTTCATATTATCCCCACATACCTATTAAAAAATATCCCCATACTTGTTATTTTACCACAACATGAAGCCTCTTCTCTTAATTCTAATGCTTTTCCTGCATCCCCGTTACATTCTGCTGTCTCTCCATGTTTAATTCTGAAGCTGAATCTAGTGAACACAGACTGCTGTGAGAGAATTTTGTTTGGATCCTCGNACAATCAAAGTATTCTTGCAAGGAATAAAACGAGTTCATCAACAAAAATCTTCTTAAAACAATACATCATTACATTACATCATGTATTTATATGCTGACAGTCCAGAACCTTTTGTCTTCCCCTTTGCTGTCTAAAACATAAAAATTAGAATGTACAGAGCTATAGTTCTGCCTGTGGTTCTGTA
>NW_019743175.1:3526-9985 GCF_002891405.2 Cryptotermes secundus | reverse complement strand
GGTTTTTCTAGATCTTACACATACGGTAGGACTCCTTGGGCGAGTGATCAGCTCATCGCAAGGCCTCTACCTGTAGACAAACACAGAAAAATGCACACAAACATCCATGCCCTGAGTGGGATTCAAACCCACGATCCCGGCTTCCGAGCAAGCGAAGACAGTGCATGCCTTAGACCGCTCGGCTACCGTGACTGGCTTGACATCTAATATTTTTCATATTATCCCCACATACCTATTAAAAAATATCCCCATACTTGTTATTTTACCACAACATGAAGCCTCTTCTCTTAATTCTAATGCTTTTCCTGCATCCCCGTTACATTCTGCTGTCTCTCCATGTTTAATTCTGAAGCTGAATCTAGTGAACACAGACTGCTGTGAGAGAATTTTGTTTGGATCCTCGAAAACATCAGACCCCCTCACACACCAAGTCAGATTTACAATGAACTAACAAGACAATACAGGACACAATGAGTTGAGTAAAAGTTTCTGAAAATCATCGTTGCCAATGAGATAGGCAGGTAGACACATCTGTATCCCATCAGCTCAAGAAAAAAGTTTATGGAGTTATGTCAGAGTACAGCATAACCCATTTGGAAATGCAACAGATTCAATCACACAGCCACACTAGGAGTCACTATACAGCAATATTGCTGTATGTTGAGAGACAGCAAGTACATGTAAGTTTATGCAGTTCAATCAGACACATAACTGCAATTAGCCTAACAAATCTTAGCAGTACAGGCAATAACACACTTGGATACAGTCCACATGTACAAATATATATGCACAGAAATTTGTTGCACTCAGACACATGTTTACATACAGTCAAAAACTTATTAGAACTTGCATTTTAGTATTCTGCTGCACTAGTTAAATCACCATGTGGCTGAAGCGAGTTGTCTATGTGGTGATCTGACCAATGACTGGTNGGTATAGTTTTGCCTGTGGTTCTGTATGGGTGTGAAACTTGGTCTCAGAATTTAAGGGAGGAACATAGACTTCAGGGTGTTTGAGAACAGGGTGTTGAGAATATGTGAACCAGAGGNGTGCCAAACCCCAGAAGACTGCTTTCTTCATAGTCACCGCCGTGAAAGCCTCAAATCTTGCAAAGTAGAAGTTCTGAATCACAAGAACTGTCTTTAGTGAAATTTTGAATTGCTTACTGTTGGGCATTAAACATTTAAATTTTGTGTGCAAAATGGGGTATAAAGTTTTGTTCCAACATGCTATACTCCATTCTGGTATACTGTAACATCTGCAACTGGTTCACGCTTGTGTCTTATATTGACTGAATGGAATTCTGAATATTTATGAAACACTTCCAAGTTGTTGACTGGAAATATTCTTAGAACCAATAAACACTCCATAGCTAGAAAGAGTATATCAAGCATTTGACCATTTCAATGATCTTCATAACATAAAAGCAATTAGTATTTAAATTAATTGGAAATAAGTGTGCCAACATTGAAATAAATAATTCATTGTAGCCATCTTCATTCTTTTGTGGTAACTTATATAGGAGAGTGCAGCGAATGGAGACAGGCATGAACTGAGGACGGGAAATTGGTGCTTAGCAACACTGTCATGAAGGAATACTGCACATGCTTGTTGTAAATGCTGTATAAGGTCGAATTTGTAGGTTGGAAGCAAGGTGCAGTTCTCACAATTTTTCTTTTTTTTTTTTTGTAATTTCCTCATTTAGTTATCTACCATGCCAGTCTATTTCATATTTTATTAATCCTTGTGTTTCACACAAATGTCTGACAGTCCGATATGACAATTTCTGAAGAGGAGGAATGTGACAAAATAAGGGGGACTTTAGTCCTAGGCATACAGGCAATTCTGTTTGGGATAGTGACAAAATATCACAAACCTCTGACAAATTCAGTAACACACACACATAAAAGATTTGTCTTACTTATCAAGTTACTTATCAATGGACTTTACATGAACTGGTGATTCAATTTGTCCTATTTTATTGTGCCTCATCTGTGGCAAATGACTTATAAATGCAACAGTTGCTCCAACAAAATTGAATTGGTTGGGTAGGGCTGGAGAATTTTCCTACCACCTGAAAACACGGGAAGAAGTATGGGAGAGGCATAGGTTCAGTTTGTAAACAAAGAAGTGGCAGCTCTGTGAAAACACAAGGATAAAAACTGGAATTTCATGGAAGAAAAAGTTGCAGCAATTGGGACATACTGAAACAGTGGATGTAATCAAATGGCATTGTATGGATTTGGAATTATATGTTAAAAGGCAAAAGAACCGAAGGACAGCACAAATCAAGATGGCTTACCCACATGAGTGAGGGATGGTATAACAAGCAGGAGAAACCTGTGGACCGAAGATGAAAAACTGTGGGAGTGTAGGTATATTTTGAGGGTTCTCATACATCATCTCACTGCTTAATGGAAACTATGCTAGAGCCTCAGGAGACAGGACTGACATGGCTTGTAATGTTGTCCCTGTGCTTGACTGATTAGGCACTGTGCCATGAAAATATATGGGGGAGTGGAAGGATAGCGTTGCCATTCTTGACTTTGACACTTGATGGAAGTGAGTAGTCATCTCCATGCCCTGGCTGCTTTACCCTTGGGAAAGAGCCCCTGGTACCCACTGGGCAGGAGGCTGGGTGAACCCCAGGGTCAGACTGGGCACTGGAGTAGAGAAAAATGTTGCCCCTGCTGTGAATTACACATTGGTCATCCAGCCAGTAGCCTGTCAGTATACTGACTGAGGCATCCCGGTACTCTGATGATGATGATAGGCAACAATGACTGCGATGATGATGATGATCATAACGATGATACAGTGTGGTGTGAATACTTATCTATGGAAGCGATCAAGTAACTAACTCTGTGGAGCTGGCTCATTCTTTACAAGCCTGCAGTTGCTCAGCCACTTAATTCCTAGAATTTTAGCAAATTCATGGCATATACCTTCATACTGAGGCATCCAGAGTCAAAAGCATTTCACATACAAAGGGGCTGTTAAAATACCTAGACAATATTGCAGGGTCAGTATAGCAACTGGCTAGGGGCTGGACAACCAAGGAATTGGAGTTTGAGTCCCGGTGAGGGCAAGAATTTTAACTTCTCTGTGTCATGCAGTCTAGCTCTGTGATCCTCCCAGCCTCCTATCCAATGGATACTGGTGGCTCTTTCCCCAGGGGTAAAGTGACCGGGGCGTGAAACTGACTACTCACCTCCAACTAGTGCCAAGGTCAAGAAAACATGGGTCTACACATCCACCCTCCCACATGTCTTAATTGTGTAGTGTTTAATTACTTTAGCACAGCGAAAACTTCACCTTTTTATACCAAATTGTGTGTTTACCGTAACGATCTGGCTTTATCATTTTTTATTGCTAGTGGGGTGGGACTAAGTCCCTTGTACTGCGGCCACTTCTGGCCTATTGTACCAGCCCCAGATGATAGGTGAGGGTGATTGTGGAGCAATTGGTGGAATGAAGATTGGCAGGGGAAACCGAAGTACTCGGAGAAAACCTACCCCAGCGCCACTCTGTCCACCACAAATTCCACTTGATCAGACCCGGGATCGAACCCGGGCCGCCGCGGTGGGAAGCCAGCGACTAACCGCTTGAGCTATGGCGCGGCCCGGCTTTACCATAGCACAGGATATTACAGAAGTTGGCCTGTCAAGTAAATGGAAGGCCATTGAGTCACCATCACTGCACATGTGACATGTTTCATGAAAGAATCAATTTAATATTGCTAGACTTGCTGTAGAATGTAATGGAGGGATTTGGCGATGAATGAGGATCCTTCAGGTCCAATAAAGAGAGAACTTCTTACACAACTGAATACTCAATAGCGATGGCGAAGCATAGTAATATATTTACCAAGAAACAATTAAAGTTAACATTTATCCTGTTTGGCCAAAGAACGATGCATTCCTCTTAATTTCAAATTATTATAGCTATGTGGTCTGAAGAAACTGACTTTGAACGAAGCATATGATTTCACGTCAGTGGTATACACTGTTACAATATTCTTTGTTTCAGTACATTTTAACATTCCCTATAACATTTTCCACCTGTACACCAATGAAAATTAACTTTTTACATCTTTTATATGTGCCACAGAATGTTATGTAATAAGCACTGAATGATAATCACACAGCTTTAGTGCGTTCAGACCTACGTATTAGGTTCATCGTGTCCATCTCTTTGTGTACACCTATCAGCGCTCACACTGCCTTGCCTGTGTTAATCAAATTGGTTTCACAGACCAATACAAAATTATATCAAGATTTTGTTTTATTCCGGTGTAGTTTCTTCATTTTTAGGGATCGTGTTACTTACTGCATAAATTAGCATTTACGTGTAACTGCGGTTCTTTGACAAATTTTGATGAGAATATATCAATGCTCTTATATTACACGAGTGGGATTGTGTAGAGTTCCATCCACTTAAGCTGATATTAAGCCCCTCATTACTGAAACACTTGAATATATTTTGAAATGTGTACTTCAAGTATTCAAATAAGAAATTGGTTTACTGCATAAAATTCACAATGATGAAACTACACTCGCAATATCTTATATAACATTTTCAAAAAAACACGGTCATTTCGAGAAAATCACTAGCATTAGAACGATAAACCGCATTTAATTGAGTATCATCAAAATTTTTGTCCCAAGTCCTGTTATCGCCCTGAACTTGATAATATGTTAAATTTATAGCCATGGACTCCAGCAGCATGGAAGGAAAACTAATCATTTGCAGCCCCCCCCTCCGGTGAATTTTTAAAGGATCAAGACTGAAGAAATAGAGGAAACTGCCAAGATACCAACATATTTTAAGTCAGCAAAAGCATTCTTAAACGGTTTAAACGTGCTTGTGAGCAAATATTTTACCTGAACCCTCCCCTTGGAAAATCTTTGAGAGAGGGGTATGTTTCAGCAGATTGACGTAATGCATGAGTAAAATAGCATGTTTAGGGTTGGCCTAATAATTTGTATCCAGTTACTTGACGACACTGCTCTGTAAAAATTTTGCGAAATCCAAAGGATCGATAACAGGATTCAATCTGGTAGAATCATCTAAGGTAAGCTACGGCCCCAAAACGACTGTTTCGCCCATATGAATATCAGGAAACAACAATAACAAGCGGAAATTATAGTACAGAAAAGCCATCAGGACATTCTTATTGGAGATGTTCAAAATGTCGGCCATTAGTTCTCAAACAGATAAAGTGCAGGTGCATTAATCACGGACGCGCTCTATGTACACATGTACAATGTGTTTACGTTCATACTGAGTTGAACTGAGCTGAATATAAACTGGTAGTTGTGTAAATAAAAATGACATGAATTACCAAATTTGTTAAAAAACGAAAAATAAAAATACCGGCAGACAAACACGAAGAAACTAACAGGCATGCAGGAATTGTCAAGGAAGATTACGAATAACTGTAACAATGTTTCAGTTTCGGGGATGCACCGTTCTTTGTTTCACCCGCTCGCCACGTTGAGGCACAGGATATGAGCGGGGACCTGAAACAAAAGAAACAAAAAAAAAACACTTCAGTATGAATGCCAACAAACGGATATTGCACTAACAGGATGAACACAAGCTTACCTCTGCTGTTGGTACTCTTGCCATCTCTTCTGTAACACGTCTTCTTTTAAATATAAAGATCTTCAGACAACATGCTGTAAGTTTTAATATCTTCGATCGTGGAAGGCATACAACTGAGTGTACCAATTGTTCACTGCAGTTTTTCCGTTAAAATAGACAACACAATTAAACAGAAAAGATAAATGTACACCGTTTGGTGCAGAAATAGAAAAACGACATAACGAAATAAAATTTCCGTTCTCATTCAAGTCTTGAGCACTCGCCGTAAAAACAAAATGTCGATGGCTTCTCTCGAAAAATCATTTCACATTTGTCACGTTAGAACAGGGCTCATTTCAGCACAAAACGAAAACACAGGAACACGGTCAAATGGGAGACGTTCCGGCGCAAGGAAATAATTCGTCATCGCAAAATGAAATCTTTTCTTGTGTCGCACAGCCTAGCGGCTATTTGCACAATTAGCCAACGTTAATATATTAAATTTAAACCGAATACAACACATTCTTTTCCCAAAGAGAAGTTACTTTTTACGGCAGTTAAGTTTTTGTCGCGTAAAATCCGAACTCCGACAACAATCAGCGACTTTTACTGACACGTGAAATATAATCGTCACAAATTCACGTGTGTTTCTCGAGAAGTAACAAAGCAAAACCCTCATATTATCGTCTCACCTGAAGTGTTTCATTGTGATGACAAACGTTGTCTTCTCCGTTGCTGAAGCTGCAGCCATTTTGACTTACCTTGTGCAATTCTTCATGATGACAATCGATGTCTTCTTTTATGCAGATGCTGGAGCACATTTTATTGACTCACCTTATGTGTTTCCTCATTTTAACATTTTATAAATTGAAT
>NW_019743175.1:0-1191 GCF_002891405.2 Cryptotermes secundus | reverse complement strand
CTGAGGAAAATCACGAGAATATCAGGGCCTTAGATGGAGCCCGTTTTTACTGACATATGAAGGAAGGTCATATTGGCAATTCTGAGGAAAATCACGAGAATATCAGGGACTTAGAAGGTAGCTGTGTTCACTGGCGCATGAAGAAAGCACATATTAGCAATTCTGAGGAAAATCACGAGAATATCAGGGCCTTAGATGGAGCCCGTGTTCACTGACATATGAAGTAATGTCATATTGGCAATTCTGAGGAAAAGCAGGAGAATATCAGGGCTTTAGATGGAGCCCGTGTTCACTGATATATGAAGGAAGCTTATACTGCCAATTCTGAGGAAAATCACGAGAATATCAGGGCCTTAGATGGACCCGTGTTCCCTGACATATGAAGGAAGCTTCATATTGGAAATTCTGAGTAAAATCACGAGAATCTCAGGGCCTCAGAGAGAGCCTATGTTCACTGACATATGAAGGAAGCTTCATATTGGCAATTCTGAAGAAAATCACGAGAAAATCAGGGCCTTAGATGGAGTCCGTGTTCGCTGACATATGAAGGAAGTTCATATTGCCAATACTGAGGAAAATCACGAGAATCTCAGGGCCTTAGATGGAGGCCATGTTCACTGGCATATGAAGGAAGCTTCGTTTTGGCAATTCTGAGGAAAATCACGGGAATATCAGGGACTTAGAAGGTAGCTGTGTTCACTGGCACATGAAGAAAGCACATATTGGCAATTCTGAGGAAAATCACGAGAATATCAGGGCCTTAGATGGAGCCCGTTTTTACTGACATATGAAGGAAGGTCATATTGGCAATTCTGAGGAAAATCACGAGAATATCAGGGACTTAGAAGGTAGCTGTGTTCACTGGCGCATGAAGAAAGCGCATATTAGCAATTCTGAGGAAAATCACGAGAATATCGGGGCCTTAGATGGAGCCCGTGTTCACTGACTTATGAAGGAAGGTCATATTGGCAATTCTGAGTAAAATCACGAGAATATCAGGGCCTCAGAGAGAGCCTATGTTCACTGACATATGAAGGAACCTCATATTGGCAATTCTGAGGAAAATCGCGAGAATCTCAGGGCCTTAGAAGGTAGCCGTGTTCACTGGCACATGAAGAAAGCCCATTGACAATTATGAGGAACATCAAGAGAATCTCAGGGCCTTAGATGGAGGCCATGTTCACTGGCATA
>NW_019743174.1:0-1203 GCF_002891405.2 Cryptotermes secundus | reverse complement strand
TATCTAAAAATAGCAAGCTAGCAACGCAACGTTAACAAGCTAGCAACGCAGAGCTAACAAGCCAGTAACGCAAAAATGGTAAGATAGCAAAGCAAAGCTAGCCACCAAGCAAGGCAAAGCTACAATGCTAGCAACGCAAAGTTAGCAAGCTAGCAACAAGTTCTAGCAAGCAATAAACGCAAAGCAAGCAAGAAAGGAAAGCAAAACTAGCAAGCTAGAAACGCAAAGTTAAAAGCTAGCAAGGTTGCAACGAAAAGCTAGCAAGCTAACCACGCAAATTTAGAAAGGTAGCAACGCAAAGCTGGCAAGCTAGAAACGAAAGGCTGGCATCTAGCAACGCAAACTAGTAAGCTAGCAACGCAAAGCTAGCGAAGCTAGCAACGAATATCAAGCAAGATAGCAAGCTAGCAACGGAAAGTTAGCAAGCTAGAAACGCAAAATTGGCAAGCTAGCAGCTCAAAGCTGGCAAGCTAGCAACGCAAAGCTATCAAGTGAGAGACGAATATCTAGCAAGCTAGCAATCTAGCAACGCAAAGATAGCAAGCTAACAACGCAAATCTAGCTAGCTAGCAAAGCAAAGCCAACAAACTTCAACGCAAAATTAGCAAGTTAGCAGCCAAAACTAACATGATAGCAAGGCAAAACTATCAAGCTAGCAACCCATATCTAGCAATTTAGGAACCTAGCAACGCAAAGCAAGTTAGCTAGCAACGCAAAGCTAGATAGCCAGCAACGCCAACCTAGCAAGGTAGCAACGCACACCTAGCCAGATGGCAACGCAAACCTAGCAAGCTAGCAACGCAATGCAACCAAGCTAGCAACAGAAAGCTAGAAAGATAGCAAAGCAAACCTAGCAAGCTAGCAACGAAAAGCTAAAAACGCAAACCTATCAAGCAAGAAACGCAAAGTAATCAATCAAGCTAGCAACGCAAACCAAGCAAGCTAGCAACGCAAAGTTATCAAGCTAGCTACGGAATGTTAGAAAGGTAGCAAAGCAAATCTAGCAAGCTAGCCAGGCAAATCTAGCAAGCAGGCAACGAAAACCTGGCAAGCTAGCAACGCAAATTTGCAAGATAGGAACGCAAAGTTGGCTAGCTAGCAACGCAAAGCTGGCAAGCTAGCAAGCTAGCAACGGAAAGCCAGCAGGTTAGCAACTCAAAGCTAGCAAGCTAGCAACGCATAGCTAGCAAGCTAGCCACTAGC
>NW_019743173.1:0-414 GCF_002891405.2 Cryptotermes secundus | reverse complement strand
GCGGCTGTCACAGTACAACTGAAGTCACCGACTGCTACAGTAGAATTCGCTGGTAGCCACATTAGAACTCCTTGGTACCAGCTGTGCACNGCTCACTTATATAGCTGCAGTGCTTGCCGGTTGCGTAATGAGTGCCACGTCACAGTAGGAAGTTGATTACGGGTACGTAGCGCTGCGCGTTACGCCACCGCTGTTGACTCGCCTTGCATAGTTACCAGGTTGCGGGGGCTCGGCTATCTTCGGCTCCGCTCGTGACGTCACCGCGCATAGCTGCCAGGATGCGGTGTGATTACTCGCCTTTTAGGCTAATGTCACACGAGCGCTGTCTCACGTACGTGAATATTGGCGCACGTCATGGAATCATACAAGTATATGAGAGAAGTCACACGGCACGGACGCGAAGAATGGCGTTGT
>NW_019743172.1:46701-64169 GCF_002891405.2 Cryptotermes secundus | reverse complement strand
TGCTAGCTTTCTAGGTTTGCATTTTTAGCTTGCTAGCTTTGCGTTAATATCTTGCTATCTTTGCTTTGCTAGCTTGCTAGCTTTTGCGTTGCTAGCTTAATAGCTTTGCGTTGCTATCTTGCTAACTTCCAGTTACTTGTTTTCTAGTTTTGCTTGCTAACTTGATAGATTTGCTTTGCTATCTTGCTAGATTTTCGTTGCTTGCTTACTTGATTTCTTTGCGTTTCTTGATTCCTAAATTTGCGTTGCTAACTTGCCAGTTTTCCTTGCTAGATTGCTAGCTTTGCGTTGCATGCTTGCTCTTATGCTTTGCGTTTCTAGCTTGCAAGCTTTGGTTGCTACCTTGCTAGCTTTCCGTTGCTAGCTCGCTAGCTTTGAGTTGCAAGCTTGCTAGCTTTGGTTGCTTGCTTGCATGCTTCCTTTGCGTTTCTTGCTTCCTAGCTTTCCATTGCTACTTTGCTACATTTGGTTGCTAGCTTGCTAGCTTTGCGTTGCTTGCTTGATAGCTTTGCGTTGCTAGCTTGCTAGCTTTGCGTTGCTAGTTTGCCAACATTGCGTTGCTAGCTTGCTAGATTGTGTTGCTAGCTTGTCATCTTTGCGTTTCTAGCTTATAAGTTTGCGTTGCTAACTTGCTAGGTTTGCGTTGGTAGATGCTAGCTATGCGTTTATATCTTCCTATCTTTGCTTTGCTAGCTTGCTTGCTATACGTTGCTAGCTTAATAGCTTTGCGATGATAGCTTGCTAGCTTCCAGTTGCTAGGTTGCTATCTTTGCTTCGCTATCTTGCTAGAATTGCGTTTCTTGCTTGCTTGCTTTCTATGCGTTTATTGATTGCTAGATTTGCTTTGCTAGCTTGCAAATTTTCGTTGCTAGCTTGCCAGATTTGCGTTTCTAGCTTGATAGATTTGCGTTTCTAACTTGCTAGCTTTGCGTTGCTACCTTGCTAGCTTTCCGTTGCTAGCTTGGTAGCATTGAGTTGCAAGCTTGATAGCTTTGCGTTGAATGCTTGCTTGCTTTGCGTTTCTTGCTTCCTAGCTTTGTGTGGATTCCTTGCTAGCTTGGCGTTTCTAGCTTGCTAGCTTTGCGTTCCTAGCTTGATAGCTTTGCTTTGCTAGCTTTCTAGATTGCTAGATTTGCGTTGTTAACTTGCTAGCTTTCGTTGCTATCTTGCTGGCTTTGCTTTACTAGCTTGCTAGCTTTTCGTTGCTAGCTTGCTGGTTATGCGTTGCTAGCTTACTTGTTATGCGTTGCTACTTTGGTAACTTTGCGTTGCTAGCATGCTAACTTTGCGTTCCTAGCTTGCTAGTTTTGCGTTGCTAGCTTGGTAGCTTTGCGTTGCTATCTTGCTAGTATTTCGAATTAGCTTGCTAGCTTTGCGTTGCTAGCTTGCTAGCTTTCCGTTCCTAGTAGGCTAGCTTTCCGTTGCTAGTTTGCTAGCATGCTAGATTTGCGTTGCTACTTTACTAGCTTTGCGTTCCTAGCTCCCTAGCTTTCCGTTGCTTTCTTGCAAACTTACAAGATATGCGTTGTTACCTTGCTAGCTTTGATTTGGTAGCTTGCAAGATTTCCTTTGCTAGCTTGCTAGATTCCGCTTCTAGCTTTCTAGCTTGCTAGATATGCGTTTCTAGCTTGCTAGCCTTGCGTTGCTAGTTTGCTATTTTTGCGTTGCTAGCTTCCTAGCTTTTCTTTGCTAGCTTGCTAGCTTTGCTATGCTAGCTTGCTAGCTTTGAGTTGCTAGCTTGCTAGCTTTTCGTTGCTAGCTTCCTAACTTTGCGTTGCTAAATTGCTAGCTTTTCGTTGCTAGCTTAGTATGATTGCGTTGCTAACTCTCTAGATTTTCTTCGGAAACATGCTAGCTTTGCGTTGCTAGCTTGCTAGATTGCTAGATTTGCGTTGCTATCTTGATAGCTTTGCGTTGCTATCTTACTGGCTTTGCGTTGCTAGCTTGCTAACTTTGCGATGCTAACTTGCTCGCTTTGCGTTGATAGCTTGGTAAATAGCGTTGCTAGCTTGCTAGCTTTGCGTTGCTTGCTTGCTAGTTTTTCGTTGCTAGCTTCATAAATTTGCGTTGCTATAGTGCAAGCATTGCTATCAAGCTTGCTAGCTTCTTGTTGCTAGCTTGCTATCTTTGCGTTGCTAGCTTGCTAGCTTTGCTTTGCGAACTTGGTAGCTTTGCGTTGGTAGCTTCCTATCTTTGCGCTGCTATCTTGTCAGACATTCTTTACTAGCTTGAGAGCTTTGAGTTTCTTGCTTTCCAAATTTGCGTTGCAAGCTTGCTAACTTTGCGATGATAGCTTGCTAGATTGCTAGATATGCGTTGGTAGTTTGCTAGCTTTGCGTTGCTAACTTGCTAACTTTGCGTTGCTAACTTGCTAACTTGCTAGGTTTGCGTTGCTGGCTTAGTAACTTTGCTTTGCTAGCTTGCTAGCTTTGCTTTGCTAGCTTGCTAGGTTTGCGTTGCTAGCTTGGTAGCTTTGTGTTGCTAGCTTTGCAAGCTTTTCGATCAACTTGGCAGCTTTGCGTTGCTAGCTTGTTATCTTTGCGTTGCTAGCTTGGTATTTTTGGGTTGCCTTCTGGCTAGCTTTGCTTTGTTAGCTTGCTATCTTTGAGTTGCTAGCTTGCAAGATATGCGTTCCTAGCTTGCAAGCTTTGCGTTGTTAGCTTGTGAGATTGCTAGAATTGCTTTGGCAACTTGCTAGCTTTGCGTTGCTATCTTGCTAGCTTGCTAGATTTGGGTTGCTAATTTTCTAGCTTTGCGTTGCTTGCTTGCTAGCTTTGATTTGCTAACTTGCTAGGTTTGCGTTGCTAGCTTACCAGTTTTCTTTGCTAGCTTGCTAGGTTTGCGTCCGTAGCTTGCTAGTTTTGCGTTTCTATCTTGCTATCTCTGCGTTCCTAAGTAGCTAGCGTTGCGTTGCTAGCTTAATAGCTTTGCTTTACTATCTTGCTGGATTTTCGTTGTTTGCTTGCTTGCTTTCTTTTCTTTTCTTGAATACTAGATTTGCGTTGCTAGCTTGCCAGTTTGTGATGCAAGGTTGCCAGCTTTTCTTTTCTAGCTTGATAGATTTGCGTTTCTAGCTTGCTAGCTTTTCGTTGCTACCTTACTAGTTTTCCATTACTTGCTTGCTAACTTTGCGTTGAATGCTTGCTTGCTTGCTTTGCGTTTCTTGCGTCCTAGATTTGCGTTGCTATTTTTTAAGCTTGGCCTTGCTGCTTGCTAGCTTTTCGTTGCTAGCTTACTAGATAACTTGCTAGTTTTCGTTTCTACCTTGCTGGTTTTGCGTTGCTATGTTTGTAGTTTTCGTTGCTAGCTTGCTAGGTTTGCGTTGCTAACTTACTAGTTTTCGTTGCTAGTTTGGTAGCTTTGCGTTGCTAGCTTGCTAGCTTTGCGTTCCTAGCTTGCTAACTTTGCGTTGCTAGGTTGCTAGCTTTGAGTTGCTAGCTTGCTAACTTTGCGTAGCTTGCTTGCTAACTTTCGTTGCTAGCTTCCTAAATGTGCGTTGCTAAATTGCTAGCTTTTCGTTGTTAGCTTAGTAGTTGTGCGTTGCTATCTTTCTAGATTTTCTTTTGTAGCTTGCTAACTTTGCGTTGCTAGCTTGCTAGCTTTGCGTTCCTAGCTTGCTAACTTTGCGTTGCAATTTGCCAAATTTGCGTTGCTAGCTTGCTAGCTTATCGTTGCTAGCTTGCTACCTTTGATTTACTAGCTTGCTAGCATTGCGTTGCTAGCTTCCCATATTTGTGTTGCTAGAATACCAGCTTTGCGTTGCTAGCTTGCTGGGTTTGAATTTTTATCTTGCTATCTTTGCGTTTATTACTTGCTATCTTTGCGTTGCTAGATTGCTACCTTTGTTTTGCCAGCTTAATAGCTTTGCGTTGCTATCTTGCTAGCTTCCAGTTACTCGGTTTCTAGTTTTGCTTGCTAACTTGATAGCTTTGCTTTGCTGTCTTGCTAGCTTTGCGTTGCTTGCTTTCTTTCTTTGCTTTTCTTGATTGCTAGATTTGCTTTGCTAGTTTGCCATTTTGCGTGCCAAGCTTGAAAGGCTTAGCGTTTCTATCTTGCTAGATTTGTTTTTCTAGCTTGCTATCTTTGCGTTGCTACCTTACTAGCTTTCCGTTGCTAGCTTGCTATCTTTGATTTGCTAGTTTGATAGCTTTGCGTTTCATACATGCTTGCTTGCTTTGCGTTTCTTGCGTCCAACTTTGCGTTGCTAACATGCTATCTTGGCCTTGCTAGCTTGTTAGATTTACTTTGCTAGATTTCTATATTGCTATATTTGCGTTGTTAACTTGCTAGCTTTCGTTGCTATCTTGCTGGTTTTTCGTTGCTACCTTGCTTGCTCTTCGTTGCTAGCTTGCTAGCTTTGCGTTAAGAGCTTACTAGATTTGCGTTGCAAATTTGGTAGCTTTACGTTTCTAGCTTGCTAGCTTTGCGTTCCAAGCTTGCTAGTTTTGCGTTGCTAGCTTGGTAGGTTTGCGTTGATAACTTGCTAGTTTTGTGTTGCTAGCATGCTAGGTTGCGTTTGTTAGCTTGCCAAATTTGCGTTGCTAGCTTGCTAGCTTTTCGTTGCTAGCTTGCTAGATTGCTAGATTTGCGTTGTTACCTTGCTAGATTTGCGTTTCTAGCTTGCTAACTTTGGGTTACTAAATTGCTATCTTGCTAGATTTACCTTGCTAGCTTGCTAGCATTTTGTTGCTAGGTTGATAGATTTGCGTTGATAGCTTGCTAGCTTTGAATTGCTAGCTTGCTAGCTTAGCGTTGCTAGCATGATTTCTTTGCCTTGCTAGCTTGCTAGCTTTGCGTTGCTAGCTTAATAACTTTTCGTTGCTAGCTTGCTAGCTTCCAGTTACTAGGTTGCTAACTTTGCATTGCTAGCTTGATAGCTTTGCTCTGCTATCTTGCTAGATTTGCGTTGCTTGCTTTCTTGCTTTCTTTTCGTATCTTGATTGCTAAATTTGCGTTGCTAGCTTGCTAGTTTGTGTTGTTATCTTGCCAGCTTTGCGTTTAAAGCTTGCTAAATTTGCATTTAAATCTTGCTAGCTTTGCTTTGCTACCTTGCTAGCTTTCCGTTGCTAGCTTGATTGCCTTTAGTTGCAAGCTTGCTAGCTTTGCTTTGCATGCTTGCTTACTTGCTTTGTGTTTCTTGCTTCCTAGCTTTGGGTTTCTACCTTGCTATCTTGGCGTTGCTAGCTTGCTCGATTTGCGTTGCTAGCTTGCTAGATTGCTAAATTTTCATTGTTAACTTGCTAGCATTCGTTGCTATCTTGCTGGCTTTGCGTTGCTAGCTTGCTAGCTTATCGTTGCTACATTGGTAGCTTTGCGTTGCTAGCATGCTAGCTTTGCGTACCTAGCTTGGTAGTTTTGAGTTGCTAGCTTGGTATTTTTGCGTTGCTAGCTTGCTAGCATTGCGTTGCTAGCTTGCTAGCTTTGAGTTGTTAACTTGCTATCTTTGCGTTGCTAGCTTGCTAGATATGCGTTCATAGCTTGCCCGATTAGCGTTGCTAGCTTGCCAGCTATGCGTTTCTAGCTTGCCAACTTGGCGTTGATAGCTTGCTAGATTTGCTTTGCTAGCTTGCAAATTTTGCTTTGCTAGCTTGTTAGCTTAGCTTTGCTAGCTTGCAAGGATTGCGATATAGCTTGCTAGCTTTGCGTTGCTAACTTGCTATCTATGCGTTGCTTGCTTGCAAGCATTCCGTTGCTCGTTTGCTAGCTTTCCGTTGCTAGCTTGATAGCATGCTTGATTTGGGTTGCTAACTTGGTAGTTTCGTTGCTTGCTTGCTAGCTTTCCGTTGCTAGCTTGTTAACATACTAGATATTCGTGGCCACCTTGCTAGTTTTGCGTTGGTTGCTTGCCAGCTTTGCGTTTCTAGCTCGCCAGGTTTGCGTTGCTGGCTTGCGAATTTCCGTTGCTAGCTTTCTAGCTTGCTTGATATGCGTTGCTAGCTTGCTAGCTTTACGTTGCTAGCTTGCTATTTTTGTGTTGCTAGTTTCCTAGATATGCTTTGCTAGCTTGCCAGCTTTGCGTTGCTAGCTTGCCAGCTTTGCGTTGCTAGCTTGCTAGCTTTGAGTTGCTAGCTTGCTATCTTTGCTTTGCTAGCTTACTAGAAATGCGTTGTTAGCTTGCCAGCTCTGCGATGCTAGCTTGCAAGCTTTGCGTTTCTAGCTTGCAAGCTTTGCGTTGCTAGCTTGGTCGCTTTGCGTTGGTAGCTTGTTACATTTCTAGATATGCGTTGGTAGCATGCTAGCTTTGAGTTGCTAGCTTGCTAGCTTTACGTTGCTAGCTTGTTAGCTTTGCGTTGCTAGCTTTCTAGCTTTGCGTTGCTAGCTTGCTAGCTTTGCGTTGCTAGCTTGCTAGCTTTGGGTTGCTAGCTTGCTAGCTTTGCGTTGCTAGCTTGCTAGCATTGCGTTTCCAGCTTGGTAGCTTTGAGTTGCTCGCTTGCTAGCTTTGCGTTTCAAGCTTGCTAGCATTGCCTTGCTAGCTTGCTAGATTGCCTTTGCTAGCTTGCTAGTTTTACTTTGCTATCTTGCTAGCTATGCGTTGCTCGCTTGCTAGCTCTGTGTTGCTAACTGGTTAGATTGCTAGATTTGCGTTGCTAGCTAGATAACTTTTGTGTTCCTATCTTACTAGATTTGCGTTGTTATCTTGCTAGCTTTGTGTTGCTACTTTGCTAGCTTTGCTTTGCTAACTCCCTAGCTTTGCGTTGCTAACTTCCGAGAATTGCTTTGCTTGCTTGCTAGCTTGCTAGATTTTGGTTGCTAGGTTGCTATGTTTGCGTTTCTAGCTTGCTACGTTCGCGTTGCTAGATTGCTAGCTTTGCTTTGCAAGCTTCCTAGCTTTGCGTTGTTAGCTTGTTAGCTGTGCGTTGCTAGCTTCTTAGCATTGCGTTGTTGCTTGCAGGCTTTCCATTGCTAGCTTGCTAACTTGCTAGATATGCGTTGCTATTTTGCTTGCTTTGCGTTTCTAGCTTGCAAACCTTGCGTTGCTAGCTAGCCAGCTTTGCGTTTCTAGCTTGCCAGTTTGCGTTGCTAGATTGCCAGAATTTCGTTGCTAGCTTGCCCGATTTGCTTTGCTAGTTTGCCAGCTTGCGTTGCTAGCTTGCTAGATTACCTTTTCTAGCTTGCTAGCTTGCTACATATGCGTTGCTAGCTTTCTAGCTTTGCGTTACTAGCTTACCAGCTTTGCGTTGCTATCTTGCCAGGTTTGCGTTACTCGCTTGCCTGTTGGCGGTGCTAGATTTAAAGTTTTGCGTTGCTAGCTTGCTAGATTTGCGTGGCAAGCTTGCTAGATTTGCTTTGCTACCTTGCTAGCTTTCCCAATTTTATCTTGCTAGCTTTGAGTTGCTAGCATGCTAGCTTTCCGTTGCATGCTTGCTTGCGTTGCGTTCCTTGCTTCCTAGCTTTCCGTTGCTACCTTGCTAGATTGGCGTTGCTAACTTGCTAGGTTTGCTTTGCTATACTGCTAGCTTTCGTTGCTAACTTGCTGGCTTTGAGCTGCTATCTTGCTAGCTTTTCGTTGCAGCTTGGTTGCTTTGTGTTGCTAGCTTGCCAGTTTGAGTTGCACGCTTGCTATCTTTATGTTGTTAGCTTGCTATATATGCGTTGCCAGCTCGCCAGCTTTCATTTCTATATTGCCTGCCTTGCGTTGCTAACTTGCGAGCTTTTCGTTGCTAGCTTATTAGCTATTCGTTGCATGCTTCCTAGCTTTGCTTTGCTAGCATGCTAGCTCTTCCTTGCTAGCTTGCAAGCATTGCATTTCTATCTTGCCAGTTGTGCGTTGCTAGCTTGCCAGCTATGCGTTGCTAGCTTGCTAGTTTCCGTTGCTAGCTTGTTAGCTTGCTAGATATGCGTTGCTACCTTGCTAGATTTTCATTGCTAGCTTGCTATTTTTGCGTTGCTAGCTCCCGAGATTTGTTTGTAGCTTTCCAGGTTTGCGTTGCTAACTTGCTAGCTTTGCGTAGCTTGCTTGCTGAAAACTTTCGTTTCTAGCTTCCTAGCTTTTCTTTGCTAGCTTGCTATTTTTGCGTTGCTAGCTTGCCAGCTATGCGTTGCTAGCTTGCCAGCTATGCGTTGCTAGCTTGCCAGCTATGCGTTGCTAGCTTGCCAGCTATGCGTTGCTAGCTTGCCAGCTATGCGTTGCTAGCTTGCCAGCTATGCGTTGCTAGCTTGCCAGCTATGCGTTGCTAGCTTGCCAGCTATGCGTTGCTAGCTTGCCAGCTATGCGTTGCTAGCTTGCCAAATATACGTTGCTAGCTTGCTAAATTTGTTAGATATGCGTTGGTAGCTTGCGAGCTTTTCGTTGCTAGCTTGACAGCTTTGCGTTTCTAGCTTGCCAAATATACGTTGCTAGCTTGCTAAATTTGTTAGATATGCGTTGGTAGCTTGCGAGCTTTTCGTTGCTAGCTTGCTAATTTTGCTTTGCTAGCTTGCTAGCTTTGAGTTGTTAGCTTGCTAGCTTTGCGTAGCTTGCTTGCTTGCTAGCTTTGCTTAGCTTTCTTTCTAGCTAGCTTACGTTGCAAGCTTCCTAACGTTGCGTTGCTAAATTGCTAGCTATTGGTTGCTAGCTTAATAGGTTTGCGTTGCTAACTTTGTAGATTTTCTTTGGTAGCTTGCTAACTTTGCGTTGCTAGCTTGCTAGCTTTGAGTTGTTAGCTTGCTAGCTTTGCGTAGCTTGCTTGCTTGCTAGCTTTGCTTAGCTTTCTTTCTAGCTAGCTTACGTTGCAAGCTTCCTAACGTTGCGTTGCTAAATTGCTAGCTATTGGTTGCTAGCTTAATAGGTTTGCGTTGCTAACTTTGTAGATTTTCTTTGGTAGCTTGCTAACTTTGCGTTGCTAGCTTGCTAGCTTTTGCGTGGCTGAGCTTGTTAGATTGCAAGGTTTGCGTTGCTATCTTGATAGCTTTGCGTTGCTTTCTTACTGGCTTTGCGTTGATAGCTTGCTAACTTTGCGTTGCTAGCTTGCTCGCTTTGCGTTGCTATCTTGGTAAATTGCGTTGCTGGCTTGCTAGCTTTCCGTTGCTTGCTTGCTACTTTTGCATTGCTAGCTTGGTAACTTTGCGTTGCTAGATGACAAGCATTGCGATCAAGCTTGCTAGATTTATGTTGCTAGCTTGCTATCTTTGCGTTGCTAGCTTGCTAGCTTTGCTTTGCTAACTTGGTAGCTTTGCGTTGCTAGCTTCCTATCTGTGCGTTGCTAGCTTGCTAGACATTCGTTGCTAGCTTGAGAGTTTTTAGTTGCTAGCTTGCCTACTTTGCGTTGCTAGCTTGCTAACTTCGCGTTTCTAGCTTGCTAGATTGCGAGATATGCGTAGGTAATTTGCTAGCTTTGCGTTGCTAGCTTGCTAACTTTGCGTTTCTAGCTTGCTAGATTGCGAGATATGCGTAGGTAATTTGCTAGCTTTGCGTTGCTAGCTTGCTAGCTTTGCGTTGCTAGCTTGCTAGCTTTGCGTTGCTAGCTTGCTAGCTTTGCGTTGCTAGCTTGCTAGCTTTGCGTTGCTAGCTTGCTAGCTTTGCGTTGCTAACTTGGTAGCTTTGCGTTGCTAGCTTCCTATCTGTGCGTTGCTAGCTTGCTAGACATTCGTTGCTAGCTTGAGAGTTTTTAATTGCTAGCTTGCCTACTTTGCGTTGCTAGCTTGCTAGCTTTGCGTTGCTAGCTTGCTAGATATGCGTTGCTAGCTTGCAAGGTTTGCGTTTCTAGCTTGTTAGATTGCTAGAAATGCTTTGGTAGCTTGCTAGCTTTGCGTTGCTAGCTTGCTAGCTTACTAGATTTGCGTTGTTAGTTTTCTAACTTTTGCGTTGCTAGCTTGCTAGCTTTGCGTTGCATGCTTGCTTGCTTTCTTTGCGTTTCTTGCTTCCTAGTTTTGCGTTCCTACCGTGCTAGCTTGGCGTTGCTAGCTTGCTAATTTTGCGTTCCTAGGTTGCATAAGTGCTAGATTTGAGTAGTTAACTTGCTAGCATTCGTTGCTATCTTGCTGCCTTTGCGTTGCTACTTTGGTAGCTTTTCGTTTCTAGCTTGCTAGCTTTGTGTTCCTAGCTCCCTAGTTTTGCTTTGCTAGCTTGGTAGTTTTGCGTTGCATGCTTGCTAGCATTGCGTAGCTAACTTCCTAGGTCCGCGTTGCTAGGTTGCTATCTTTGCGTTGCTAGCTATCCAGCTATGCGTTTCAAGTTTGCCAACATGGCGTTGATAGCTTTCTAGCTTTGCTTTGCTAGCTTGCTAGATTTGCGTTGCTAGCTTGCTAATTTGGCTTTGCTATCTTGGTAGATTTGTGTTGCTAGCTTGCAAGCATTGCGAAGTAGCTTGCATTCTTTCCGTTTCTATCTTGCTAGCATGCTATATTTGCGTTGCTATCTTGCTAGCTAGCTAGCTTTCAGTTTCTAGCCTGCTAACTTACTAGATTTTCATTGCTACCTTGCTAGTTTTGCGATGCTAGCTTGCCAGATTTGCGTGGCTAGCTTGCCATTTTTGCGTTGCTGGCTTGCTCTTTTCCGATGCAAATTTGGTAGCTTGCTATTTTTGCGTTGCTAACTTCCTAGCTTTGCTTTACTAGCTTACCAATTTTGCGTTGCTAGCTTGTTAGCTTTGAGTTGCTAGCTTGCTAACTTTGTGTTGCTAGCTTGCTATCTTTCCGTTGCTAGTTTGCTAGGTTTTTCGTTTTTAGCTTGCTTGCTTTGCGTTTATATCTTGCTATCTTGGCATTGCTAGTTGCTATCTTTTCGTTGCTAGCTTGCTAGATATGCGTTGCTAGCCTGCCAGCTCTGCTTTGCTATCTTGCCAGCTTTGCGTTGCTAGATTGCTAGCTTTGCGTTGCTAGCTTGCTAATTTTGTGTTGCTAGCTTGCTAGCTTTCCGTTGCTAGTTTGCTAGCATGCAAAATTTGCGTTGCTACCTTGCTAGCTTTGCGTAGCTAGCTTCCTAGCTTTCCGTTTAGAGCTTGCTAACTTACTAAATATGCGTTGCTACCTTGCTAGCTTTTCGTTACTAGCTTGCCAGCTTGCTAGATATGCGTTGCTAGCATGCTAGCTTGCGTTGCTAGCTTGCTAATTTTGCGCTGCTATCTTCCTAACTTTGCTTTGCTAGCTTGCTAGCTTTGCTTTTGCTAGCTTGCTTGCTTTGCGTTGCTATCTTGATAACTTTGAGTTGCCAGCTTGCTATCTTTGCGTTGCTAAATTGCTAGCTTTTCGTTGCTAGCTTAGTAGGTATGCGTTGATAACTTTCTAGATTTTCTATTGGAACTTGGTAACTTTGCGTTGCCAGCTTGCTAGCTTATCGTTGCTAGCTTGCTTGCTTTGATTTGCTAGCTTGTAGATTTGCGTTGCTAGCTTCCCATCTTTGCATTCCTAGATTACCAGCTTTGCGTTGCTAGCTTGCTAGGTTTTTCGTTTTTAGCTTGCTTGCTTTGCGTTTATATCTTGCTATCTTGGCATTGCTAGCTTGCTAGCTTTGCGTTGCTAGATTAATAGCTTTGCGTTGCTATCTTGGTAGCTTCCAGTTACTACGTTGCTATTTTTGCTTCTTAACTTGATAGCTTTGCTTTGCTATCTTGCTTGATTTGAGTTGCTTACTTGCTTGCTTTTTTTCGTTTCTTGTTTGCTAGATTTGAGTTGCTAACTTTTCAGTTTGCCTTGCTAGATTCATAGCTTTGCGTTGATTGCTTGCTTTTTTTGCGTTTATAGCTTGCTAGCTTTGCGATGCTACCTTGCTAGCTTTCCGTTGCTAGCTTGCTAGTTTTGAGTTGCAACTTGCTAGCTTTGCGTTGCATGCTTGTTTGCTTTCTTTGATTTTCTTCCTTCCTAGCTTTGCGTTGCTACCTTGCTATCTTGGCGATGCTAGCTTGCTAGCTTTGCGTTCCCAGGTTGCATGATTTCTAGATATGCATAGTTAACTTGCTAGCATTCGTTGCTAACTTGCTGCCTTTGCGTTGCTAGCTTGCTAGCTTTGCGTTGCTAGCTTACTAATTTTGGGTTGCTACTTTGGTAGGTTATCGTTTCTAGCTTGCTATCTTTGCGTTCCTAGCTTGCTAGTTTTGCGTTGCTAGCTTGGTAGTTTTGCGTTGCTAGCTTTCTAGCATTGCGTTGCTATATTGTTAGCTTCGCGTTGCTAGGTTGCTATCTTTGCGTTGCTAGTTTGCTAGATATGCGTTGCTAGCTTGCAAGCATTGCGAACTAGATTGCATTTTTTCGTTGCTATCTTGCTAGCTTTCCGTTGTTTGTTTTCTAGCTTTACGTGGCTATCTTGCTAGCATGCTATATTTGTGTGCTTCCTTGCTAGCTTTGGTTGCTAGCTTGCTAGCTTTCAGTTCCTAGCCTGCTAACATACTACATTTTCATTGCTACCTTGCTAACTTTGCGTTGCTTGCTTGTCAGCTTTTCGTGGCTAGCTTGCTAGTTTGCGTTGCTGGCTTGCTATTTTCCTTTGCAAGCTTGCTAGCTTGCTATATATGCGTTGCTAACTTTTTAGTTTTGCGTTCCTAGCTTGCAATTTTTGCGCTGCTAGCTTCCTAGCTTTGCTTTGCTAGCTTCAGTGCTTTACGTTGCTAGCTTGCTAGCTTTGAGTTGCTAGGTTGGTATCTTTGCGTTCCTAGCTTGCTAGATATGCGTTGCTAGCTTGTCAACTTTGCGTTGCTATCTTGCCAGCTTTCCGTTGCTAGATTGCTAGCATGTAAATTTGCGATGCTACCTTGCTAGCTTTGCGTTGCTAGCTTCCTAGCTTTCCGTTTAGAGCTTGGTAACTTACGAGATATGCGTTGCTTCCTTGCTAGTATTGCGTTGCTAGCTTGCCAGCTTTGCGTTGCTAGCTTGCTAGTCTACGTTGCTAGTTTTCTAGCTTGCTAGATATGCTTTGCTAACTTGCTACCTTTGCGTTGCTGGCTTGCTATTTTTGCGTTGCTATCTTCTAAAATTTGCTTTACTAGCTAACTAGCTTTGAGTTGCCAGCGTGCTAGCTTTGAGTTTCTTGCTTGCTAGCTTTGCGTATCTTGCTTGCTTGCTAGCTTTCGATGCTAGCTTCCTAATTTTGCGTTGCTAAATTGCTATCTTTTCTTTGCTAGCTTAGTTAGTTTGCGTTGCTAACTTTCTAGATTTTCTTTGGTAGCTTGCTAACATTGCGTTGCTAGCTTGCTAGTTTTTAGTTGCTGACCTTGCTAGATTTCTAGAATTGCGTTACTATCTTGAAAGCTTTGCGTTGCTATCTTGCTGGCTTTGCGTTGCTAGCTTGCTAAATTTGCGTTGCTAGCTTGCTCGCTTTGCGTTGCGAGCTTGGTAAATTGCGTTGCTAGCTTGCTAGCTTTGAGTTGCTTGCTTGCTAGTTTTGCGTTGCTAGCTTGTTAACTTTGCGTTGCTAGCTTGAAAGCATTGCGATCTAGCTTGCTAGCTTTGCGTTGCAAGCTTGCTATTTGTGCGTTGCTAGCTTGCTAGCTGTGCTTTGCTAACTTGGTAGCTTTGCGTTGCTAGCTTCCTATCTTTGCGTTGCTAACTTGCTAGACATTCGTTGCTAGCTTGAGAGCTTTGAGTTTGCTAGCTTGCTAGCTTTGCGTTGCAAGCTTGCTATTTGTGCGTTGCTAGCTTGCTAGCTTTGCTTTGCTAGCAGCTTTGCGTTGCTAGCTTGAAAGCATTGCGATCTAGTTTGCTAGCTTTGCGTTGCAAGCTTGCTATTTGTGCGTTGCTAGCTTGCTAGCTTTGCTTTGCTAGCAGCTTTGCGTTGCTAGCTTGAAAGCATTGCGATCTAGTTTGCTAGCTTTGCGTTGCAAGCTTGCTATTTGTGCGTTGCTAGCTTGCTAGCTTTGCTTTGCTAGCAGCTTTGCGTTGCTAGCTTGCAAGCTTTGCTTTGCTAACTTGCTACATTTGCGTTGCTAGCTTTGCTATATTTGAATTGCTAGCTTACAAGATATGTGTTGCTAGCATGCAAGCTTTGCGTTGCTAGATCGTTAGATTGCTATATATGCGTTTTTAGCTTGCTAGCTTTGCGTTGCTAGCTTGCTACCTTGCTAGAGTTGTGTTGCTATTTATCTAGCTTTGCGTTGCTAGCTTGCTAGCTTTGATTTGCTAGCTTGCTTGCTTTGCGTTGCTAGCTTGCCAACCTTGTGTTGCTATCGTACCAGATATTCGTTGCTAGCTTGCTAGATTTGCGTTGTTAGCTTGCTAATTTGCGTTTCAATCTTTCTATCTCTGCGTTGCTAGCTTGCTAATTTTGCGTTGCTAGCTTAATAACTTTGCTTTGTTATCTTGCTGGATTTTCGTTGCTTGCTTGCTGATTTCTTTGCTTTTCTTGAATACTTGATTTGCGTTGCGAATTTACGTTGCTAGGTTGCCAGTTTTGCGTTTCTAGCTTGCTAGATTTGCGTTTCTAGCTTGCTAGCTTTTCGTTGCTCCCTTACTAGCTTTCCGTTTCTATCTTGCAAGCTTTGAGTTGCTAGCTTGCTAGCTTTGCCTTCCATGCTTGCTTGCTTGCTTTGCGTTTCTTGCGTCCCAGATTAAGTTGCTAATTTGCTAGCTTGGCTTGCTAGGTTGCTAGCTTTTCGTTGCTAGCTTGCTGGGTTTGCGTTGCTAGCTTACTAGTTTTGCGTTTATAGTTTGGTAGCTTTGCGTTGCTATCTTGCTAGCTTTACGTTCCTAGCTTGCTAGTTTTGCGTTGCTAGCTTGGTAGCTTTGCGTTTTAACTTGCTAGCTTTGCGTTTCTAGCTTGCTAGCTTTGCGTTGCTAGCTTGCAAACATTTCGTTGCTAGCTTGCTAGCTTTGATTTGCTAGCTTGCTAGCTTTGCGTTGCTAGCTTCCCAACTTTGCTTTGCTAGATTACCAGCTTTGCGTTGCTAGCTTGCTAGGTTTGCGTTTGTAGCTTGCTAGCTTAATTTAAATCTTGATATCTTGGCGTTGCTACTTTGATAGCTTTCCGTTGCTAGCTTAGTAGCTTTGCGTTGTTAGCTTGCTAGCTTCCAGTTATTAGGTTGCTAGCTTTGTTTGCTAACTTTATAGTTTTTTTTGCTATCTTGCTTGATTTTCGTTGCTTGCTTGCTTTCTTTGCCTTGCTAGCTTTCTAGCTTTGCGTTGCTACCTTGCTAGCTTTCCGTAGCAACTTGCTAGATTTGAGTTGCAATCTTGCTAGCTATGCGATGCATTCTTGCTTGCCTGTTTGCGTTTCTTGCTTCCTAGATTTGCGTTGCTACCTTGAAGCTTGGCGTTGCTAGCTTGCTAGCTTTGCTTTCCTAGGTTGCTTGATTGCTATATTTGAGTAGTTAACCCGCTAGCATTCGTTGCTAGCTTGCTATCTTTGCGTTGCTAGCTTGCTAGTTTTGCGATGCTAGCTTACTACTTTTGCGTTGCAACTTTGGAAGCTTTGCGTTGCTAGCTTGTTGCTTTGCGTTCCTAGCTTGCTAGTATTGCGTTGTTAGCTTGGTAGCTTTGCGTTCCTAACTTTCTAGCATTGCGTTGCTAGCTTGCTAGCTTCGCGTTGCTAGCGTGCTATCTTTGCTTTGCTAGCTTGTTAGATATGCGTTGATAGCTTGCCAGCTTTGCGTTGCTAGCTTTCCAGCTATGCGTTTCCATCATGTCAACATGTCGTTGATAGTTGCTAGCTTTGCGTTATTAGCTTGCTAGGTTGCTAATTTTCGGTTGCTACTTTGCTAGCATTCCGTTTCTCTTTTGCTAGCATGCTAAATTTACTTTGCTACTTTGTTAGCTTTGGTTGCTTGCTTGCTAGTTTTCCGTTCCTAGCTTGCTAACTTACTAGATTTTCATTGAAATCTTGCTAAGTTTGCTTTGCTGGCTTGCCAGCTTTGCGTTGCTAGCTTGCTAGCTTTGCATTTCTATCTTGCCAACTTTGCGTTGCTAGCTAGAGAGGTTCCGTTGCTAGCATGCTAGCATGTTAATTTGCGTTGCAACCTTGCTAGGTTTGCGTTGCTAGCTTCCTAACATTCCGTTTCTAGCTTGCTAACTTACTAGATATGCGTTGCTACCTTGCTAACTTTGCGTTGCTACCTTGCAAGCTTTGCGTTGCTAGCTTGCTAGCTTTGCATTTCTATCTTGCCAACTTTGCGTTGCTAGCTAGAGAGGTTCCGTTGCTAGCATGCTAGCATGTTAATTTGCGTTGCAACCTTGCTAGGTTTGCGTTGCTAGCTTCCTAACATTCCGTTTCTAGCTTGCTAACTTACTAGATATGCGTTGCTACCTTGCTAACTTTGCGTTGCTACCTTGCAAGCTTTGCGTTGCTAGCTTGCTAGTCTCCGTTGGTAGCTTCCTAACTTGCTAAATATGAGTTGCTAGCTTGCAAACTTTGCGTTGCTAGCTTGCAAACTTTGCGTTGCTAGATTCCTAGCTTTGCTTTGCTTGTTTGCTAGCTTTGCTTTACTATCTTCGTAGCTTTGAATTTCTAGATTGCTAGCTTTGCGTAGCTTGCTTGCTTGCTAGCTTTCTTTGCTAACTTCCTAACTTTGCGTTGCTAAATTGCTAGCTTTTCGTTGCTAGCTTTGTAGATTTGCGTTGCTAACTTGGTAGATTTTCTTTGGTAGCTTGCTAACTTTTCGTTGCTAGCTTGCTAAAATTGCGTTGCTACCTTGCTCGCTTTGCGTTGCTAGCTTGGTAGATTGCGTTGCTGGCTTGTTAGTTTTGAATTGCTAACTTTCTTGGTTTGCGTTGCTAGCTTCGTAGCTTTGCTTTGCTATCTTGTTAGATCTGTTTGCTTGCTTGTATGTTTCCTTTGCTTTTCTTGATTGCTACATTTGCATTGCTAGCTTGCCAGTTTGCGTTGCAAAGTTGCCAGCTTTTCGTTTCTAGCTTGCTAGATTTGCGTTTCTAGCTTGCTAGCTTTTCGTTGCTACCTTACTAGCTTTCTGTTGCAAGCTTGCTAGCTTTGCGTTGCTAGATTGCTAGCTTTGCGTTCCATGCTTGCTTGCTTGCTTTACGTTTCTTGCGTCCTAGCTTTGCGTTGATAATTTTCTAGATTGGCCTTGCTAGCTTGCTAGCTTTGTGTTGCTAGCTTTCCAACTTTTCCTTTCTAGCTGGCTATCTTATTGTTGCTAGCTTGCTAGCTTTGTGTTGCTAGCTTTCCAACTTTTCCTTTCTAGCTGGCTATCTTATTGTTGCTAGCTTGCTAGCTTTGTGTTGCTAGCTTTCCAACTTTTCCTTTCTAGCTGGCTATCTTATTGTTGCTAGCTTGCTAGCTTTGTGTTGCTAGCTTTCCAACTTTTCCTTTCTAGCTGGCTATCTTATTGTTGCTAGCTTGCTAGCTTTGTGTTGCTAGCTTTCCAACTTTTCCTTTCTAGCTGGCTATCTTATTGTTGCTAGCTTGCTAGCTTTGATTTCCTAGCTTGCTAGCATTGCGTTGATAGCTTGCTTTTTTTTCGTTGCTAAATTACCAGCTTTGCGTTGCTAGCTTGCTAGGTTTGCGTTGGTAGCTTGCTAGCTTTGCGTTTATATTTTGTTCTCTTTGCGTTGCTAGCTTCCTAGTTTTGCGTTTCTAGCTTTATAGCTTTGCGTTGCTAGCTTGCTAG
>NW_019743172.1:24007-46612 GCF_002891405.2 Cryptotermes secundus | reverse complement strand
TATTTTGCTAGCTTTGTCTTGCTAGCTTGTTATTTTGCGTTCTAGATTACTAGCTTTGCGTTGATATCTTGCTACCTTTGCATTTCTAGATTGCTAGCTTTGCGTTGCTAGCTTGCTAGCTTTGCTTTGCTAGCATGCTAGATATGCGCTGCTAGCTTGCCATCTTGGCGTCGCTATCTTTCCAGGTGTGCTTTGCTAGCTTGCCAGCATTGCATTGCTAGCTTGACAGCTTTGCTTTCCTAGATTACTAGCTCTGCGTTGCTATCTTGCTACATTTGCTTTGCTAGCTTGGTAGCTTTGAGTTGCTAGCTTGCTAGCTTTGCGTTCCTAGCTTGCTAGCTTTTCGTTGCTATCTTGATACCTTTGTTTTGCTATCTTGCTAGTTTTTCGTTGCTACCTTGCTAGCTTTCCGTTGCTAACTTGCTAGCTTTGCGTTGCTAGCATGCTTGCTTTCCTTTGCTAGCTTGCTAGCTTCAATCCTTGCTTGCTTGCTTTGCGTTGCTAGCTTGCCAGCTTTGCGTTACTAGCTTGCTAGATTTGCGTGGCTAGCTTTCTAGAACTTCGTTGCTACCTTGCTAGCATTCCGTTGCTAGCTTGCTAGCTTTGCGTTGCTAGTTTGCTTGCTTTGCTTTGCTAGCTTGGTATTTTTAAGTTGCTCTTTGGTAGCTTTGCGTTGCTAGCTTGCTAGAATTTTGTTGCTAGCTTGGTAAATTTGCGTTGCTAGCTTGTTAGTTTGCGTTGCTCCCTTCCTTGCTTTGCTTTGTTAGCTTGCTAGTTTTGCGTTGCTAGCTTCGTTGCTTTGCGTTGCTAGCCTGGCAGCTTTGGTTCCATCTTGCTTGCTATACGTTCTAACTTGCTTCCTTTGCGTTGCTACTTTGCTATCATTACGTTGCTACCTTGCTAGCTTTCCGTTTCTAGCTTACTAGATATGCTTTGCTAGCTTGCCAGCTTTGCTTTACTAGCTTTGCAACTTTGCGTTGCTATCTTGGAAGCTTTGGGTTGCTAGCTTGCCAGCTTTGCGTTGCTATCTTGCAATTTTGCGTTGATATCTTGCCAGGTTTGCGTTGCTAGCTAGCTAGATTTGCGTGGCTAGCTTGCAAGATTTGCGTTGCTACCATGCTAGCTTTCCGTTGCTAGCTTGCTAGCATTGCGTTGCTAACTATCTAGCTTTGCGTTGCTAGCTTGCTAGATTTCTCGATATGCTTTGCTAACTTGATATGTTTGCGTTGCTATATTGCTAGCTTTGCGTTGCTAGCTTGGTAGTTTTGCGTTGCTAGCTTGCTACCTTGGCGTTGCTTGCTTGATAGCTTTGCGTTAAAAGCTTGCTAAGTTTGTGTTGCTAGCTTGCTAACATTGTATTGCAAGCTTTCTATGTTTGCGTTGCTAGCTTGCTAGATTTGAGTTGCTAGCTTGGTAACTTTGCGTTGCTATCTTGCTAGATTTTCGTTGCTAGCTTGCTACCTTTGCTTTGCTATCTTGCTAGCTTTGCGTTGCTAGCTAGCTGGCTTTGCGTTGCTAGCTTGCTAGCTTTGTTTTGCTAGCATGCTAGCTTTGCGCTGTACACTTGCCAGCTTGGCGTTGCTATCTGGCCAGCTGTGCGTTGCTATCTTGTGAGCAGTGCTTTGCTAGCTTGCATGCTTTGCATTGCTAGATTGACAGCTTTATTTTCTATCTTGCTAGCTTTGCGTTGGAAGCTTGCTATATTTTCGTTGCTAGCTTACAAGCTTTGCTTTGGTAGTTGTTAGCTTTGCGTTGCTTGCTTGCTAGCTTGCTAGATTTGCGTTGCAATCTTGCTAGCTTTGCGTTGCTACCTTGCTACATTGCGATGCTAGCTTGCTATCTTTGCGTTGCTAGCATGCAAGCTTTGAGTTCCTAGCTTGTTATGTTTGCGTTGCTAGCTTGCTAGCATGCTGGGTTTGTGTTGCTAGCTTGCTAGTTTTGCGTTGCTAGCTTGCTAGCTTTGGGTTGCCAGCTAGCTAGCTTTCGTTTGCTAGCTTGCTAAATATGCGTTCCTAGCTTGCAAACATTGCGTTGCCAGCTTGCCAGCATTACGTTGGTAGCTTGACTGGTTTTCGTTGCTAGCTTGCCTTCTTTGTGTTTCTAGATTGCAGCTTTGCGATGTTAGCTTGCCAGCTTTGCGTTGCTAGTTTGCCAACGTTGCGTTGCTAACTTGCCATTTTTGCTTTGGTAGCTTGCCAGTTTGCGTTGCTAGCTTGCCAGGTTTGCGTTGTAACTTGGCAGCTTTGCGTTGCTATCTTGCTAGATTTGCGTGCTTAACTTGCTAGCATTGCGTTGCTAGCATGCTAGCTTTGCGTTGCTCGCTTGCAAGCAATGCTTTTCTAGCTTGCTAGCTTCCAGTTACTCGCTTGCAATCTCTGCTTGCTAAATTGCTAGATTTGCGTTGCTAGCTTGCTAACTTGCTAGATTTGCGTTGCTAGGTTGAAATCTTTTGTTGCTAGCATGCTAGCGTTCAGTTGCTAGCTTGCTATCTTCCTATATACGCGTTGTTGGCTTTCCAGCTTTGCGTTAATTGCTTGATTGCTTTGCGTTTCTAGATTGCCAGCTTTGCTTTGTAAACTTTCCAGCTATGCGTTTCTAGCTTGCCAAATTTGCGTTGATAGCTTGCCAGCTTTGCTTTGCTACCTTGCTAGCTTACAGTTGATAGCTTGCTAGCTTGATAGATATGCGTTGCTGGCTTGATCTATTGCGTTGAAAACTTGCTAGCTTTGAGTTGATTACTTGCTAGCTTTGCTTTGCTTCCTTGGCAGCTTTGCTTTGTTAGCTTGCCAGATTTGCTTTGCTAGCTTGCCAACTTTTATTTAATAGCTTTATGCATTTGCGTTGCTAGCTTATTTGCTTTGCGTTGCTAGATTGCCAGATTTGTGTTGCTAGCTTGCTAGCTTTGCTTTGATTGCTTGCTTTGAGTTTCTTGTTGCCAGCTTTGCGTAGTTAGCTTGCTAGTTTTGCGTTGCCAGCTAAATGGGTTTGCATTTGCTAACATGCTAGCTTGGCGTTGCTAATTTTCTAGCTTTGCGTTGCTAACAATCTAGCTTTGCGTTGCTAGCTTGCTAGATTTCTCGATATGCGTAGTTAGCTTGATATGTTTTCGTTGCTATCTTGCTAGCTTTGCGTTGCTAGCTTCCCAACTTTGCTTTGCTAGATTACCAGCTTTGCGTTGCTAGCTTGCTAGTTTTCCGTTGCTAGCTTAGTACNTTGCTAAATTTGTTTTGTTTGCTTGCTAGTTTTGAGTTGCTAGCTTGCTAGCTTTGTGTTGCTAGCTTGCTAGATTTGCGTTCCTAGCTTGGTAGCTTTGCGTTGCTATCTTGTTAGTTTGCGTTGCTTGCTTGCTTGCTTTGCGTTGCTAGCTTTCCCGTTTTGCTTTGCTAGCTTGGTAGCTTAGCGTTGCTAGCTTGGAAGCTTTGCGTTCTAGCTTGCATGCTATGCGTTCTTGCTTGCTTGCTTTGCGTTGCTAACTTGCAAACATTGCGTTGATAGCTTGCTCGCTTTCCGTTGCTAGGTTGCTAGATAAGCGTTGCTAGCTTGGCAGCTATGCTTTGCTATTTTTCCAGCTTTGCGTTTCTAGCTTCCAAGATTTGCGTTGCTAGCTTGCCAGCTTTGCGTTGCTAGCTTACCAGATTTGCGTTGCTAGCTTGCTAGATTTGCGTTGCTAGCTTGCTAGTTTTGCTTTGCTTGTTTGCTTTGCTTTTCTTGCTTGCTAGCTTTGCGTTGCTAGCTTGCTAGCTTTGCTTTGCCAGCTCGACAGGTTTGCGTTTGCTACCATGCTAACTTGGCGTTGATAATTTACTAGCTTTTCGTTGCTAGCTATCTAGCTTTTCGTTGATAGCTTGCTATATTTCTTGATATACGTTGCTAGCTTGATAGGTGGCGTTGCTATCTTGCTAGCTTTGCTTTGCTAGCTTGCTAGCTTGGCCTTGCTAGCTTGGTAGCTAAGCGTTAATTGCTTGCTAAATTTGCGTTGCTAGCTTACTAATATTGTGTTGCAATTTTGCCAGGTTTGCGTGGCTAGCTTGCTAGTTTTGATTTCCTAGCTTGGTAGCATTGCGTTGCTATCTTGCTATCTTTGCTTTGCTAGTTTGCTAGCTTTGAGTTCTAGCTTAATAGCTTTGCGTTTCTAGCATGCTACCTATGCCATGCTAGTTGGCTAGCTTTGCGTTGCTATCTTGCTAGCTTTGCGTTGCTATCTTGCTAGCTTTGCTTGGCTAGCATGCTAGCTTTGCGCTGTAACCTTGCCAGATTATCGTTGCTATCTTGACAGCTGTGCTTGCAGGTTTGTCAGCAGTGCTTTGCTAACCTGCCAGCTTTGCATTGCTAGCTTGGTAACGTTGTTAGCTTGCCAGCTTTGCGTTCGAAACTAGCTATCTGTTCGTTGCTAGCTTGCTAGCTTTGCGTTGCTAGCTTGCTACATTTGCTTTGAAAGCTTGCTAGCCTTGCATTTCTAGCTTGCTAGATTTGCGTTGTTCGCTTGCTAGCTTTTCGTTGCTAGCTTGCTAGCGTTGCTTTGCTAGCATGATAGCTTTGCGCTGTTAGCTTGCCAGCTTGGCGTTGCTGTCTTGCCAGATGTGCGTTGCTATCTTGCCAGGAGTGCTTTGCTAGCTTGCCAGCTTTGCATTGCTAGCTTGAAAGTTTTGCTTTGCAAGCTTGCCAGATTTGCGTTGGTAGCATGCTAGCTTTGCGTTGCCATCTTTCTATAATTGCTTTGCTAGCTTGCTAGTTTTGCTTTGCTAGCTTGCTATCATTGCTTTGCTAGCTTGATAGCTTGCTAGATTTTCGTTTCTAGCTTGCTAGCTTTGCGTTGCTACCTTGATATTTTGCGATGCTAGCATGCTAGCTTTGCGTTGCTAGCATGCAAGCTTTGAGTTGCTAGCTTGCTAGCTTTGCGTTGCTAGCTTGCTAGCTTGCTAGATTTGATTTGCTAGCTTGCTAACTTTGCGTTTGTAACTTGCTAGCTTTGGGTTGCCAGCTTGCTAGCTTTCCGCTGCTAGCCTACTAGCTTGCTAAATATGCGTTGCTAGCTTGCTAGGTTTCGTTGTTAGCTTGCCACATTTCGTCGCTAGCTTGCATTTTTCGTTTATAAATTGCAGCTTTGCAGTGTTAGCTTGCCAGTTTTGCGTTGCTAGCTTGACAGTTTTGCTTAGCTAACTTGCCAGCTTTGCTATTTTAGCTTGCCAGTTTGCGTTGCTAGCATGCCAATTTTGGGTTGTTAGCTTGCCAGCTTTGCTTTTTAATCTTTCTAGATTTGCGTGGCTACCTTGCTAGCTATGCGTTGCTAACTTTCTAGCCTTGCGTTGCTATCTTGCTAGCTTTGCGTTTCTAGCTTGCTAGCTTCCCGTTGCTCGCTTGCTGGCTCTGGATTTCTAGCTTGCTAGATTGCTAGATTTCCGTTGTTAGATTGCAAATTTGCTAGATTTTCATTGCTAGCTTGCAATCTTTGCGATGCTAGCTTGCTAGGTTTCCGTTGCTTGCTTGCAATCTTGCTAGATATGCGTTGCAAGATTTCCAGGTTTGCGTTACTTGCTTGCCTGCTTTGCGTATCTATATTGCCAGCTTTCCGTTGTTACCTTTCCAGCCATGCGTTTCTAGCTTGCCAGCTTTGCATTGCTAGCTTGCCAGCTTTGCTTTGCTAGCTTGCTACCTACAGTTGCTAGCTTGCTAGCTTGCTAGATATGCGTTGCTAGCTTGCTAGCTTTGCGTTGCAAACTTGCCAGCTTTTCGTTGCTAGTTTGCTAGCTTTGCTTTGTTAACTTGACAGATTTGAGTTGCTAGCTTGCCAGGTTTGAATTGCTAGCTTACCAGGTTTTCATTTCTAGATTGCAAGCTTTGCGTTACTAGCTTCCTACCTTTTTGTTGCTTTCTTCCTAGCTTGCTTGATATGCGTTGCTAGGTTGCTATCTTTGCGTTGATAGCTTGCTAGCTTTGCGTTGATAGATTGCTAGCCTTGCGTTCCTAGCTTGCTATCTTTGCGTTCCTAGCTTCCTAGCTTTGCTTTGCTACCTTGCCATCTTTGCGTTCTTAGCTTGCCAGGTTTGCGTTGCTAGCTTGCCAGTTTGCGTTACTAGCTTGCAGGATTTGCGTTGCTAATTTGCTAGCTTTGAGTTGCTTGCTTGCTTTGCGTTTCTTGCTTGCTAGCTTGGCGTTGCTATCTTGCTAGCTTTGTGTTGCTATCTTGCTAGCTATGCTTTGCTAGCTTGCTAGCTTTGCGTTGCTAGATTGGTAGCTTTGCTTTGCTAGCTTGTTAGTTTTCGTGCTAATTTGCTTGCTTTGTTTTGCTAGCTTGATAATTTTGCGTTGCTAGCTTGGTAGCTTTGCATTCTAGCTTGTTTTCTATGCGTTCTAGCTTGCTTGCTATGCGTTCATGCTTGCTTGCTTTGAGATGTTATCTTGCTAGCTTTACGTTGATAGCTTGCTAGCTTTCCGTTGCTAGCTTGCTAGATATGCGTTTCTACCTTGACAGCTGTGCTTTTCTATCTTTCCAGCTTTGCGTTTCTAGCTTGGAAGCTTTGCTTTGCTAGCTTGCCAGCTTTTGCGTTGCTAGCTTACCAGCTTTGCGTTGCTAGCTTGCTAGATTTGCGTTGCTAGCTTGCTAGCTTTGCGTTGCTACCATGCTATCTTTCCGTTGCTAGCTTGTTAGTTTTGTGTTGCTAGCTTGCTAATTTTGCGTTTCTAGGTTGCTAGCTTTGCGTTGCTTGCTTGCGTTGGTTTCTTGCTTGCCAGCTTTGCGTTGCCAGGTTGATAGGTGTCCGTTTGCTACCATGCTAGCTTGGCGTTGCTAATTTGCTAGCTTTGCGATGCTAACTTGCTAGATTTATCGATATGCGTTGCCAGCTTGATAGGTTTGCGTTTGCTACAATGCTAACTTGGCGGTGCTAATTTGCCAGCTTTACGTTGCAAGCTATCTAGCTTTGCGTTGCTAGCTTGCTGTATGTCTCGATATGCGTTGCTAGCTTGATATCTTTGCGTTGATATCTTTCTAGTTTGTGTTGCTACTTTGCTAGTTTTTCGTTGCTAGCTTGCTAGCTTGTCGTTTATAACTTGGTAGCTTTGCGTTAATAGCTTGCTAAATTTGTGTTGCTAGCTTGCTAACATTGTGTTGCTAGCTTGCTAGCTTTGCGTTGTTAGCTTGCTAGATTTGCGTTGCTATCTTGCAAGTTTTGCGTTGCAATCTTGCTACCATTGCCATGTTAGCTTGCTACCATTGCCATATTAGCTTGGTAGCTTTGCGTTGCTAGCTTGCTAGCTTTGGTTTGCTAGCTTGATATTTTTGCTTTGCTTGCATGTTAGCTTTACGCTGCTAGCTTGCCAGCTTGGCGTTGCTATCTTGCAAGCTGTGCGTTGCAAGCTCGCCAGCAGTGCTTTGCTAGCTTTCCAGCATTGCATTGCTATGTGGTCAGCTTTGATTTCCTAGCTTACTAGCTTTGCGTTGCTATCTTGCTACCTTTGTTTTGCTAGCTTGTTAGCTTTGCGTTCCTAGAATGCTAACTTTGCGTAGCTAGATTGCTATCTTTGCTTTGCTAGCTTGCCAGGTTTGCGTTGTTAGCTTCCCAGTTGTGCGTTGCTAGCTTGCAAGCTTTGCGTTACTAACTTGCTTGATTTGCGTGGCTAGCTTGCTAGCTTTTTGTTGCTACCTTGCTAGCTTTCCGTTCCTAGCTTGCTATCTTTGCGTTGATAGCTTGCTAGCTTTGATTTGCTTGCTTGTTTGCTTTGCCTTTCTTGCTTGCTAGCTTTGCTTTGCTCATTTGCTAGCTTTGCCTTGCTAGCTTACTAGCATTGCTTTGCTAGCTTGCTAGCTTTGCGTTGCTAGCTTGGTATTTTTGCGTTGCTAGCTTGTTAGTGTGCGTTACTAGCTTGCTTGCTTTGCGTTTCTAGCTTGCTAGTTTTTCTTTGCTAGCTTGGTTGCTTTGCATGTTAGCTTGGTTGTTTTGCGTTCTAACTTGCTTTCTATACGTTCAAGCTTGTTTGCTTTGCTTTGCTATCTTTCGAGTTTTGTGTAGCTATCTTGCAAACTTTGCGTTTCTAGCTTGCCAATTTTGCGTTGCTATCTAGCAAGTTTGCGTTGCTATCTAGCCATGTTTGCGTTGCTATCTTGCTTGATTTGCTTATGGCTAGCTTGCTAGCTTTGCGTTGCTACCATGCTAGCTTTCCGTTGCTAGCTTGCTAACTTTGTGTTGCTTGCTTTCTAGCTTTGTATTGCTAGCTTGCTAGCTTTGCGTTGCTTGCTTGCTTTGCGTTTCATGATTGAAAGCTTTTCGTTGCTTGCTTGCTAGTTTCGCTGCTAGCTTGATAGGTTTGCGTTTGCTAACATGCTAGCTTGGCTTTGCTAATTTGCTAGCTTTTCTTTTTCTAATTATATACCTTTGCGTTGATAACTTGCTAGATTTCTCGATATTCGTTGCTAGCTTGATATGTTTGCGTTGCTATCTTGATAGCTTTGCGTTGTTGGCTTGCTAGGTTTTCGTTGCTAGCTTGCTAGCTTTGCGTTTATAGCTTGGTAGCTTTGCGTTAATAGCTTTCTAAGTTTGTGTTGCAAGCTTGCTAACATTGTGTTGCTAGCTTGTTATCCTTGCGTTGCTAGCTTGCTAGTTTTGATTTGCTAGCTTGGTAGCTTTGCGTTGCTCTCTTGCTATCTTTGCGTTGCTAGCTTGCTACCTTTACTTTGCTAGCTTGCTAGCTTTGCGTTGCTATCTTGCTAGCTTTGCTTTGCTAACATGCTAGCTTTGCGCTGTAAGCTTGCGAGCTTGGCGTTGCTATCTTGCCAGCTGTGCGTTTCTATCTTGCCACCAGTGCTTTGCTAGCTTGCCAGCTTTGCATGGCTAGCTTGACAGCTTTTCTTTGCTAGCTTGCCAGCTTTGCGTTCGTAGCTTGCTAGCTTTGCGTTGTCAGCTTGCTAGCATTGCGTTGCTAGCTTGTTACCTTTGCTTTGCTAGCTTGCTAGCTTTGCGTTGTTAGCTTTCTAATTTTGCGTTGCTAGCCTGCTAGACTTGATTTTCTAGCCTGCTAGCTTTGCTCAGCTAGCTTCCCAGTTTGGCGTTGCTATCTTGCCGGATGTGCGTTGCAAGATTGCCAGCAGTGCTTTGCTAGCTTGCCAGCTTTGCCTTGCTAGCTTGACAGTTTTGCTTTGCTAGCTTGCCAGCTTTGATTTGGTAGCATGCTAGCTTTGCTTTGCAAATTTGCTAGTTTTGCGTTGCTAGCTTGCAACTTTTCTTTCCTAGCTTGCTAGCTTTGCGTTGCTAGCTTGCTAGCTTGCTAGATTTGCGTTGCTAGCTTGCTAGCTTTGCGTAGCTACCTTGCTACTTTACGATGCTAGCTTCCTAGCTTTGCGTTGCTAGAATTCAAGCTTTGAGTTGCTAGCTTGCTAGCTTTGCGTTGCTACATTGCTAGGTTGCTATATTTGAGTTGCTAGCTTTCTAGATATTCGTTACCAGCTTGCTAGCTTTGGGTTTCAAGCTTGATAGCTTTCCATTGCTAGCTTGCTAGCTTGCTAAATATGCGTTGCTAGCTTGCCATCTTTCGTTGCTACCTTGCCAGATTTACGTTGCTAGCTTGCCTTCTTTGCTTTGGTAGCTTGAAAGTTTGCGTTGCTAGCTTGCCAGTTTGCGTTATTATCTTGCAAGTTTTGCGTTTCTATCTTTGCTAGATTTGCGTGCCTACCTTGCTAGCTATGCGTTGATAACTTGCTAGCTTTGCGTTGCTAGCTTGCTAGATTAGCGATTCAAGCTTCCTAGATTCCCGTTGCTCGCCTGCTAGCTCTGCGTTTCTAGCTTGCTAGATTGCTAGATTTGCGTTGCTATCTTGCTAACTTGCTAGATTTGCGTTGCTAGCATACAATCTTTGCGTTGCTAGCTTGCTAGCTTTCCGTTGCTACCTTGCTATCTTGCTAGATATGCGTTGCTATTTTTCGAGCTTTGCGGTACTTTCTTGCCTGCTTTGCGTTTTTATATTGCCAGCTTTCCGTTGTTAGCTTTCCAGCTATGCGTTTCTAGCTTGCCAGTTTGCGTTGCTAGCTTGCCCGCTTTGCGTTGCTAGCTTGCTTGCTTACCGTTGCTAGTTGCTAGCTTGCTAGATATGGGTTGCTAGCTTGCTAGCTTTGCGTTACTAGCTTGCTAGATTTGGATGGCTAGCTTGCTAGCATTTCGTTGCTACATTTCTAGCTTTCCGTTGCTAGCTTGCTAGCTTTGCGTTGCTAGCTTGCTTGCTTTCCTTTGCTAGCTGGCTAGCTTTGCATTCCTTGTTTGATTGCTTGCTTGCTTTGCGTTGCTCCCTTTCCATGTTTGCGTTATAAGCTTGCTAGATTTGAGTGGCTAGCTTGCTAGCTTTTCGTTGTTACCTTGCTACGTTTCCGTTGCTAGCTTGCTAGCTTTGCTTTGCTAGTTTACTTGCTTTGCTTTGCTAGCTTGCTAGCTTTGATTTGCTTGCTTGCTTGCTCTGTCTTTCGTGCTTGCTAGCTTTGCTTTGCTAGCTCGTAAGCATTGCGTTGCTATCTTGCTAGCTTTGCATTGCTAGCTTGACAGCTTTGCATTCTTAGCTTGCTGGCTAGCGTTGTCAACTTGCTAGCTTTGCGTTGCTAACTTGCTAGCATTGCTTTGCTAGCTTGCTAACTTTGTGTTGCTATCTTGCTAGCTTGGCTTTGCTAGCTTGTTAGCGTGCTAGATTTGCGTTGCTAGCTTGCTAGCTTTGCATTGCTACCTTGCTTTTTGCGATGCTACCTTGCTAGCTTTGCTTTGCTCGCATGCAAATTTGAGTTGCTAGCGTGCTAGTTTGCGTTGCAAACTTGCTAGAATTGAGTTGCTAGCTTGCTAGCTTTGGGTTGCAAGCTTGCTAACTTTCCGTTGCTAGCTTGCTAGCTTGCTAAATACGGGTTGCTAGCTTGCCAGCTTTGCGTTGCTAGCTTGCCAATTTTCCGTTGCTAGCTAGCCTTCTATGTGTTTCTAGATTGCAGCTTTGCGTTGTTAGCTTGCCAACTTTGCATTGCTAGCTTATCAGCTTTGCTTTGCTATCTTGCCAACTTTTTGTTGAAAACTTGCTATCTTTCTGTTGCTAGCTTGCTAGCTTGCTAGATATGCGTTGCTAGCTTGCTAGCTTTGAGTTGCTATCGTGCAATTTTTGCGTTGCTAGATAACTAGCTTTGCGTTGCTAGCTTGCTAGCTTTGATTTGCTAGCTTGCCAACTTTGCATTGGTAGCTTGCCAGGTTTGCGTTTGTAGCTTTCCAGCTTTGTGTTGCTAGCTTGCTAGATTTGCGTGGTTAGCTTGCTAGCTTTGCGTTGTTACTTGCTAGGTTTCCGTTGATAACTTGCTAGCTTTGCATTGCTAGATTTCTAGATTTTTTTGCTACCTTGCTAGATTTGCTTTGCTTGCTTGCTTGCTTTGCGTTTATTTCTTGCAAGTTTCGTTGCTAGCTCGCTAGCTTTGCGTTGCTTGCTTGCTTGTTTGCGTTCTTTGCTTGCTAGCTTTCGTTGCTAGCTTGCTATTTTTGCGTTGCAATCTTGCTACCTTTGCGTTGCTTCCTTGCTAGTTTCGCGTTGCTAGCTTGCAAAATTTCGTTTGCTAGCATGCTAGATTGCTAGATTTTCATTTCTAACTTGTAATTTTGCGTTGCTCTCTTGCTAGCTTTTCGTTGGTAGCTTGCTAATTTGCCCTGCAAGCTTGGTAGCTTTGCGTTGTCCTCTTGTTAACTATGCGTTATTAGCTTGCTAGATTTGCGTTCTAACTTGCTATCCTTGCGTTCTTGCTTGCTTTTCTTTGCTAGCTTGCTATCTTTGCGTTGCTAGCTTGCTAGCTTTCCGTTGCTAGCTTGCTAGATATGCGTTGCTACCTTGCCATCTTTGCGTTGCTAGCTTGTCAGCTTTGCGTTGCTAGCTTGCCAACTTTTCGTTGCTAACGTGCCACATTGCGTTGCTTGCTTGGCAGCTTTGCATTGCTAGCTTGCCAGCTTTGCGTTGCTACCTTGCCATCTTTGGTTTGCTAGCTTGCCAGCTTTGCGTTGCTGGCTTGCAAGTTTGGTTGCTAGGTTGCCAGTTTGCTTTGCTAACTTGCTAGATTTGGGTTTTCTATCTTGCTAGCTTTGCGTTGCTACATTGCTAGATTTCCTTTGCTAGCTTGCTAGCATTGCGTTGCTAGCTTGTTAGCTTGGCTTTGCTAGCTTGCTAGGTTTGCGTTGCTTGCTTGCTTTGTGTTCCTTGCTTGCTCGATTTGCATTGGTAGCTTGCTACCTTTGCGTTGCTAGCTTGCTAACTTTGCGTTTCTAGCTTCGTAGCCTTGCATTGCTAGATTGCAAGCTTTGCGTTGCCAGCTTGATAGGTTTGCGTTTGATACCTTTCTAGCTTGGCGTTGCTAGCTTGCTAGCTTTGCGTCGCTAATTAGCTAGCTTTGCATTGCTTGCTCTCTTGATTGCTCGATTTGCGTTGGTAGCTTGCTACCTTTGCGTTGCTAGCTTGCTATTTTTGCGTTGCTAGCTTGCTAGCTTGTCATTGCCAGCTTGGTAGCTTTGCGTTTCTAGATCGGTAGTTTTGAGATGCTAGCTTGTTAGCTTTGCGTTTCTATCTTTCTAGCTTTGCGTTCTAACTTGCTACTTTGCTATGCTAGCATGCTAGCTTCTCTTTGCTAGCTTGCCAGCTTTTATTTGCTGTGCATTGCTAGCTTGCCAGCTGTGTTTTTTGTTTGCCAGCTTTGCGTTGCTAGCTTGCCAGCTTTGCGTTGTTAGCTTGCTAACTATGTGCTAGACTTGCGTTGCTAATTTGCTAGCTTTGCGTTTCTAAGTTCCTAGTTTTGCTTTGCTAGCTTGCTATCATTTCGTTGCTAGCTTGCTAGCTTGCTTGCTTTGCGTTGTTATTTTGCTTGATTTGCAAGGTTACCTTGCTAGATTTCGATATTATTTTGCTAACTTTGCGTTGGTAGCTTGCTAGCTTTGCGTTGTTAGCTTGCTATCTTCCAGTTGCTCGCTTGCTAGCTCTGCGTTTTAGCTTGCTAGATTGCTAGATTTGCGTTGCTACCTTGTTATCTTGCTAGAATTGCGTTGCTATCTTGCCAGTTTTTCGTTGCTAGCATGCTTGATTTCTGGATTTGCATTGCTATCTTCGTAATTTTGCGTTGATAGCTTGCTAGCTTTGAGTTGCTAGCTAGTTAGCTTTGCGTTGCTAGCTTGCTAGCTTTGCGTTTCTTGCTTGCTAGCTTTGTTTGCTAGCACTCTAGTTTTGCTTTGCTAGCTTGCCATCTTTGCGATGCTATCTTGCTAGCTTTGCTTTGCTAGCTTATTAGCTTTAGGTTGCTAGCTTGCTAGCTTGGCGTTGCTAGATTCCCAGCTTTGCCTTGCTAGCTTGCTAGCTTGGCGTTGCTATCTTGCTAGCTTTGGATTGCTCGCTTGCTAGTTCTGCGTTCCTAGCTTGCTAGATTGCTAGGTTTGCGATGCTAGCTTGCTAGCTTTTCGTTCCTATCTTACTTGATTTGCGTTGCTAGCTTGCTAGCTTTTCGTTGCTAGTTTTGCGTTGCAATCTTCCTAGCTATGCGTTGCTAGCTTGCTAGCTCTACCTTTCTAGCTTGCTAGCATTGCGTTGCTAGCTTGCTAGCTTTGAGTTGCTCTCTTCATAACTTTGATTTGCTAGCTTGCTAGGTTTGCGTTGCTAGCTTGCTAGCTTTGCTTGGCTAGCATGCTAGCTTTGCGTTGGAAGGTTGCCAGCTGTTCGTTGCTAGATTGACAGCAGTGCGTTGCTAGTTTGCAAGCTTTGCTTTGCTAGATTGCCAGCTTTGGGTTGTTAGCTTGGTAGCTTTGCGTTGCTAGCTTGCTGGACTTACGTTGCTAATTTTCTAGTTTTGCGTTGCTAATTTCCTACCTTTGCTTTACTAGCTTGCTATCATTTCTTTGCAAGTTTGCTAGCTTCCTTTATTTGCTTTGCTAGCTTCCTTTATTTGCTTTTCTAGCTTGCTAGCTTTGCATTTTTGCTGGCTAGCTTTGAATTGGTAACTTAATAGATTTGCGTTTCTAGCTTGCTAGCTTTGCGTTGCTAGCTTTCCGTTTCTAGTTTGCTAGCTTGCTAGATAAATGTTGCTAGCTTGCTAGCATTGCTTTGCTAGCTTCCTAGATTTGCGTTGATAGCTTGCAGCTTTGCTTTGCTAGCTTGCTATATTTGCGTTGGTAGCTTGCTAGCTTTGCGTTTCTATCTTGCTACCTTTTTGTTGCTAGCTTGCTATTTTTAATTTGCCAGGTTGCTAGATTTGCCTTGCTAGCTTGATATTTTTGTTTTGCTATCTCGCTAGATTTGCGTTGCTTGCTTTCTTTGCGATTCTTTCTTGGTATCTTTGCGTTTCTAGCTTGTTTCCAAGGCGTTGGTAGCTTGCTAGCTTTGCGTTACTAGCTTGGAAGCTTTGCTTGGCTAGCATGCTAGATTTCTTTGCTAGCTTGCTAGCTTTGCGTTACTAGCTTGGAAGCTTTGCTTGGCTAGCATGCTAGATTTCTTTGCTAGCTTGCTAGCTTTGCGTTACTAGCTTGGAAGCTTTGCTTGGCTAGCATGCTAGATTTCTTTGCTAGCTTGCTAGCTTTGCGTTACTAGCTTGGAAGCTTTGCTTGGCTAGCATGCTAGATTTCTTTGCTAGCTTGCTAGCTCTGCTTTGCTAGCTTGCCAGGTTTGCGTTGCTGGCTTGCCAGATTTACGTTGTTAGCTTCCTAGATTTCCGTGGCTAGCTTGCTAGATTTGAGTTACAATCTTGCTTGCTTTACGTTGCTAAATTGTTTGATTTGCGTTGCTTGCTTGCTTTGCTTTTCGTTTCTAGCTTGCTAGCTTTGAGTTGCTAGCTTGCTAGCTTTGTGGTGCTAGCTTGCTAGCTTGGTTGATTTGCGCTTCTAGGTTGCTAGCTTTGCGTTTCTAGCTTTCTACCTATGTATTGCTAGATTTCTAGCTTTGCGTTCCAAGCTTGCTAGCTTTGCGTTGCTAGCTTGAGAGCTTGATAAATTTGCGTTGCTAGCTTGCTAGCTTTGCGTTGCCTCCTTGCTAGCATTGTGTTGCTAGCTTGCTAGTTTTCCATTGCTAGCTTACTAGCTTGCTAGATATGCGTTGCTATATTGCTAGGTTTGCGTAGCTATCATACCAGCTTTGCGTTGCTAGCTTGCCAGGATTGAGTTGCTAGCTTGCCAGCTTTGCGTTGCTAGTTTGCCAGCTTTGCGTTAGTAGCTTACAAGCTTTGGGTTGCTAGCTGGCCAGTTTGCGTTTCTAGCTTTCTAGATTTGCGTGGCAGGTTTGCTAGCTTTGCGTCGCTACCTTGATAGCTTTCCGTTGCTAGCTTGCTAGTTTTGAGTTGCTAGCTTGCTAGCTTTGCGTTGCATGCTTGCTTGCTTTGCTTGCTAGCCTTCTAGCTTTGCGTTGCAATCTTGCTAGATTGCTAGATTTGCGATGCTAGCTTGCTGGCTTTCATTGCTCCCTTGCTGGTTTTGAGTTGCTAGGTTGCTAGCTTTTCATTGCAAGCTTGCTAGCTTTGCGTTGCTAGCTTACTAGCCTTTCGTTGTTAGCTTGGTAACTTTGCGTTTCTTGCTTGCTAGCTCTGCGTGGCTAGATTACTAGCCTTGCGTGGCTAGCTTGATATCTTTGCTTTGCTAGCTTGCTAGGTTTGCGTTTCTAGCTTGCTAGGTTTGCGTTGTTAGCTTGCTAGCTTGGCTATGTAGCTTGATAACTTTGCGTTGCTAGCTTGCTAGGTTTGCGTTGCTAGGTTGCTAGATATCCGTTGCTAGGTTGCCAGCTTTGCGTTGCTAGCTTGCCAGGTTTGCGTTGCTAGCTTTCCGTTTCTAGTTTGCTAGCTTGCTAGATAAATGTTGCTAGCTTGCTAGCATTGCTTTGCTAGCTTCCTAGATTTGCGTTGATAGCTTGCAGCTTTTCTTTGCTAGCTTGCTATGTTTGCGTTGGTAGCTTGCTAGCTTTGCGTTTCTATCTTGCTACATTTTTGTTGCTTGCTTGCTATTTTTAATTTGCCAGGTTGCTAGATTTGCCTTGCTAGCTTGATATTTCTGTTTTGCTATCTCGCTAGATTTGCGTTGCTTGCTTTCTTTGCGATTCTTTCTTGGTATCTTTGCGTTTCTAGCTTGTTACCAAGGCGTTGGTAGCTTGCTAGCTTTGCGTTACTAGCTTGGAAGCTTTGCTTGGCTAGCATGCTAGATTTCTTTGCTAGCTTGCTAGCTTTGCCTTTGCTAGCTTGCTAGATTACCGTTGCTATCTTGCTAGCTTTGCGTTGCTCGCTTTCTAGCTTTGTGTTGCTAGCTTTCTAGTTTTCTAGCTTTGCGTTGCTAGCTTGCTGGCTTTGCGTTGCTAGCTTGCTAGATTTGCGTTGCTATATTGCTAGCTTCACTTTGCTAGCTTGCTTGATTTTCTTTGCTAGCTTGCTAGCTCTGCTTTGCTAGCTTGCCAGGTTTGCGTTGCTGGCTTGCCAGATTTGCGTTGTTAGCTTCCTAGATTTCCGTGGCTAGCTTGCTAGATTTGAGTTACAATCTTGCTTGCTTTACGTTGCTAAATTGTTTGATTTGCGTTGCTTGCTTGCTTTGCTTTTCGTTTCTAGCTTGCTAGCTTTGAGTTGCTAGCTTGCTAGCTTTGTGGTGCTAGCTTGCTAGCTTGGTTGATTTGCGCTTCTAGGTTGCTAGCTTTGCGTTTCTAGCTTTCTACCTATGTATTGCTAGATTTCTAGCTTTGCGTTCCAAGCTTGCTAGCTTTGCGTTGCTAGCTTGAGAGCTTGATAAATTTGCGTTGCAAGCTTGCTAGCTTTGCGTTGCCTCCTTGCTAGCATTGTGTTGCTAGCTTGCTAGTTTTCCATTGCTAGCTTACTAGCTTGCTAGATATGCGTTGCTATATTGCTAGGTTTGCGTAGCTATCATACCAGCTTTGCGTTGCTAGCTTGCCAGGATTGAGTTGCTAGCTTGCCAGCTTTGCGTTGCTAGTTTGCCAGCTTTGCGTTAGTAGCTTACAAGCTTTGGGTTGCTAGCTGGCCAGTTTGCGTTTCTAGCTTTCTAGATTTGCGTGGCAGGTTTGCTAGCTTTGCGTCGCTACCTTGATAGCTTTCCGTTGCTAGCTTGCTAGTTTTGAGTTGCTAGCTTGCTAGCTTTGCGTTGCATGCTTGCTTGCTTTGCTTGCTAGCTTTCTAGCTTTGCGTTGCAATCTTGCTAGATTGCTAGATTTGCGATGCTAGCTTGCTGGCTTTCATTGCTCCCTTGCTGGCTTTGAGTTGCTAGGTTGCTAGCTTTTCATTGCAAGCTTGCTAGCTTTGCGTTGCTAGCTTACTAGCATTTCGTTGTTAGCTTGGTAACTTTGCGTTTCTTGCTTGCTAGCTCTGCGTGGCTAGATTACTAGTATTGCGTGGCTAGCTTGATATCTTTGCTTTGCTAGCTTGCTAGGTTTGCGTTTCTAGCTTGCTAGATTTGCGTTGTTAGCTTGCTAGCTTGGCTATGTAGCTTGATAACTTTGCGTTGCTAGCTTGCTAGGTTTGCGTTGCTAGGATGCTAGATATGCGTTGCTAGGTTGCCAGCTTTTCCGTTGCTAGCTTGCCAGCTTTGCGTTGCTAGCTTTCCGTTTCTAGTTTGCTAGCTTGCTAGATAAATGTTGCTAGCTTGCTAGCTTTGCTTTGCTAGATTCCTAGCTTTGAGTTGATAGTTTGCAGCTTTGCGTTGCTAGCTTGCTATGTTTGCGTTGGTAGCTTGCTAACTTCGTGTTGCTAGCTTGCTAGTTTCCAGTTGCCAGGTTGCTAGCTTTGCCTTGCTAGCTTGATATCTTTCTTTTGCTATCTCGCTAGATTTTCGTTGCTTGCTTTCTTTGCGATTCTTTCTTGCTAGCTTTGCGTTGCTAGCTTGTTAGCTTTGCGTTGCTAGCTTGGTAGCTTTGCTTGGCTAGCATGTTAGCTTTTCGTTTCTAGCTTGCTAGCATTGCCTTGCTAGCTTGCTAGATTACCGTTGCAATTTTGCTAGCATTTGTTGCTCGCTTTCTAGCTCTGTGTCGCTAGTTTTCTAGCTTTGCGTTGCTAGGTTGCTAGCTTTGCTTTGCTAGCTTGCTAGCTTAGCTTTGCTAGAATGGCAGCTTTGCGTTTCTAGCTTGCTAGCTTTGGGTTGCTTGCTTGCTATCTTCACGTTGGTAGCTTGCTAGCTTTGCGTATCTAGCTGGCTATCTTTGCGTTTCTAGCTTGTTAGCTTCCTGTTGCTAGGTTGCTAGCTTTGACTTGCTAGCTTCATAGCTTTGCTTTGCTATCTTGCTAGATTTGAGTTGCTTGCTTGCTTGCTTGCTTTACGATCCTTGCTTGCTAGCTTTGCGTTGCTAGCTTGGCGTTGCAAGATTGCTAGGTTTGCGTTGATAGCTTGGTAGCTTTGCGTTGTTAGCTTGCTAGATTTCCGTTGCTAGCTTGTTAGCTTTGATTTCTAGCTTGCTAGATTGCCGCTGCTATCTTGCTAGCTTTGCTTTGCTAGCTTGTAAGCTTGATAAATTTGGTTTGGTAGCTTGCTAGCTTCGCTTTGCGTTGTTAGCTTGCTTGGTTTGCGTTGCTAGCTTGATAGTTTTGCGTTGCAAACTTGGGAGGTTTGCGTTGCTAGCTTTGTAGCTTTGCGTTTCTAGCTTGTTTGCTTTGCTTTCTAGCTTGCTTGGTTTGCGTTGCTAGCTTGTTAGCTTTGCGTTGCTAGCTTGGTAGCTTTGCTTGGCTAGCATGTTAGCTTTTCGTTTCTAGCTTGCTAGCATTGCCTTGCTAGCTTGCTTGGTTTGCGTATCTAGCTTGCTATCTTTGCTTTGCTAGCTTGCCAGCTTTGCGTTTATAGCTTGCGAGCGTTGGGTTGCTTGCTTGCTATCTTCACGTTGGTAGCTTGCTAGCTTTGCGTATCTAGCTGGCTATCTTTGCGTTTCTAGCTTGTTAGCTTCCTGTTGCTAGGTTGCTAGCTTTGACTTGCTAGCTTCATAGCTTTGCTTTGCTATCTTGCTAGATTTGAGTTGCTTGCTTGCTTGCTTGCTTTACGATCCTTGCTTGCTAGCTTTGCGTTGCTAGCTTGGCGTTGCAAGATTGCTAGGTTTGCGTTGATAGCTTGGTAGCTTTGCGTTGTTAGCTTGCTAGATTTCCGTTGCTAGCTTGTTAGCTTTGATTTCTAGCTTGCTAGATTGCCGCTGCTATCTTGCTAGCTTTGCTTTGCTAGCTTGTAAGCTTGATAAATTTGGTTTGGTAGCTTGCTAGCTTCGCTTTGCGTTGTTAGCTTGCTTGGTTTGCGTTGCTAGCTTGATAGTTTTGCGTTGCAAACTTGGGAGGTTTGCGTTGCTAGCTTTGTAGCTTTGCGTTTCTAGCTTGTTTGCTTTGCTTTCTAGCTTGCTTGGTTTGCGTATCTAGCTTGCTATCTTTGCTTTGCTAGCTTGCCAGCTTTGCGTTTATAGCTTGCGAGCGTTCCGTTGCTATCTTTCGAAATAGGAGTGTCTAGCTTGCCAGCTTTGCTTTGCTAGCTTGCCTGTTTTGCGTTGCTACCTTGCCAGCTTTGGGTTGCTAGGTTGCTAGCTTTGACTTGCTAGCTTCATAGCTTTGCTTTGCTATCTTGCTAGATTTGAGTTGCTTGCTTGCTTGCTTGCTTTACGATCCTTGCTTGCTAGCTTTGCGTTGCTAGCTTGGCGTTGCAAGATTGCTAGGTTTGCGTTGATAGCTTGGTAGCTTTGCGTTGTTAGCTTGCTAGATTTCCGTTGCTAGCTTGTTAGCTTTGATTTCTAGCTTGCTAGATTGCCGCTGCTATCTTGCTAGCTTTGCTTTGCTAGCTTGTAAGCTTGATAAATTTGGTTTGGTAGCTTGCTAGCTTCGCTTTGCGTTGTTAGCTTGCTTGGTTTGCGTTGCTAGCTTGATAGTTTTGCGTTGCAAACTTGGGAGGTTTGCGTTGCTAGCTTTGTAGCTTTGCGTTTCTAGCTTGTTTGCTTTGCTTTCTAGCTTGCTTGGTTTGCGTATCTAGCTTGCTATCTTTGCTTTGCTAGCTTGCCAGCTTTGCGTTTATAGCTTGCGAGCGTTCCGTTGCTATCTTTCGAAATAGGAGTGTCTAGCTTGCCAGCTTTGCTTTGCTAGCTTGCCTGTTTTGCGTTGCTACCTTGCCAGCTTTGGGTTGCTAGTTTTGCGTTGTTGGCTTATTAGTTTGGTTGCTAGCTTGATAACTTTGCGTTGATAACTTGCTACATTTGGGTTTTCTAACTTGCTAGCTTTGCGTTGCTAACTTGCTAGCTTTGCGTTGCTAGATTGCTCGCTTTGCCTTGCTAGCTATCTTGCTAGCTTTGCATTTATAGCTTGCTAGCCTTGCTTTGCTCGCTTGCTAGCTCTGCCTTGCTAGCTTGTTAGCTTTGATTTCTAGCTTGCTAGATTGCCGCTGCTATCTTGCTAGCTTTGCTTTGCTAGCTTGTAAGCTTGATAAATTTGGTTTGGTAGCTTGCTAGCTTCGCTTTGCGTTGTTAGCTTGCTTGGTTTGCGTTGCTAGCTTGATAGTTTTGCGTTGCAAACTTGGGAGGTTTGCGTTGCTAGCTTTGTAGCTTTGCGTTTCTAGCTTGTTTGCTTTGCTTTCTAGCTTGCTTGGTTTGCGTATCTAGCTTGCTATCTTTGCTTTGCTAGCTTGCCAGCTTTGCGTTTATAGCTTGCGAGCGTTCCGTTGCTATCTTTCGAAATAGGAGTGTCTAGCTTGCCAGCTTTGCTTTGCTAGCTTGCCTGTTTTGCGTTGCTACCTTGCCAGCTTTGGGTTGCTAGTTTTGCGTTGTTGGCTTATTAGTTTGGTTGCTAGCTTGATAACTTTGCGTTGATAACTTGCTACATTTGGGTTTTCTAACTTGCTAGCTTTGCGTTGCTAACTTGCTAGCTTTGCGTTGCTAGATTGCTCGCTTTGCCTTGCTAGCTATCTTGCTAGCTTTGCATTTATAGCTTGCTAGCCTTGCTTTGCTCGCTTGCTAGCTCTGCCTTGCTAGCTTGCTAGATAGCTAGATTTGCTTTGCTAGCTTGCTAGCTTTGCTTTGCTATCTTACTGAATTTTCGTTGCAAGCTTGCTAGCTTTGCGTTGCTGGCTTGCTAGTTTTGCGTTGGTAACTTCGTTGCTTGGCGTTCCTTGCTTGCTAGCTCTGCGTTGCTAGCTTGCGATCTTGCTACATGTGCGTTGCTAGCTTGCTACCATTGTGTTGTTAGCTTACTAGATTTGCGTTGCTAGCTTTCTTGCTTTCCCTTGTTATTTTCCTAGCTTGCTATACTTGCGTTGATAACTTGCTTGTTTTGCGTTGCTAGCTTAATAATTATCGTTGCTAGCTTGCTAGATTTGCCTTGCTAGCTTGCTACCTTGGCGTTGCTATCTTTCTAGCTTTGCGTTGCTAGCTTGCTAGCATTGCATTGCTCGCTTGCTAGCTCTGCGTTGCTAGCTTGTTAGATTGCTAGATTTGAGTTGCTAGCTTGCTTGCTTTGCGTTGCTATTTTACTAGATTTGCATTGCTAGCATGCTAGCTTTACGTTGCAAGCTTGCTAGATTTATGTTGCTAACTTCCTAGCTTTGCGTTGCTAGCTTGTTTGCTTTGCGTTTCTAGCTTGCTAACCATGCGTTTCTAGCTTGCTATCTTTGCGTTGTTAACTTGCTACCTTTCCCTTGCTAGCTTCCTAGATATGCGTTGCTACTTGCTATCTTTGCTTTGCTAGCTTATAAACTTTGCTTTGCTAGGTTGCTAGGTTTTCTTGCTAGCTTGCTAACTTCGCGTTGCTTTGTTGCTTGTTTGCGTTGCTAGTTTGCCAGCTTTGCGTTGCTAAATTCCTAGCTTTGCGTGGCTAGCTTGCTAGCTTTGCGTTGAAAACTTGCTAGCTTGCTAGATTTGCGTTGCTAACTTGCTAGGTTTGGGTTGCTAGCTTTGCTTTGCTAGCTTGCTAGCTTTGACTTGCCAGCTTGTTAGCATTCTTTGCTAGTTGTTAGCTTGCTAGATATGCTTTTCTATCTTACTAGCTTTGCGTTGCTATCTTGCCAGATTTGCGTTGCTAGCTGCCCAGCTTTGCGTTGGAAACTTGCCAGCTTTTGTGTTGATAGCTTGCCACCTTTGAGTTGCTAGCTTGTTAGATTGGTAGATTTGCGTTGCCAACCTGCCAGCTTTGCGTTGCCATCTTGCTAGCTTTGCTTTGCTAGCTTGCTAGATTTGCGTTGCTAGCTTGCTAGCTTTGCGTTGCTAGCTTGGTAGCTTTGCGCTACTAGCTTGTTAGCTTTGCGTTGCTAGCTTGCTTGCTTTGCGTTGCTAGCTTGCTAGTTTTGCGTTGCTATCTTCGTAGATAGTGTAGCTAGCTTGGTAGCTTTGCGTTGCTACCTTTTTTTTGCGTTCTAGCTTGTTTGCTTTACGTTACTTGCTTGCTTCTTTTGCTTTGCTAGCTTGCTAGTTTTGCGTTTCTATCTTGCTAGCTTTTCGTTGCTAGCTTGCTAGATATGCGTTGCTAGCTTGCCAGCTTTGCGTTGCTAATTTGCCAGCTTTGCGTTGCTAGCTTGCTAGCTTTGCATTGTTAACTTACTACCTTTCCCTTGCTAGCTTGCTAGCTTGTTAATATGCGTTGCTAGCTTGCTAAATTTGCGTTGCTAACTTAATAAATTTACGTTGCTAGGTTGCTAGCTTTCCTTGCTAGCTTGC
>NW_019743172.1:10153-18782 GCF_002891405.2 Cryptotermes secundus | reverse complement strand
AACTCCCGTCCTCTGCTCTGATTTCTAGGGGGTTTGCTGTAATTGACGGGGTGGGACTATTATCGACTACGCACTCTTGTCCGAATGTTTCTGATTGTCCACAAGGCCAATCGAACTCGATCTCCCCGGCCGCGGAATCACTCTCCAATCCTACAGTCCCTATTGTTCTGTTTCTTAACCCTTTGTTAGACATTGTGCTCTTACTGACCTTCGCAAGTGCGTGATGTCGGTTGCTGTGTTTGTTGAGTAGGCTGTGGCTCCGTCCGGGTTGTCCTCGTCTCGTTGTTGCCGTTGGCGTTGCTGTTGTCGGGGTTGTAGTGTTGTGGGGGGTTGTGTTGTGGGGGGGTCTTCCGTTTCCTTCGGTGTTTGTAGTTGGTGTTAGCTGCTCCTCCTGGCTTGACCCTACTTCGCTGAGACTTCAGGCCCTTTACGTTGGATGCGCCACGTTGTAACTGTTCTTTCAACTTGCCCTTACTTCGGGCTCCACTTCCTAATTGTTTCTTGGGGTCTATTCAAGGTTAGTTGTCTTACCTTTCACTAATCACTTGACCTGCACCACTATTGATGTCAGTCACTGATGATGCGGAAGTCCGGCTGCGATCACGGGTCCGATTCCTAGGCAGTTTCTCAGGGGCTTTAGGATGGGTGAAGGGTGAGGGTGAATCGCTAGTCTCCTGGACAGTGGGATTAGTGGGTAAAGATGGGTAGAGCTGGATTCTTTCTCAGGGCTTACGGGCCTCAGGTCGAAGGGGAAGGCCGTTGGGATCCTGGACTTAGACACACAGTATAGGGGTTGTGAAAACACTTCATGATCACAAAGATACACAACACTTAATGTATTTGTAATGTAATAGTCAACACTGAATTTATTAACTCTCTATTACACAACACCTTCTGGGCTGCTCTTATCCCGACAGTACAGAGTTCGGTAAGTGTTAACTTCTAACCAGAGAGAAATGACTTGAGAAAAACTTGAGAGACTACTCAAGAGACTGCGTTGAGAGCCCGCGTTTAGTCACTACTCACTACGATTAAGAACAATGTGATTTATACTGTAATTTAACTGATAGCTCCTCCCCGGCGGGGGTTCTTTCTTTGAATCCCATTGGCGTCACTATTGGAGAGGGTGGTAAAACTTCCAAGAGTAACCAATGAGGTCCAATGGTCATAAGTGGTTGGCTGAGAGGCAGATGACAATTTGACCTGCTTATTTAAGATTTATTTGTAGGAAATCTCAGCACAGGTGTTCTGGCTTAAATCCCAAGACTCGCTGGCAGCGTGAGAACTGGAGAGGCGCGATTTCTACCCATTTATGGCTCTGTTTTTCCTAGTTTCGGCTTCCTGTAAACAGGTGAGCGTCGCACCTGTGGACTTGATGCTACTACTAATCCCCTAATCTTATTCGAACGGTTGAAGGGTTTGAACCCGTGCAGGTGTGGGGTCTTTGCAATGATGGTACATACAAGTACTTTTCCTTTCGCTGTATTTATTCGAAGTAATGGAAATACTTATTAATGATAATTACTAAGCGTGGCTATATGCCGGGGACGATTACACTTTCTAGCTTTACGTTGTTAGCGTGTTAGCTTTGCGTTGCTAGCTTGTTAGTTTTGCGTTGCATGCTTGCTTTGTGTTCCTTGCTTGCTAGATTTGCGTTGCTAGCTAGCTAGCTTTGCGTTTCTAGCTTGGTAGCCTTGCATTGCTAGCTTGCTAGCTTTGCGTTGCCAGCTTGATAGGTTTGCGTTTGCTACCTTGCTAGCTTGGCGTTGCTAGATAGCTAGATTTGCGTTGCTTGCTTGCTAGATTGCTCGATAAGCGTTGCTAACTTGATAGCTTTGCGTTGCTATCTTGCTAGTTTTGCGTTCCAATCTTGCTAGCTTCGCGTTGCTAGCTTGCTATCTTCACGTTGCAAGCTTGTTAGTTTGGCGTTGCCAGCTTGGTAGTTTTGCGTTGCTACCTTGGTAGTTTTGAGTTGCTAGCTTGGTAGCTTTACGTTTCTATCTTGCTAGTTTTGCGTTCTAGCTTGATAATTTTGCGTTGCTAGCTTGCTATCTTTGCATTCCTAGCTTGCTAGCTTTGCGTTGCTAGCATGCTACTTTGCGTTGCTAGATAGCTAGCTTTGCCTTGATAGCTTGCTAGCTTTGGTCTCTATCTTCCTAGCTTTCCTTTGCTAGCTTGCTAGATATGCGTTGTTGCGTGCCAGCTTTGCGTTGCTAGCTTGCCAGCTATTCTTTGCTACCTGGCCAGCTTTGCGTTGCTAACTTGCCAGCATTGCTTTGCTGGCTTCGAAGTTTGCATTGCAAGCTTGCCAGCTTTGCGTTGCAATCTAGCTAGATATGCGTGGCTAGCTTCCTAGCTTTTCGTTGCTACCTTGCTAGCTTTTCGTTGCTACCTCTCTAGCTTTCCGTTGCTAGCTTGTTAGCTTTGCGTTCTAGCTATCTTGCTATCTTGCTAGATATGCGTTTCTAACTTGCTAGCTTTGCGTTACAAGCTAGCTATCTTTGAGTTGTTAGATTGCTAGCTTTCCGTTTTGATAGATATGCGTTGCTATCTTGCTAGATTTTCGTTGCTAGCTTGGAAGCTTTGCGTTGCTAGCATCCCTGCTTTGCGTTTCTATATTGCCAGCTTTGCGTTGTTAGCTTGCCAGCTTTGCGTTGCTAGATTGCCAGTATTGCGTTTCTAGATTGCCAGCTTTGCTTTGCTACCTCGCTAGCTTGCTACATATGCGTTCCTAGCTTGCTAATTTTGCGTTGCTAACTTGCGAGCTTTGCGTTGCTACATTGCTAGATTTGCGTTGCTAGCTTGGTAGATTTGGCTTGCTAGCTTGCCAGTTTTGCGTTACACGCTTCCAAGGTTTGCTTTGCTAACTTGCCACATTTGCGTGCTAGCTTGCTAGATTTACGAGCCTAGCTTGAAAGATTCCCTTTGTTAACATGCTAGCTTTCCATTGCTAGCTTGCTAGCTTTGCGTTGCTAGCTTGCTAGCCTTTCTTTGCTAGTTTGCTAACATTACGTTGCTAGCTTGCTAGCATTGCGTTGCTAACATGCTAGCTTTCCGTGGCTATCTTGCTAGCTTGCTAACTTGCAAAATTTGCGTTGCTCACTTACTAGCTCTGCGTTGCTAGCTGGCCAGCTTTGCCTTGCTAACTTCCTAGCTCTCCTTTGCTAGCTTCCAAGCTTGCTAAATTTGCGTTGCTAGTTTGCTAGCTTTGCGTTGCTAGCTTGCTAGCTTTGCGTTCCTAGCTTGCTAGCTATCCCTTGCTAGCTTCTTAGCTTGCTAGATATGTGTAGATAACTTGCTTATTAGATTTCGTTGCTTGCTTGCTAGCTATGCCTTACTAGCTTGCTAGCTTGGCGTTGCTATTTTGCTAGTTTTGCGTTGCTAGCTTGCTAGCTTTGCGTTGCTATCTTGCTAGCTTTGCGTTTCTCTCTTGCTATCTCAGCGTTGCTAGCTTGCTAGCTTTGCGTTGCTATCTTGCTAGCTTTGCGTTGCTCTCTTGATATCTTTGCGTTGCTAGCTTGCTAGATTGCTACATTTGCGTTGCTAGCTTGCTAGATTTGCGTTGCTATCTTACCTGATTTGCGTTGCTAACTTGCTAGCTTTGCGTTGCTACCTTGCTAGCTTTTCCTTTCTAACCTCCTAGCTTTGCGTTGATTGAATGCTAGCTTTGCGTTTCTAGCTTGCAAGCTTGCTAGATTTGCGTTGCTAGTTTGCTAGCTTTGCGTTGCTAGCTTACAAGCTTAAACTTGCTAGCTTGCTAACTTGCTAGATATGCGTTGCTAGCTTGCTACGTTTGCGTTGCAATCTTATTAACTTTGCGTTTCTAACTTGCTAGCTATGCGTTGATGGCTTGTTATCTTTCCTTTGCTAGCTTGCTAGCTTGCTAGATAAGCGTTGTTAACTAGCCAGCTTTGCTTGTCAAGCTTGCCAGATTTGCGTTGCTATCTTGCGAGCTTTGCTTTGCTAGCTTCCATGGATTGCGTTGCTAGCTTGTCAGCTTTGCGTTGCAAGCTTGCTATCTTGCTAGTTATGCGTTGCTAGCTTGCTAGCGTTGCGTTTTAACTTGATAAATTTTAGTTGCTAGCTTGCCAGCTTTGCTTTGCAATCTTGCTAGATTTGCGTGGCTACATTGCTAGGTGTGCGTTGCTAGCTTACTAGGTTTGCGTTGCTAGCTTGCTAGCGTTGCGTTTTAACTTGATAAATTTTAGTTGCTAGCTTGCCAGCTTTGCTTTGCAATCTTGCTAGATTTGCGTGGCTACATTGCTAGGTGTGCGTTGCTAGCTTACTAGGTTTGCGTTGCTAGATTGCTAAATTTGCGTTGCTAGCTTGCTAGCTTCCCGTTGCTCGCTTACTAACTCTGCGATTCTTGCTTGCTAGATTGTTAGATTTGCGTTGCTACCTTACTATCTTGCTAGAATTGCTTTTCTACCTTGTTATATTGCTAGATTTGGGTGTCTAGCTTGCTAGATTTGCGTTGCTAGCCTGCTTTTTTGGGTTGCTAGCTTGCTAGCTTTCAGCTGCTAGCTTGCTAGCTTTCCGTTGCTAGCTTGCTAGCTTGCTAGATATGCGTTGCTATCTTGCTTATTTTGCGTTGCAAGCTTGCTAGCTTTGCATTGCTAGCTTTCTAACGTTGCGTTTCTAGCTTGGTAGCTTTGCGCTGCTAGCTTGTTAGCTTTGCGTTGCTAGCTTTCTTGTTTGCGTTGCTAGCTTGCTAGTTTGGCGTTGCTAGCTTGGTAGCTATGCGTTGCTAGCTTGGAAACTTTCCGTTGCCAGCTTGCTTGATTTGCGTTCTAGCTTGCTTGCTTTGCGTTTCTAGCTTGCTATCTTTGCTTTGCTAGCTTGCTAGCTGTGCTTTTCTAGCTTGCTAGTTTTCCGTTGGTAGCTTGCTAGATATGCGTTGCTATCTTGTCAGCTTTGCGTTGCTATCTTGCCAGCTATGCGTTGCTACCTTTGCCAGCTTTGCGTTGCAAGCTTGCCAGCTTTGCGTTGCTACCTTGCTAGCTTTGCTTTGCTTGCTTTGTGTTCCTTGCTTGCTAGCCGTTCGTTGCTAGCTTGCTAGCTTTGCGTTGCTAGCTGGCTAGGTTTGCGTTTCTAGCTTGGTAGCCTTGCGTTGCCACCTTGCTAGCTTTGCGTTCCCTGCTTTATAACTTTGCGTTTGCTACATTGATAGCTTGGCGTTGCTAGCTTGCTAGATTTGCGTTGCAAGCTAGTTAGCTATTCGTTGCTTGCTTGCTAGATTGCTCGATATTCGTTGCTAGTTTGAGAGCTTTGCGTTGCTATCTTGCTAGCTCAGCTTTGCTAGGTTGCTATCTTTTCTTTGCTAGCTTGTTTGATTGGCGTTACTAGCTTGGTAGATTTGCGATGCTAGCTTGCTAGTTTTAAGTTGCTATCTTGGTAGCATTGCGTTGCTAGCTTGCTAGTTTCGCGTTCTAGCTTGCTAGTTTTGCGTTGTTAGCTTGCAATCTTTGCCTTGCTAGCTTGGTAGTTTTGCGTTTCTAGGTTGCTAGATTAGCCTTGATAGCTTGCTAGCTTTGCATTGTTAGCTTGCTTGCTTTGCTTTGCTAGCATGCAAGCCTTGCGTTGCAATCTTGCCAAATTTGCTTTGTTTTCTTGCCAGCATTCGTTGCTTGCTTGCCAGCTGAGCAATGCTTGTTTGCCAGCTTTGCGTTGCTACCTTCCCAACTTTGCGTTGCTAGCTTACCAGCTTTGCGTTGTTAGCTTTCTAGCTTTGCGTTGCTAGCTTGCTAGCTTCGCTCTGCTAGCTTGCTAGACATGCGTTGCTAGCTTGCTAGATTTGGGTTGCTAACTTCCTAGCTTTGATTTGCTAGCTTGCTATCTTTTCGTTGCTAGCTTGCAAGCCTGCTTGATTTGCGATGCTATCTTGCTAGTTTTGCGTTGCTAGATTGATAGCTTTGAGTTGCTAGCTTGATAGATTTGCGTTGCTAGCTTCTACTTTGCTTTGCTAGCTTGCAATCTTTTCGTTTCTAACTTGCTAACTTTGCGTTGTTAGCTTGCTAGCTTTGCGTTGCCAGCTTGCTAGCTTTGCGTTGATAGCTTGCTAGCTTTACTATGCTAGCATGCTAGCTTTGCGTTGCTATCTTGCCAGCTTTGCTTTGCTATCTTGCCAGCTGTGCGTTACTAGCTTGCCAGCTGTGCGTTGCTAGCTTGCCAGGTTTGCATTGCTAGATAATTAAATTTGCGTTGCTAGCTTGCTAGCTTTGCGTTGTCAGATTGCTAGCTTTGTCTTCTTAGCTTGCTAGCATGGTGTTGCTATTTTGCTAGATTTGCAATGCAAGCTTGCTAGCTTTGCGTTGCTCGTTTGCTAGCTCTGCGTTGCTAGCTTGATAGATTGCTAGATTTGAGTTGTTAGCTTGCTAGCTTTGAGTTGCTAAATTACTAGATTTGCGTTTCTATCTTGCTAGATTTGTCTTGCTAGCTTGATAGATTGTCGTTACTATCTAACTAGTATGCGTTGCTAGCTTGCAAGCTTTGCGTTGCTTACTCCTCTCTGTGTTGCTAACTTGCTAGACTGCAATATTTGCTTTGCTAGGTGCTAGTTTACTTAGATATCTTACTAGATTTGCGTTACTAGCTTACCAGCTTTGCGTTGCTAACTTCAAAGCTTTACGTTTCTAGCTTGCTAGCTTTGCGTTGCTAACTTGTTAGCTTGCTAGGATTTCGTTGCTAGCTTGTTAGCTTTGCGTTCCTAACTTGTTAGCTTTGCGTTGATAGCTTGCTAGCTTTCCAATTATAGCTTGCTAGCTTGCTAGATATGTGTTGCTAACTTGTTAGCTTGAGAGCTTTGCGTTGCTCTCTTGCCAGCTTTGAGTTGTTAGCTAGCTATATTGTTAGATTTGCGTTGCTAACCTAATAACTTTGAGTTGTTATCTTGTTAGCTTTGCGTTTCTATCAAGCTAACTTTGCGTTGCAAGCTTGCTAGCTTTGCGTTGCTAGCTTGGTAGCTTTGCGCTGCAAGCGTATTTGCTTTGCGTTGCTAGATTGCTTGCTTTGCGTTGCTAGATTGTTAGTTTTGCGTTGCAAGCTTGGTAGTGTGTCGTTGTAAGCTTGGTAGCTTTAAGTTGCTAGCTTGCTTTCTTTGCGTTCTAGCTTGCTTGCTTTGCGTTACTAGATTGATATCTTTGTTTGCTAGCTTGCTATCTTTGCGTTTCTATCTTCCTAGATTTCCTTTGCTAGCTTGCTAGATTGCGTTGTTGCGTGCCAGATTTGCGTTGCTTGCTTGCCAGCTTTTCGTTGCTACCTGTCCATCTTTGCGTTCCTATCTTGCCTGCTTTGCGTTGCTGGCTTGCAAGTTTGCATTGCATGGTTGCCAGCTTTGCTTTGCTAGCTTGATAGATATGCGTGGCTAGCTTGATAGCTTTTCTTTGCTACCTTGCTAGCTTTCCGTTGCTAGCTTGTTAGCTTTGCGTTCTAGCTATCTTGCTATCTTGCTAGATTTGCGTTTCTAACTTGCTAGCTTTGCGTCACAAACTTGCTATCTTTTCGTTGTTAGATTGCTAGCTTTCCATTTCCAGCTTGCTAGCTTGCTAGATATCCGTTTCTATCTAGCTAGATTTTCGTTGCTAGCTTGCAAGTTTTGCGTTGCTACCTTGCCAGCTTTGAGTTGCTAGCTTCCCTGCTTTGCGTTTCTAGATTGCCAGTTTTGCGTTGTTAGCTTGCCAGCTTTGCGTTGCTAGATTGCCAGTATCGCGTTGTTAGCTTGCCAGCTTTGCTTTTCTAGCTTGCTAGATATGCGTTCCTAGCTTGATAATTTTGCTTTGCTAACTTGCTAGCTTTGCGTTGCTATATTGCTAGATTTGCGTTGCTAGCTTGTTAGATTTACGTGCCTAGGTTGAAAGATTTTCTTTGTTAACATGCTAGCTTTCCATTGCTAGCTTGCTAGCTTTGCGTTGCTAGCTTGCTAGCCTTGCTTTGCTTGCTTGCTAACTTTACGTTGCTAGCTTGCTAGCATTGCGTTGCTAACATGCTAGTTTGCCGTTGCTAGATTGCTAGCTTTCTAGATTGCAAAATTTTCGTTGCTCACTTACTAGCTTTGCGTTGCTAACTTCCTAGCTCTCCTTTGCTAGCTTCCTAGCTTGCTAAATTTGCGTTGCTAGTTTGCTAGTTTGCGTTGCTAGCTTGCTAGCTTTGCGTTCCTAGCTTGCTATCTATCCCTTGCTAGCTTCCTTGCTTGCTAGATTTGGGTTGATAACTTGCTAGTTTTGCGTTGTTTGTTTATCAGATTTCGTTGCTAGCTTGGCGTTGCAATTTTGCTAGCTTTGCGTTGCTAGCTGGCTAGCTTTACGTTGCTCGCTTGCTATCTCTGCGTTGCAAGTCTGATAGATTTGTACATTTGCGTTGGTAACTTGTTAGCTTTGCGTTGCTATTTTACCTGATTTGCGTTGCTAACTTGCTAGCTTTGCGTTGCTACCTTGCAAGCTTTTCCTTGCTAACCTCCTAGCTTTGCGTTGATAGCTGGCTAGCTTTGAGTTTCTAGCATGCTAGCTTGCTAGATTTGCGTTGCTAGTTTTCTAGCTTTGCGTTGCTAGCTTGCCAGCTTTAACTTGCTAGTTTGCTAACTTGCTAGATATGCGTTGCTAGCTTGCTAGGTTTGCGTTGCTAGCTTATTAAC